>NW_024062302.1:600000-971753 GCF_006381635.1 Hibiscus syriacus | reverse complement strand
CTTATGTGTTGTCGTAAATGGTGGAACTATAATCGAATATAAAATTAAATTGTGATCCATTTATCGAACATTGATTAATTTGCTTCGAATTAAATTAATTACAGAAATTCTTTAAACTCGAAAAGAAATATCAAAATTAATAATCCTCCATCGGGGAAGCTAACTCGACTATTTCTTGTCAATAAAGAATATTCCCTCATTGATAAATATGCAAATCGAATATAAATAAAATTGACGTTTGCATTCGAATAAAAGGAAATAAATAGTGAATTAAAAATAACACATATTGCATTATTAAATAAATTAATTAGTAAAAAGAAAATAGATCTATTTAAGTTCGTATCTGTTCGAATGTCGTATTGAATTACATCACTTCGATCAAGTGGCGCTTTCCACCCCATTCTACAAATATTTTCTCGAAGATATTCGAATAAATAACATAAAATGTTGACAATTAGATTTAACAAATTAACATAAATCAAATTAAATAGCATGGAACAAACATTGGTAATATATATGAAAAGGGTAAAAATAATTTATAATTTATGTATATAGGCATATATGATACAACACTGTATGTATGAAAAATAAAAATAATAAATTAGTACATGCACACAGACATGTGAAACAATATGTACATGCATTTATACCTAGATTAAAATGAAAACATGTAAGCATGGCAGACCCAATAGAAAATTTAAAAAAAATATATAAAATATAAATAATCATATCACAACTTAATAAGAAATTAACCAATTAACCAAAAACAATTAATAGTGTAAAATGACTAAAATAAAAAAAGGATGAAATTTAAAGTTTGAAGTAAAAAACCAAAGTTTCAATTAAGGACTGAAATAAGAAAGTAAAATATCATGATAGTAAAAAAACTTCCAAAGATAAAATAACATAACAACGGGACTAAAATGTACTAACAGAAACTTTAGGGCTTAACCACAATACAAATAATCAGATCCCTAATCAAATACAATAATAAAATGGGTACAAAAATGAAAATAATCCAAAATAATATTAAGGATTAAAATAAGATAAACCAAAACATAAAGGAACAAACAAGCAAATAACCCAGAATAAAACTAAACAGTGACTAAAACATACATCAGAAGATCTCATGAACTAGATACGTAAATTTCTATTTCCATACATAAAATAAAGGACTAAAATATAAGGAAAGTAAAACATATACCAGGTCTCGGTATTTAACCCAGAATACAAGGACAATGACCACAATGTAAATTTTATAAACACAGAGTACAATGTTTAAATGTACAAAATATCAATAATACTGCCAAGTGACCAAAATATAACACTTACAAATGTGAGACATGAAATAAAACAATTAAAATATATCACATGATTATAACACAAAGTTACGAAAACTCCAGGCCCCATTACATAGGTTACCCACACAAAACATAGAAATGCCCCCCTTTTTCACGACATTGTTTAGTGTTCAGCATTTAACCCCCAAAACCAAATAACAAATTAACATTCTCATCACTCACACCGTTCCTTTTTCTTCTCACCAACAGGGAAACCTAAAGGTCCTCTCAAACTCTCATATTCCCTTACGCCCAGACCACCCCTCAATCAGCTCCGGTCACCGTGGTTTGGTGGCCGGAAATAATAAGACCACTCTATGTTAAACCTCACTAGCTCACTATAACCTAAAAGTTAACTCCTCACTCACAAACCCATATTATTTTTAAACAAAATCATTCTTTTCGCAACCCTCACAGCTTTAAAAAAACCCAGATCTATGGTGGAGAAGGATGTACCTTCAAGGAAAAAAGATTTTTGTTTCCGATGAGATGGATTCTCAACTTCTAAAGGGTATGAACCTTCCTTTCTTTTCTTTTTTTTTCGGTTTCTTTGGCTTATTTCTGGTTATTTAGCTAGTTTTTTTTTTTATTCCGAATGATTTCTCTCTAGTTTTCTCTCTTCTGTTTCTCTCTGAAACCCTAATGCTCCCCTTTCTCCTTCTATCCTTTTCCTTTTATCTTGCTTTGCATGATTTGTTGATGGATGTGAGGCCTCAAAAATAGGATAATAATATCCTATATTTCTAGGATAATCATTCTCTGACTTGATGTTGATTCTTTTCACTGTTGGATGTATGTTGTTACTGTTTTGGTGCAAGGAAGGACGACGACGGCGTCAGAAGCTGTCAGGTGAAGCTCGGCTGGAATCTGAAGAGTCACACGGCGGCTGGAAGTCTGAACGGCGGCGGCGGCTGAGTATATGAATAGAAACCCTAAAAATTAGGGTTTCATAATGGGCCGGTTTGGGTATCCAGCTGGGTCTGGTGGGCTGCTTGTAGTTGAGTGGGCTGAGTGAGTGGGTTCATTTGTTGGGCCTGATGTACTGGGTAGGTTTGTAGTGGGCTCCGGGCCTGCAAAATATTGTAATTGGGTTGCATATGTTTTGGGCCTCGATTGGCCTACAAAATGTAAAAAAAATAAAAAAATAATAAAAATAAGCATAATAATAATAATAATAATAAAATAACGATAATAATATTTAAAAAAGACTCGGACAAAAACGGGTGTCTACACCAGGGTTCCGAAACTGAGGTTGAAAACCTAAAGAAGGAAAGTCTAAAGGGATTAGGTCGATCAAAGACGTTGAAAATTTATATGAAACATGGATTAATACTTTCGAGCCATGGTCATCGAGATGATACTGAGAAAGCAAACAATTCTTTTGTTTATTTAACTGATTTAGCACTCTTATGGTGGTGACGTAAATGCATCGAGATGACACCACCGTTAGAACCTGGGTAGAATTTCAATCTGAGTTCAAAGAATAATTTTACCCTTATCATGTCGAGAACGAGGCACAATCAAAACTAAGGTATCTTAGGCAAGAAGACTCTTTAAGGGAGCACATTCGATAATTTGTCGAGTTAAGCCTATAAGTCCCGAGCCTAATTGAAGAGAATGTGTTCTTCACCTTTATGGATAGATTAAAGCCATGGGTCAAAAACGAGTTGGAAAGAAGGGGTGTAAAGAATTATATAAAGTATTGACAACTGTCGAATTCCTCATCGAATTTGGTGTTAAGAAACTCAAGCCTTTCAAATCAAAAGCCGAGGGTCCTAGTAAGAGAAACCAAGATGAATGCAAAAACAAAGCCTATCAAGTGATGAGGAGCCTACAAAAGGCAAATCCTACTGACACAAGTCAAAAGAGAAAGGGAACATCTTTAATTTGTTGTTTCAATAACCATGAACCAAGACACTAATTTGCAAGAGATTGCCCCCACACTGAAAAACTTGTCGCCATTGTCGAGAAGACAACACTTGAGAGGAAGAAATATGTAAACTTAGCTCAATACAATTGTTAAGTTGAGGTAAGTTCCAAGCGACGAAAGGATCACCTAAAATATTAATTACAATTGCCGACGAAAGTTACAAGTGTTTGCAATTTTGGTTAACATAATATATTACTTGAGATTTTAATGATAACTTTTTAGGTTGTAATTAGAATAGTTATACAAATTATAATTTGTTACGAAAAATATATTTTTGATTTTAACCTAAAATATTAAATTAAGTCTGAAGAGTTGCACATTCGATAGGTTTTTAATTACAACGGATGGCGGCCTTTTTTTAATTTTAGATTAACTTATTATTTTTTACTCTTCCGCAAATTACATCACCTGATGTGCTCATATGGGAGAAGTAGTCATTTAGATGTTGAAAATCTTTTTGGGTGTGAGGAACCAATTTTGGGGGTTTCTTTGTTTATTTCTACTTAATAGCTTTAAAAAATTAAACAAAACCCATTAAATGATTGCAAACCCAGTTTTCTCTCTCTCTCTCTCTCTCTAGTTTGAGGTTTGACTATATCATTCCCCTTTTACTGTTCCATTCAATCATTTTTAATTTCCCAACGTAAACTGCAAAAGTTGCATGTGCAAACCACATGGATGAAACTGGTCATCTTCCTTGAATAACATGCATCGGATCCTTGGTCATGGAAGCACTTGGAAGCCATGCAGGGGCGGCGGGATCGTGTTTCGATAGACCTCGTGCACCCTCTCTACACACTACTGTCGTGTCGATCTTCTAATGGCATGATCATTCAGACACCATAAAACATCAAAAGCTCAATGGATTAGAGATTAGTGAACCCTTGGTTAAGCGAGTGATTATATTCGAGGTAGTTTGACTGGCAGGATCTTTAGGCTTTTGGGTCTTAATCCAACAGGCATTAAGTCAAACTGCAGCTTATGGGAGGGTATCTAGATTCAAAAGAAAATCTTGGTCTTAATTAACCAAGTAGCCCAAGATTCCCCCCAAAATTAAGCTGACCTGATTGGAACTTAACGATACAAACAATTCAAACATATTTGTTTATACAATGATAATAACAAAGCACTAGTATTAATCACAAGGGTTATTTTTTTTTCTTTTTTATGGTGGGGTACTTGGTAAAACATAGTGGCTTAAGCAATCAGCAATGAGGCAGGTGACACTGGATGGAACGGGGTCACGTGGTTGTGGAGAAGGGGCTGCCATGAAATGGAGGGTCCAATGCTGTAGGGTTTTTGATTGATTTAGATATAAGATGACAATGATAAAGTAGAAAGAAACGATAAGATTCTTGAGCAGTTAAAATGGCAGCAAATGGTCGGGGTATATGCATTGTATCAAATTGCGGTTGTATATTTTATTACGGAAGCAGTTGCGGTGTTGTTGCGGACGGTATGGACATTAAGTAACGTGTTGCAGCTGTTGCGGGCGTGATTTCTTCCTCAAAAATCACAATACGTCTAAAATATTATATTTACATTTTACAGTTATCTTTTAATATACTAATATTAATATACCCTTTTAATATTTTATTTTGAAAATAAAAATTTAATTTCATAGATAAAAATTATTAAAAACAAATATAAACCATAGAAGTGTTATCATACTGGATAATGAGTAATAACAATTATAATTAATGAATAACATATAAACAATATCACTAAAATCATATCGAATTTTTTATATTGTAACATAAAATGTTCATTTTACATAACATAGAAAGAAAAAAACATAATTACAAATATAAAAATTTTATATCTTACAGTTCACCACCAAAATGAATGTGGGCGAATCTAAAGTATTTTCATCTTCGTCATTGTCTTGGTTTTCATTCTTTCCTATTCTATGTGAAGGAGACATCACATTATCTGCATCATAAGATGCATCATTGGCAAGAAACATGTTGTATGATAATGACGAAAAAATCCATAACTTGGATTTTGTTCAAGGTAAGGTGGATAACATGAATTTGGTTGGTAAGAATGAGAACCATGAGATGATTCACTAATTTCATTATCATTTGTAGCTGAACTATATGATGATGAACCTACAAATGAATAATAAAGTGTCTCCCATCCTCCTATGAGTTCTATCATCACCATCTCTTCTATTTGTGATGCATTTGTTCTATACAAACCAAATTATCATCGTAAGGATATCTGGACGTACCTTGATCTCCATGAAAGCAGTAGAATAAATTGTTCATATTCTGGTTGGTACGTACCTTCATTATCGCCAACATGATCATCACAACCACCAACATGATCATCACAACCACCATCATCGTCGTCGTTATCATCATCATAATTTGACGTCAATAGTTGAACATTTTCCTCATTAGATGGAGTAGGTGAACTGTTCACATCTTCACCTTGAGTTTTTCATCAGTTTCATTAAGTAACTCATCAGGCAACCATGAGAAATTTTGTTCACTATCAAGTGTAGCATTATCTCTTTCTTCAATCCATGCATTTAGTAGGCCATCTTCTTCAAAAATATTTCAAGATTAATCAGATTAAAATTCATTTCTAATTCTTGTGCCTTTTTCTTTGTATGTGTCTCAGCTTCAACATCATATTATAATGGACATAAATCAATTTTTGAAGCTTTTTATGCTTGAGTTTATTTCTCTTCTTTGTATGGATCAACTAAAAGTACTCCAATTACACTCACAATTTGAAGACGAAGTTGTTTGACTCAAAACTTTGACAGCGATGCGTTGATATTGCGGTGCACAATTTTCATAATTAATCTACCATTCAACTACAAAATACATAAATATTAAGATATAATCCATAAAGTATTTATAAATATCTTTATTATTTACAAAACTATAGATGATAATTTTTTTGTTTATCAGGGTTAGTCTTCAAAATTGCAGCTTGAGCTAATGGTGTTCCATAAGAATCCATTTTGTCTCGATATAGCAACAACTAAAAAATAAAAATTAGTAGTTTAAAAATGAAATTTATGATTTTTCAAAAAATTTAAGTATATAAATACATACATGGTTCATTGCAAGAATTTGATCATTCAAGTTGGGTTCTAACCTTTGTATGACATTTCTAACTCCATTCATAGTTGTATAAATCATTCACTTGTGTAATGCCTCCGTAAATTGTGAATTTAGAAAATATACTACATAAAAATAGCATAATAAATATCTAAACAAGATATCACAATTTGAATTTAAAAGTTTTATAACGTACTAGTAGAATGTAAATCATTATGAAGTTTTTTACTTTATTGTCTATCAATTATTTCCCAATATAATAATAAATAAACATATAATTATGATACTTAATGTTATATAAAAATTTAACTTAAATTAATCACGTCAATTTTATATAGAAAAATTCAATTTAAAATTAATTTTAAAATAGCGTTAATAAATAATTTAATTAATTCAAATTAAAGTAACTAATTTTAAACATAACTATTACGATATTATTAATTATATATTTATAATCCAGTTTTAAGAATTAAATTAGTACAATTCATATATGTAATTTTATATTTGAGATTTAAAGTTTGTTGCGGCATTGCGGCGTAATTTATAGCGTGTTGCGGTTTATGTAACGGTTTTTACCGCAACAATCGTGATGCGGTTCCTTTATTTGCGTTGCACCGATAGTGCGTCACGGTAACCTTAAAAAACGTTACAATGCAGGCATTAAGCTATGTTGCGGCCACAATTTAGTACTATGGGTATATGAGAATCTTAAAAAGGGGTCAATGTCTTTTAGAAACCAGCAGGGGAAGGTTCTTACCTATCCTTGCTTTTAAATTACATGGCTTTTTTAACACCCGCCAAGAACTACTTCTTGTGCACGTTGAATTACAGGTAAAATGGTTAACTTCACTGCAGTTTTTGCAAGTTCATTTCGGTTGTTTATTTATACTTGTAATTGTCCACAAGTTTTATGTCGAACGATGGTGATGAATTTGAACATATGGTGTTTAACACTTACCATAGGCATGCATGGTAGATTATTTGAATAAACTCTATAATACATAAATATCAGCGTTGAACCTGTATTCAAAGCTTCATATCAAATGTTAATATACATGTTGGTGTTCTTGTACATTCTTTTCCAGGTTCGAGGCTGGAATAGTTGGGTATCCAAATGTCGGGAAATCATCTTTAATTAACCGTTTGCTAAAGCGGAATATGTGCCCTGCTGCCTAGACCTGGAGTTACAAGAGAGTGAAGTGTGTATTCTGTTGGTTTTCGTGTCCTAACTGTCATGTACATGTGAAAGTATCACAAGTTCTAGTCTTGCTCTGTGAAATCCTAAGAACAGAGTCTCGTCATCATTGACTGACAGTTACTGCAGTTTAGTCTTGTGCTTGCCAGGGATGAAAACTCGATACATGGTTGATGTGGATGGTCAGAGTAGTAAAATGCATGTCTCGATCTGCCACTTTATAGTTGAACTTTAAAAAGCCAAATGATTCCTTTTAGGAAGGACAAGCCAACGAAATAAATTAACAAGTAGCAACCATTGCCATAATAAGCAAATAAAAACCCATCTTATGCACACAGGAAAAGGATGTAATTTAGGAAGTTTCATAAGATGCAACTCCTCCATATATTTCCTTTTACCTGAATTCCTGATTGGTTCGGTGTCATCTTCTGCGTTTTCAGATTTTTAATAAGTAATTTATACTATAGTGTAGCTTTTACAAGCGTAGATGTGATATGTTACAGTGTCCTAAAATTTTAGAGTCCTTAACTTAAAAAATCTATTAATAAAAATTATTTTCCCAAAAAAATACTATCATTCCTTTATTAATTTTCATGATAAGATTTAAAAAAATCTTTTAATTTTCTCCTTTATTATCTCAATAATGAATTATAATCATTTCTTTCTAAAAAAAACTCCACAATAAATGAATTATAATTGTTTCTCTTAAAAAACCTACTAAAATCATGATTTCTAATAGAAAAATATATATTTACGGGTCTCATTTTATAATTTCGTTTTATTATAAAATATTTTAAAGACTTCATTTTAAAAAGTAGCACGGGACCTACATCTTTTGGGACAGCTGTATTTTGTCATTCAGCATCTCATCATGTATTGCAATTACATGTAAAATATTCCTTTCTAGTGACAAGTCCCTTTGTCACCCATTCTATCATTTCTGAGAATTGAACTGCAATACAATGAAAACACATGATTTTACCTTTATCTCAAGTTAACGCTAAGGGGGCTAGTATCATTACAATATTTTTTAGTTTTGTTAAATATTAGAAATGTTTTGGATGTTTATGATTATAAGTTTCTTTTATGTTCTAAATCTAGGGCTACTTTTAAACTATCTTTGTAACCTTAATATTCCTTTTATCGTCAAAACTATTTTTATTAGAATAACGTGGATTGGTTTCAAGAGAAATGAGCTAAACAATCTGATGGAAGACCAAATAGAAATATCCACTCGTTCATGGACCGGAAACATCAAATTAGGCGGAAAGGGTGGATGGATTGAACAATGTTGAAGGCAAGGGCTTACCCACGGTTGTAAACCACAAGCAAGCGGTTCAGATGGGGACAAACTGAAGATCCCTGAATTTTAAGCGAACTCAAAATCTTCTAAGGGAAGAAAATACAGATTTCTACAATTACTCCAAGATAAAGTCAAAGACAGTGCTGATCAAACTGGAAAAAATGAGAAAAAACTTTCTGTGGGGAGGACCCAGAAAACTACTAGAGTTAATTGGGGCACAGTATGCTTGCCAAAGAAAAATGGTGGTGCAGGGTGACTAATATAAAACAAAAACTTTGTTAGCAAAGTGGGGTTGGTAGTGCATCTTGGAAAAAGAAGCTTTATGGTGTAAGGTGATCACCTCTAAGTACAGAGATCTGATCCAAAGCTGGCCGATAGGATATATCACATAAAAAATGTCGCTTTTTGGAAAGGAATTTTGCTCAATATTGCTCAGAAGGATGTGAAAAAATGGATAAATAAATTGGCATTCCGATGGAAACTAGTGGATGGTAAATCAATCCGGTTTTGGGAAGACCTTTTACCTTAGTTTTCCTCGGTTATTTAGATTAATGAAACGATCACGGAACTAGCCGAGCATAGGAGCCTTGATGAAATGAATTGGTCTCATAGTTCCCTAGAACCCTTTTTGATAAAGAAAGAAAATGGGAGGAATCGTTACTTAAATGCTTTAAAGGAGAAAAGATTAAAGATAAATGACGATTTAGTAGAACCGTCCTTCAATTTGACCAAATCTGGAAACTCAAGGTACCTCTAAAGGTAAAAAGTTTCATTTGGATGGTGAAAATTGGCAGGATACCAACTAAAGATTTTCTTTTAGCTGAATTAAATTAGATGAATCTGTGACATTCTGCCCGTGGTGTAAGATCGGTCTAGAAACTGCATATCACTTGCTTATCGATTACATGTTCAATTATTGTTTAGGAACTCTGTAATTTGTGGTCTGTTGGTTGTTCCACTCCCTGCGAGCATGGATGCTTTTTTTGAATTTTGTCTCTCAGTTCCATGGTCTGGTTCAGTGAAATCAGTTTGGCTAATCGCCGTGGCAGAGGGTTTATGGAGAGTATGATTGGTGAGAAATGATGCAGACATGCAGTTTTTGAAAATAAAAATATCACAGAAGATCTGTTGTTTTTTTTTTTGGTTTAATGAGAGCTCTCATATGGATTAAAGCAATAAACAACGCTCTAATTCTCTGCGAAGTTGACTAGTGGAACAATCCTAAGGGGTGTCTATCTTCAAAACCAGATATCGTAGAGTGGCTCCCTCCCTGGGCATGTTAAATTCAACGTTGATGGAGCCTTCAAGGTCAACAGCAGGGTGTGGGGGTGTATTAAGAGACAACATTGGTAACCTAAAAACAATCTTCTCAGAGCCGGTTGAAGCTTCGAATTCGGATCTTACCGAATTGGCAGCAATTAAAATGCTTAGAACTCTTCCTGGAAACTGGTTGGCATGGTCGTTGGAATCTGATTATTGAATCAGACTCACAAACAGTCATGAACTGGATTAGCTCCATATCCTTGAGACCCTGACGATGGTGGGATCAGTTCGACGAGGTTGATAATTTGTTGAAAAAGATTCCTCAAGTTACATTTGTATTCGTTTCGAGGGAAGGAAATGGTTTGGCAGATCAACTGGCAAAACAAGGGTTGTCTCGTTCTAATATATTCAAAGCTTGGTGGGATTAATGGCAGTCGACTGGCCTCATACTCCCAGGAAAAGTGTTATTTGGTAAGTTCCTCGTATGGGTCTGGGTTGCAGCTAATTTGGAATCCCCATTTTGTTTGTAGTATACTTGTTCTTTAGTGGCGCTTTTATATAAACGCCGTTAAATAATATACTTTAGTGGTGTTTTGTATAAACGCCGCTAAATAATGTATTTTAGTAGCGTTTCAAGCACAAACGCCGCTAAATACTATACTTTAGTGGCATTTTAAGCACAAACGCCGCTAAGTGCTCGTTCTTTAGTGGCATTTTTGTATAAAACGCCGCTATATGCTATACTTTAGTGGCGTTTTAAGCACAAACGACGCTAAGTGCTCGTACTTTAGTGGCATTTTTGTATAAACGCCGCTAAATATTGTATTTTAGTGGTGTTTTAAGCACAAACGCTGCTAAATGCTTGTACTTTAGTGGCGTTTTTGTATAAATGCCGCTAAATACTATACTTTAGTGGCATTTTAAGCACAAACGCCGCCAAAGATTCGTACTTTAGAGGTGTTTCTATATAAACGTCGCTAAATACCCATACTTTAGTGGCGTTTTTGAATAAACACCGCAATTTATCAGTATATTAGTGGCTTTTGTAAATACAAAACCACGCAAGGTTACGGTTTCTAAGTCCCACTCCTTTTTTAACCCTTTTTCATTTTTTCTAGAGATGAACCTGGAATACAAATCCAATAAGATGAAACCCCGAGATCCAGCGAAAGAAGCCAAGCTACGTACCCCCAAAAACCTAAAGACGAGTACAAAAGGGGGAAATTTTATTCGCTTCGTCCTTCTCCTCCGTCTGAACCCTAGAAGAAGAAGAAACACCTAAAAGTTCCAGCTTTCTGCTTCTGCTTGCTTTAGAATTCTCTCAAACTTTCTCTGATCTACCATTTTTACCCTTTTACTCTCTTCAATTCCTTTCCAAATCCCTTCCCTTCCAACCTTTCTCTCTCGCCCTTCATTTTACTGCTTAATTTCTCTTCTTTTCCTTTTTTTGTTTTAAATTTCGCGAGGTTTTGGTTTTTATTTGAATTTGACAATATTTTTGTATTCTTTTTATTGGTAGAGAAGCGTGAGTGAGTTGAATATAAAATGCATGTTAGATGGAGGTTCGAGAGAAAGTTCAGCTTCAGTTATGCCGCGTTGAAGAGGAAACTAAACATTTAGCCATGATTCGTGAGGTAACTTTGAACAA
The DNA here is from genome assembly GCF_006381635.1 of Hibiscus syriacus. Classification (NCBI taxonomy): domain Eukaryota; kingdom Viridiplantae; phylum Streptophyta; class Magnoliopsida; order Malvales; family Malvaceae; genus Hibiscus; species Hibiscus syriacus. The sequence continues at coordinate 959,997 of NW_024062302.1, read as the reverse complement.
AATTTTACCTTTCTCCCATTGTTTCTATATAGCTTATGTTTCACTGTTCGCGGATTTTTATCGTGGGTCTGTGTTTTTAAATGGAAAAACAAGCTTTTGGACTGTTAAAAATGGGAACTTTGTTGGGTTTTTACCATTTTGATTGTTTTTTTTAATATTTACAGAGCAACGACAAGAAGAATCAAAAACTATTTTAACCAGATACCCAGATCGAGTTCCTGTAAGTTTTAATTATATATTTGTCTTAATTCATCCCAAAGCATTACACTATGTGTAATTAAGATAAGCATATGAACTGCAATATGGTCAAGTCTATTGGAATCTCTGATCGAACAAATTTTGGTCCGGAAATTGTTTGTTGGTGTGTGTAACATCACACGAGCTAGGAATTGTTCTCTTCTGATGTTGTTGTGCCAAAAAGTGACTACTAAAGAGCTGCGCTTCGGCTCAATGACACCCAAAGAGATTGTTTATCACCTTTTGCCTGCCTGCCATGTGTTTGTTTATATCTCCAGTTGATGATTGAAAGATATTCAAGGACAAACCTCCCAGATATAGAGAATAATAAGTATTTTATTCTTCTTTTCTTGTCATTTCTTTGTTAATAGAGTTTGAACACCAAGGTTCCTGGTTCCTCGAGACATGTCGGTAGGTCAGTTCATTCACATTCTAACTAGGAGGCTGCAGTTGAGTCCTGGAAAAGCTCTCTTTGTGTTTGTGAACAACACATTGCCTCAAACAGGTAAAAGAACATATGTATTCATGGATGGTTCTTGCTTACCGATCGATTAATCAGAACTTGTTGACCTTTTTTTCATTTTATAATTTCGACCATTAACATCTGCAGCAAGTCTCATGGGGTATGTCTATAATTCTTTCAAAAATGAAGATGGGTTTCTCTACATGTGTTACAGAATTGAGAAAACTTTTGACTAAAACTCTCATCTCTATCTCTAAACTCCAATGTAAACATTGCCAAATATATATATGTACATGTATATCAGATCAAAGTTTTTAGCTTTAACTTACCTTAGTTAGCCTACAATAAGTGTCTAGTTGCTTCATTATCTTGTTCTATTGCAGTAAACATATATATATCAGTGAGATAACATTCGCTTCACATCTTTTTAAAGTATTTTATTCATTAACTTATTAGATTAGCATTCAAAATTAAGCCTAATTTAGAAGTTAATTGAGGATTAAGACACCTTTTGTTATCTTCCATGCTAGTCAATTTTTTTTATCATGTCAACCTATAAATAGTCTTGTTCACCTTAATCATAACACCAACATTAAAGGTCTGTATATAAATACAAGATTAGAGAAAGAGGAACTCTCAATCTATCATCCAGTTCGTCATAAAAAAATAACACTAAAAAACCACTGCAATCTTATTTCTCTTATAAACATTATATTGTTTCAACTAATAGTTGATAGTTTGCTTTATAGATAGCTAGAATAATAAAATCTTTTTTTCTTTTATGGATATGTAAATATTTTTTTAATCTAATATGACAAGACAACAACCACAATAGAGATGAAACAATAAATGCAATAATGGAGCTCCGAAAGGGTTCGTTTTTATACCTCTGTTGTAGAATCTTTTTCTGCCGCAATAAATGTTGTGTGTGTGTGTGCTTTTATCATCCATGTTGATTCCGCTGAACTTTGTATACTTTGGTTGGTATTCTTACTAAATTTTGTTTAACATTGTCTCTTGTGTCCATATGCAAATATTTTTCCTCTATTTGCAGTGCACATACTGATTGTATCGTTACAGAAGACCGGGAAACTACAGAAGTCTTACTGCATCAAGTCACAGGTAAGACCAGCATGTATAATATTATACACACATGCTAAAAAAAGAATAAGAGAGAAATCCCCAACAAAATTTATCATTCCAAACTTTAAACAGTAAATTTTCACTAGGAATTTATAATTTATTCTGAAAGTTATATGCTATTATTTATCTTGTTTTGGCAATTAATACAAAGGTATGGTCAAACGTTTAACCGGGGGAATGTAGTTTTTAAAGTTAGTGGGTTGATTTCCTTATATTGAATCCATATGTTTGAGGCTATTGGTGTTTTGATGTGTTCAATGCAAATATTAATCCTGGCTTTGCCTCTATTTTGCATTTTGATCTGAAAACAACAGTTAGATGATTACCAAGTTGGTTTTCATCAGATTTACTTCACATATCTTTTGCCCAAATGTCATATCTTTTGGTATTAGTGATATGATTGTTTTAATATAAATAAATTGTAGAAAATATGACGAAAAAAAATAATTGCTACGTTGGAGAACTATCTTTGATGTGAAAGTTAGCATTGGAACTGTAAGCTGCCTGTTAGTTTTACAAGTGTGAAACAGAAGGGCAACAAAGTGTATAAGAGATGTACTTACCATATGTATGCATGCATTTTTAGTTTTAATATGTTATAGCCCTTCTACACTACGTAGCATGTTGCATGTAAATCTTTGTTTAACCTTTATAGATGTTTTGAGTCGATATTCATGGATATTTTCCTTGACTTTTGACTAAAAATTTGCAGTTTATGATGGTACATATTTCATGAATCATTACACATGGATCCTGAAGGCAAGAAATTTGGAGGAGGTAATATTGTTTAGAATCATGCTTTTTCTTCTAGTTTATCTTCTTGTAATATATTGTCTTTGAATCCATTGTTTTTCATTGTTGTTTGAATTGAATGTACATTTCTGATGAAAAGAATCAACTAAAGTTGCATGCCAAAAGGAAAATTGCGACTAGAAGATTGTTTTTTATTCTAGTGAACAATGTTTTTATTCTATTGAAAGAGAAAGAACCTAGAATAAATTCTAGTGAACAATCTTGAACTATGTTACATTTTATTTTAATTTTATAAAATTTGATTTATTTTTCAACATAATTGTGTCGTAATTAAATTTTAAGTTATTATTATTAGATAATGATGTAGAATATTAAATTTGCGTAATATAAAGTAGAAAATGACATATGCGAAATCAGTTAACTATAGTGGCGTTTGTAAATAAAAGCCACTAAAAGTGAGGTTCTTTTGCGGCATTTTATGAAGGAAACGCCTTTAATGACCACACATTTGCGGCGTTTTAGAAAATAAACGCCGCTATAAAGCTTGACCTTTTACGACGTTTTAAGAAAAACGCCGCTATAGAGTTTGACCTTTTGCGGCGTTTTAAAGAAAACCGGCGCTATAGAGCTTGGCCTTTTGTGGCGTTTTAAGAAAAACGCCGCTATAGATCTTGACCTTTTACGGCATTTTTCAGAAAACGCCGCTACCTTTTGCAGTGCTAGTTTTAGTGGCGCTTCTTGCGGAGTTTTTATATACGCCGGGAAAGTTTTTAGCGGCGCTTAAAAACGCTGCTAAATGCCTATTTTGCTGTGGATAGCTTTATTCGGGAACTCATTTTCCTTGTGTTAGCTATAGATAGTTGTGTGGAGCTATTTAGTCCGTTGTGTCTCGTTTGTAGTCCTTGTTGGACTCTTTCACCTACGCATTTGGGTTAGTTCTACATTTTGGCTTTGTCATTGGTGTATATCTGTTTGGTTCGTCCTTGTTGTTGTTTCTGTATCCTTGCCCTTGGCTCAGAGTTTGAATGTAATCTTTTCCTCCGTTTAGGTTTAGGTTTAGGAAGATTTTTAATGAGACATTCTTTCTTAGTAATCTTATTAAGTAAAAATCTTCTTGCTGAGCAAAAAAAATTCAATTTATCGCTTGGTTGCATGCCTCGTTAAAAACACCCTAGCTTAGATGGGGAAAGAATACATACAACTAAGAAAACAAAACAAACTGAAGCAAAATCCAATTTCTAAACATCATAACATACAAGCAAATAACATAACCACCAGGTAAAGCCAACGACTAGTCCATCTCCCTTGGCAGAACACAACAACAGTAGGGATAGCGATAGCTCCATCCCCTACCGCAGACTCTGATTAATAGCGATCACCGCCTAGCTTTAAAAAATTTTTTGCCTCGACAACTTATCATTATTAATTTCTTTTAATTAAAAGAAAATTAGAGGTTTTTTTTAATCTTCTTTCCTACTCGTTTGTTTAATCTTCTTTTGATTATTGTTGTTTTTCTTCTTACCTACATACCCTTATGCATGATATCTATACCTACCGTCTGTATGATCATTTTGATAGTTTTAATGAATTTTGCGAGCCTCGGTATCAAAACTTAATAAAACTTATATACTAAGATGGGATATCTAAGCATGCTCAAAACTTTCATACAAGGGTCTAGCATCTCTACAAATATTTGACTGTATGCACTTTTATAAACCTATGCAATTGCTTATTGTATTGGTATTTTTTTTTGCGTTACAAATATGTTCTATATATTAATAATTTTTATGTTTATAATTTATTTAAGAATAAAATCTAATATTTTAAATTTTTATTTTTTTCTAGTATTTTTTCTTATTTTTTGTTTACATTAACTCTGATGTAGGAGTGAGAATATAATTTTATTAATGTGTTGATTTCTACCTGTATAATTTTTAGAAGGACTAAATCTTAATTATATCATTTTATGAGTCCAATAAAAATTTTAACACGTTGGTTTCTAAAATTATATTTTTTTAGAGTTTTTTCTTCATATTTTTACCAATTGAAATAATATCATAATTCCATACAATTAAAGGGGAAAAATTAAATTTAGACATAGAGTTTAAAAATACTTAAATCTTAAAATTGACGAAAACAAAAAAAAAATCAAAAACCCAAGTTAGAAGAAATTATTTCCCAGAAACGTAGACATAAAACTTAAATAAGTTTAACAAACAAGTAGTGAGAAAATAAAAAAATATTTAATACGTATTTCAAATATTATACTATAAAAAACATTTACAAAAATCCTAAAGTTATCCTATGAAAAATGAAAATAATTTAACAACCCCTAGGCCTAATATGATATATATATATATATATCATCCCCCGTTCAATTTTCATCGGCTGTAAACTTTTTCCAGACACGGTGTTTATTCCAGACGGTGTCGACCATGGCATCGATGGGCACATTTTTAGTCTCAGGTAGCAAGTAATACACGAAGATTCCCATGACAAGTATCCAGCCCCCGAAGAAGAAGAATATCAAGGCGCGCATATGGCACAGCATCGACAAGAATGCTTGGGCTATGATGAAGGTGCAAAGCATGTTGGAGCTGACAGCGAAAGCGAATCCAGCCGTTCTAGTCTCGAGAGGGAATGTTTCACTAGGTATCAGCCACCCAAGAGGACCCCATGACCAAGCAAAAGCCGACACAAACAAACACACCAAAAACACGACCACAATTGCTTCGGGTTTTGATAGTGAATCCGTGGCGTTTAGGTCACGTTGAAGAATTACCCCAATTACAACCTGCAGGTATCATATATAAACTTGCTATGAGGACTCAACATTGGTGAAGATTTGGATATCTAGGTTAAAACTGATGGATAGATGCATACCTGACTTATAAACATCTGAACACAAGCTTGAAGGAGTAGTATCCTCCTACCAAACCTGTCGACCGAAACAACCGAGACGAGGGTACAGCAAACGTTTACGAGTCCAGTAATCACCGAGGACAACAACGAAGCATCGTTCTTGAATCCGACTGTTTGGAACAAAACGGGAGCATAAACATATGGCATTGATCCCTGTAAACTGTTGGAAAACTTGAAGCATGACGCCAATAATCAAAGGGGCATGCTGCTGCGGGTCAGGAGTTTCTTGAAAGGTTGCTTCACTCCCTGGGCTATTTCACTAGCTCTCTTAATCTGCTGGAACTCGACATCAACTTCCTTGACACCCCTAATCTTTTGCAGTGTTGTATACCCTGACGACTCCTTTCCATGCTCGACTAGGCTCGCTGGAGTTTCGGTGATGATCAAAGAACCTATGAACAATATAGCGGCTGGTACGCCGGCAATCCCCAAAGACACTCTCCATCCATAGGGGTGCAATTTTGATGTCCAATAGTTGACCATATTTGCAATTAATATCCCTATGGTTACAAATAGTTGAAAGAGAATATTGACGGCTCCACGATGCTGGACTGGGGCTATCTCCGACAGGAACAATGGAACAGCCTGCACAAGTAACTTTTATCAGTCACCGGAGCATGATCGAAGATAAAATTCAATAACATAAATATGTATGATTTGAATCCAATCTAACCTCATTCCCAAAGCCAACGCCAATGCCAAGGAGCACACGTCCGATAATAAGCATCCAGAGATTCGGAGCACCGGAACTTAAGGCAGCTCCGGCAAGGAAAAACAAAGAAGCCGCTAAAATCGTCGGCTTTCGGCCAAATTTGGTGCAAACTTTTGAAGCAAAAAAGCTTGAAACAAGAGCTGCTAGATAGAGTGAAGACGTAAAAAGCTGAAGATATTGATCATCATATTTGCAGTAATTATCCTCCTTTGCATGCATCTTTCTTTCATGGACTTTGGGAAAGAATTTAATCAGAAAGTCATCCATGGCTGTCACCCCACCTGCATATTTTTTCATATTCATTATTAGTATATGAGATCCAATCATGAACATCACATAGAAAACAAAGATTCAAGCTTAGATCTACAATATAACAGCGAGTCAATAATTGGACAAAGATTCAGGGTCATAATATTTTCTTCATATATAAAAAATTGGATATATATATATATATAATGAAAGAAGTTGGCTGACCTGAAATTCCAATGTCGTAGCCAAACATAAGGCCACCAAAAGCAGCAAGAATCCAACATATTCCGACATAAAGAGTGAACTTTGATGGGTAAATCGGATTTCCGCTCATCTTTTTACTTTCTCCTGCCCCAGATATCGAAGACGACTACTTCTGGTTTTCTTTATAGAAAAATTTGTTTGATTTTGGACTATTTATAACCGATCAATTAGTGATATAATAATCCCAAAATTCTTTCGCTGAATACATTAAATAATACTAATTACCCACGTATTTCATAAAAAGAGAAAATCGATAAGGATAGGGATCGCCAATTTCATTCCTCATCAATTTCTAATTCCTTATATTCTTTTCTTACCATATTTAATTGTAGTAATTATAAATTTAAATTTTAAAATATATTAATTATTATAAAGAAAAACTTTAAATTTATTTTTAAAATAAACTAAAGAGTTGAAAAGCAATGATATAAGTACTTTTCTTATATCTAAAATTCATATTAGTGACCAATTTTAATTAAAATTTAGTTTTGACTGAAGATCTTTTTAATAAATAATGAATTATTTTAATATATATTTGACTCACCAATTCCGAAATTAACATATAATAAATTTATATATAATATTTATAATGATTGACATAAGTTGTGAATGATAATGATTATTGTATTAACTCTTATTTCTCTTGAAATCGAAGAGTACAATGGAAATTATTTTTACATACAATTCAAATTATACTAATTAAATAGTAAATATATGCAACTGAAATTATTTTTACATACCATCAAAATTTTCCATTATAGCCGACCAAGTAGGTAACTTTTTTGTCTTGCCATATCTAGTCCTTTTCCTTTTCTTTAGTTATGCATGCATTAGGACGAAAGTGTATATATTCATTCTTGTTATTGAGATTCGGTACAATGTTTTTAATTATTATTATGTACAATGTTTTTAATTATTATTATTATGTGCATTAACAACTCAAATGTATATAAATATCTTTATCCATATTTATCAATAAAATTATCCCATGCCATAGTTTAGTTGGGTTTCAAATTTAATGGCTTGTCTTAAAAACATCTTAACGTGGCATAAGTTTTTATTTTCGTATCTTATTATAATTTTTCATCATGCTTACAATTCTACCGATTAATATATAAATCACTTTGAAGTTTCAATTCAAATGAATTATAAAAAAAATAATGTATTCGATGCTTCATGCGGATCTAGTTCCTAGATAATTTGGTTTGGTACCATTGTCAGCTATTTGTTATGATATTTATATGGGTACTATTTTCCTCTGTATAGGACTATGGAAGTTTTTAATGAAGTCCGTACTCATATCTTCTCGTGTATGATTCCCTTTCTTGATCATACCTTTCACCAAAAAAAATTAAATAAGCATTCGATCGAGTCGAGCAAAAAAATTAAATTTGTTGACTTTATAATTATTGTTTTATTATTCAATTTTTTTTATTTTTTTCGTGTCGAGATAAGTCAAATATATTTGTTTAAATATTTATTTGAATTTAAATATAATTATTTATAATATTATGATACCGGTTAATTCTAATTTAATATGAATATATTCATTTTCATGTCTAAGTAAGATTTGTATTATTATTTATAAATAAAATATAATCTAAAATTATATGATATATTTACAATGTTATTTTTTAAAGAAAGGATATAAATGGAAAAGAATTGATGTATAAAGGACTCGAAGAATTTACGAGAAGAAAGAATTTGTAAAGAATTACAATTAAAGAACAATGTTGAATAAAGTACATAGTTGAGGGATTAAAATGAAAAAAATAAAAAATTTGTTGACAAAAAGAGAATTAAAGTTATATAAATATTCTACAGTTGTAGAGGCGAGTATAATTCAAAAATGATCAAAATGAACTTAAAATAAATGATGAAATGAAGAAATAAGAAAGTCATATAAAATTAAAAGAACTAAATTAAGAGAGAGAGAGAGAAATTTGTTGTCAACAAAAGTAATTAAAGCTACATAAGTATTTCATTGTGACCGAAGAACTTGTGATTCAAATTTGATCGTAATGGACTCAAACGAAAAATGAACTAAAGAAACAAGAAAATTATAGATCAACTCTCAAAACAATCAAATAGTTTAATTAAATACCAAAATAATATCGTTTTAATTTCTATTTTTTTAATTATTCCAACTTTACAAATTTAAAGGGAACTTAAACTCAAAATTCAAACAAAATTTTGAATTGAATAAATAAATCAAATTATTCCTTTTAAAAATTCAATTTTATCAAGAGAAAATGATTTTTGCTCGCCCTAAATACATATGATATATTTTTTAACTTTTATTTATAAAATAAATATTTTTGTTCATCTATATGTACTATAAGATTAAAGCAATCTCTATGGGGTAACTTCTTGACATATAGCCTGACTTTTTTCTCTTGATAGATTTAATTTTTTTTTCGTACCTTTTAGTGTTTTTTCCTTTACATTTTTCTTTATCATGAACTTTTAATTTTTTTACTTTTGTATCTACTGAAAAACTTAGAATTATTTTAGGTATAATACTCAAAAGTGAAGATTGTGATTGTGTATTGTAGTTGACATCTTTTGATTTGAACAAAGAATCACATTTCATAGTTATTGGGCACGTGATCGAAGTCCATATTATTTGCATGGATCGTAAAAATGTCTGGCTCATGATGATTCATTGACAAGCGATATTCATTTTCGATTCAACATTTTCCCAAGGATGATACGATAAAGTTGTCAGAAAGTACCAATGTTCTCTGGAAACATCAAATCGCTGATCATTGATGGTTATGGTCTGTACTACATTTTTGGTAACTCCAAGCAAATTTGTTACAAATGAAGGATAACAACTCATTGTGAATCAAATGTACATAGCGTATCATCAACAAGATAAGCTCGCATACCTTGAAGTTTAAGTCACCTATAGTCCGTCGTTGTTCTTCAATTTGTCGTAAAAGATAGTCGGCTTTCTCTTCCAAGCTCTTCTGTGTCTGGATTGGCTGGTCCTCATCAAGTGGCAAATTATCCTTTTTACCTTCACTAAGAGTTCTCTCTTTCCATATCGTTCAACCATTAACCGATGAATTTGAATGCACAACTTTTTTTAAATAGAATAATTAATCCTTTTGCCTTAAATTGGTAAGAGTATGCATGGGAGTTTAGTTTCAAATAAATAAATGTGATCAGATTAGTTACAGGAAGAACAGATGGGATAAAGAATAAACTTATGCGGCAACAAGGATGAACCATACATGAGTAAAGATAGAGGCAAGCAAAATTGAAGCCACCTCCGAAAGAAGCCTAAAACGTAGAAAGCAACGCATGAATCAATACAATCAATATCACTAAATTGAATCACAATCACATGCGTGATGCTTTATGACTTGTACAAGTAAATTTTATCATCATGTGAAGTATAAAATTTTATGGACTACAATCACGGATGGACCGAGTGTTCTCACTCCCTAAGAATTTCAAATTCTCATATAATTATGTATTTTCTTTGGATTTCCTATTGATCTAATTTCGTGCCCCTGAAATTTTGTAATTTCACACTCCTAAATTTCTAATGAACTTATTAAAAGTTCACACCACTGAGATAAAATCATTAATTCATCCCAGACTACAATGAACCGCATGCTCAACTGAGCTAGCCCGGAAGTTCTAATTCACAAATAAAGACTCTAATAAGGTGAGTTCTAATTAAATAACCCTTGATACAGATGTTCAAAATTCAGAAGAAATCATTTTGTTTTGATGCTAGGAACACAGATTTCCTATCCCTTTATAATGCTTTAGCTGCAATCATTTGTGTCTGCGGAGATGTTAAATTAGGTTATAGGAATAGAAAATGAATCAGAAAGTACAAAATTCTGTATTCATTCAGTCAAACAACCCATCGGATGCTCGGTACAGTACAAATTGACTGCACCAGAAAAACATCGAGGCTGGAAACGGTCATAAGTACCTGCTGTACTTCATCACCTTCATTTCTATTCAAAAGTACCTCTTTATAAGAAAAACATTCCACGCTGCTAAGCAATGCTCATCACAAACATATATTAGTTAAACATTCATTAAAAACGGCATTCGAAGTCAACAATGAGGCTTAACATCAAAAGTTTATTCACATTTGAAATCCAAGACAATTAAACTTATTCCCTTATCCATGCATATCTATCTCTTAACACAAGAAACTTGACAACAAGGTGAAGCTTTTTACAACACATAGCTTACCAGATGCACGGAAAGTCCAACAGATTACTGCCGTGACCACCGGCTGGTCTGGCGAGGGGGCGGAACCAATTCGGCTGGTTATAAAATGATATGAGATGGTAAAGATAGGCTTTTAGGGTTTAGCTTTCTTTAATATTTTAAATAGTTGGGTTGGGTTGGGCTAGGTTTAGTTGAGCTAAAGCCGAACTTTTTGTTCGTTGGGTTGGACAGGATGGAGTGTATATTACTTGGATAATCCTAATTTGATTAATTGGGCTAGATTGAGGCGATTGCATATTCCTCCGAAGATGGTGGAAATCATGTGGAGGGCTTTACAGAGTCTGTAACCGTCAAAGGCTCAGGTTGTTGAGAGAGGCATAGAGGTTATCCTTACTTGCAATCGATGTGGGAGTGCGGAGTGGACGATTCCGGTCATGCTTTGCTGTTGATTGTTGAAATTTTTTGGGTGGGGTCAGGATTTTCCATTACCTGTCAGCTCTTTTGTTGATTGTTTTAAGACCTTGACAGAAAATTATTTCAACAACATTGTGGAGGAGTATTGCATGATCTGTTGTCGGTCCTGGTGGACAAGGAACGAGTTGGTATGGAATAATAATAGTGTTCATTCCTCGTTTGTTGTTAGTAAAATCCTTAGGGTCACGGAATGTAAGATTATCGGTGGGAATAAAAGATTATTAGGGAATAGAATTATTGGGAATGTATTTTGTGTTTGGTTGGTTTAGCAGGAATGTAAGATTACCGTGTTTGGTTAAAGGAATAAAAGATTATTGGAATACATATTTGATTAAATTGTCCTTATTATATATTTATTTTTTTAACAAGTTGAAAAATATTTATATATTATCTTTTAAAAAAAATTAAATTCATAAAATTTATATATTTTTTTTACAAAATTAAAAATATAAAAATGTTAATGAAATAGTAAAATTTTATTTTAACCCCTTCACTTCATATAAAATTTTAATTATAGACTTTTTTTTTATAAATCTAAAATAATTTAAGGATAAATTTGTAATTTAATCTTCGTAGCATTTTTATTATTCAATGACAGAAGAATAATATTTTTAAAAAAAAATTAAGGACATTTAATCCAAAACGCCGGTAATCAACAATACATAAAAAAAATAATATTCCCGATAATATATCCCAAACAATACATTAATAAAACTTCTAGTTAGACTCTTAGATAACTGTGAGTGTCAAAGCATGTTGCCTTGGTTTCCGCTTTAATTTATTTATTTTACTTACTTTTAAGGAATTTGCAATTATATAAATATACGAAAACAATGGAAAAAAGAATAGTCAAAAGTTACGTGCAAGAGAGCGGCTCCTTGGTCTAGGGTTGGATTGACATGTTTGCGTCATAAAGGGTTGGGTTGGGATGAAAAAATGGAAATGTGGTTATTGGGTTTCTCTCTCTCATTACAGTAGGCCCCAAAATTATTTAAAGAAAAAGTACTAGTAAATTATTTTAGGATCTACAGTATTTTTATAATGTAAAGGAAACTTATCATTTTAAGATAACGAGTTCTATGATATATTATTTTTATATTCGAGGATCATTATTTTAATATTTCTTGTCAATATGACGAGTTTTATTAAAAAGTTATTTTTTTCTTCAGATTTTTAATATTGAATTTAGATTTTTTAAAGATAAAACTCGTCACTTCGAGGTGACGAGTTCTAATTGTATTGTAAAAAATATCGTACATCCCGAAATAATTTGTTGGCACCCCTTTTCCCTAAATAATTTTGGGGCCCACGATAATGGCTAAAAAATCGGTTATTGGTGATGGTTTATATGCAAGGGTAGGGCTTAGCAACGAAATCGAGAAAATCGAAAAACCGAAAAACCGACACGAATCGAGTAAAACGGTTCGGTTCGGTTCGGTTTGGCTTTAAACGGTTCGATTTTTGGTTCGGTTTAAAGACTTTATTTTTTTGATTCGGTTCGGTTCGGGTTTTCCACATGGAACCCATTTGTTCCATATTGAACCGAATAGGCAATTTTTGTAAAAAAAATTATAGTTTCAAGTGATTTTTTTATTGAAAAACCGATAAACCGAACCGAACCGAACCGAAAAACCCGAACCGTTAAAAAAACCGAACCGAACCGAAAAAACCGATTTCGGTTTTTTCGATTTTTTAACTATTCGGTTTCGGTTTAAATATTGAAAACCCGTTTATTTCGGTTCGGTTCAATTTTTGATAAAAAACCGAACCGAACCGAACCGAATACACCCCTATGCAAGGGTGAGTATTTGGTCCACTCCAGTTGAATTGAATGAAAAAAATTGAAGTTGGACGTTAATATGCTGACTGAACTCGAAAAATCTTATTACAAAATGGTCACCAACTATTTATAAGTTCTAAACTAATCATTTTAGTTAAAAAATTGCCGACCTTCTAGGCTGGACAATAACATGCTGACTGAAACACGTTAAATCTTATTACAAAAACGTTAAATCTTATTACAAAATCGTTTGCGATGTATTTTATAGAACGAGTATCCATTTACATTATGTCATCAATTAGTGCTCGAAACATTATGTCATCGAGCTAGTGCTTGAAAGCAGCGACGGTGCCAGTAGACATCATTAAAATACGATTTTATAAAATTTCAGTCAGTAAGTTAACGTCCAACTCAAACAACCATTATTTTTTAACAAAAAAAAAAGACTAGTTTGGGATATATGAATAGTCAGATGATCATTTTGTAACTTTTTATAGTGAGGAGACTCAACCAAATTTCGTCTTATAACTGAGAGACTATTTTATAATTTTCAACAGTTAAAAAACTTAATAAAATAATATTTTATAATCAAAGGATTATTTGTGTACTTTATCTTAAATTTTAATCAATGTTAATATTTTCTTTTGTCTATATTAATCGGGACAGATAAGCAAACACGTGTCGGGGGATGTAACAAATAACCAATGGGAGGAGCATGGCACGTTTTCCTTACTATTTTAAAGAAAAAAGGTTTCTTTTTCCCGTTGATTGGTTGGCTACCCTAAAAAGAAAAATAAGAAGGGAGATTTTGAAAGCAATTTCAATGGTTAGGGTTATGAGTGTGTACAATCGGTACATGTTCTTTGTCGGGATAAGTTTAAATCAAATTATTTATTTAAATCTAGATTTTTATTGGTATATAAAATATATGATATATGTTAATTATTTAAATTTTAATATAAAAATAAATGTTTAAATTATATTTAAAATTATTTTTTGGTGTTTAAAGATTTTTCGTTAAAAAATAAATGTCAAATGTTTTCTACATTACACTTTTAGGGGTATGTTGTTAAAAAAACCGTTAGGTGAAACATGTCACGTTCAGTTTTTAAAAAATATATATATACTTTTAAATAATATTATGTTTTTTTTAATATAAATATGATACATGTCACTTAACGATTTTCTTTAACGGTAAGCACCTAATAATATAACGAAGAAAACAATGGGCACCTATTTTAAACCAAAAATTCTTTAAACATCAAAAATTAATTTTGAGTATAATTTTTATACTTATTTTTGTAATAAATCATTATTTAAATTCAATTAGAATTAAAAAAATATGTAGTAATATAAAGTGAAACTTTGATTCGATCTTTCACCATAAAACACAAAGAAATCTGAATTATAGTTTTCTTTTTGTTATTAGGCTGCTTATAGTTTTTCTTTTGTTGATTGGTTGTAGCAAACAGTACTATTTTGGGTAATAAAATCTGAATTATTCAAAAAAAAAAAACACACAGAAAAAAAATCAAGCTAAGAATATATAACTCTGAAACCCTATGATTTCCTTTTCTGTTGTAGGATTTCAGGTGGAAACCTTTGGGAGAAGATCATTGTACAAATGAAAGATCACTTGCAAAAGGAATAATCTGACCACAAAATCAAAGGTTCAGATATTTTATTCCTAAATTCTTGCATGTAGATGGATTTCTGTTGAATGGACAGTGTGCTTCATCAATATAAATGGCTCTTTTTGTACAAAAGATTTTGATTGTCCGATTAGTTTTTGGAAGGACAAGCAGTTTCCATGCCCGCCGGCCGCAAACAAAGCAAATTAGGTGGGATAAAAATCTCACTCGTTCGTACAAGCCTGCTTTGCCTTTGCCCGTCTTGTTGTGAATTTAGCATGGGATTTTTTCAGTTTTTACGAGTCGGTGCTCCGGCGGAGACAGACAAGCAGGCAGACAGGCCTCTAATTTTGACGTGCTTTTGTAAATCACTAATTTTTAATTTTCAGGTACAAAAGTTAAAGAGATTATTATTTAAAAAAATGTTGTCAATGCCTAAATTAAGATGAACAAGAAGGAAATAAATTATAACTAACAATTTTTAATAAAAAAATAATTTTTCATTAAACAAAAGATAAGATAAAAAATAATATATTCTCAATACGAAAATTCAAAAGACAAGGAGAAAAATAAAACCAACGCATTCCTTTAAATATGTGTTTCATTTAAAAAAAATAGTAATTATTAATGATATTTTTGTTTCTATTTAGAAGTAGATATAATATTGATGTAGGCGTGAAGAATAAAAAAAACTAAATTAATTGATTGTTTCGCGAATAATTTTAAATGCATTAATAAATTGTTGCAAAAAGAAATATATCTATATAAAATCATCGATTTTTTCTAACCAAAAGGTGTGTCATGATAAATATAACATGGAATATTAAACTCTAATAGTATAGACAAAATTATATCATAAATACATATGAATAACCATATTATAAAAAAGGTAAAAGAATTATAATTATATTTTATTTTAGAAAAAACTTGACATATTATATGATTACAAGCGCATTGCATGATATTAGTGTTTCTACAACAAAAGTAAATACGATGTTACAAAAATATAATAGTACGTATTGAGGATGATTTTAAAATTTAAATTTAACCGTTAATAATCTCAAGAGTAGGTAGTTAAAAGTTTTCATTTGATACTTCTTTTCTTTCATAGATTGTGATTCAACACCAATTAAGAGCAAAATTTTCCTTTTCCTCTCTTCTAGGTAGGAATTGTTTTAAAAAATAAATTTAATTAGAATTTATTAAACCATTTTAGTGTTTAAAAAGAGTCTTATCGAGAGACACTAAATTCGAACAGTTGTATCTGTAGGGTAAGTATTACTTTCATTTTCTACTAAGTGTGAGCGAAAGGCACGAACTAAAATATTTTAGTGGTTGAAAAAGTCGTCGTTATTCTTAAAGATCATAAGTTCAAACACTAGCAACAATCAAAGTGATTGAGTATTCTTTATCAAATGACTGAAATTATTCAAAAACAAATATTACTTTATAATGACCTTTTAGTTTAATTAAAAAAAGCCGCGAGTGAGAGCAATTGATGGAATCGAGAGCACGACATGGATTGGATGATAAGAGGCAAAAGCTAAGACAAAACTCAGCAATGTCTTTGCCATGTTTCAATTAAAGTTTACTACAATATTTATTCTGCTTTTATTTTCTTTGGAATGTGTGGCATTGTAAAGTTTCAGTGGGTTTAACTTTTTGCCCTCGATTCTCTTACTATAAATAATCCACCACCCTTCATTTTTCTTTCATTGCTCACTGCGTTGTTATTTCCCTTCTCCAAAACCACCCATCTTCATTTACTTCCAAATATCAAACAAAATATCTCTTTCGTTTATATCCTCACTTTCCCATGTGTTTTCAGAAAGCTCCAAAAATCCCCTTCATTTAAGCTCCCATGTTTCTCCTCTGCTTCCTTTCCGCTTGCAAGTTTTGATTTTGGACAAGAAAATGTGCTCAAGTGCTTGTCAAGGGTGCCAGGAGGTGGTTGAATCACGTTTCTTGAGGCTGAAACTGGGCTTCACTGAGCCATATAATGGAGAAACAAACACCACCATCATGGGTGGCTGGAGTTTCCTCCACACCCTGTCTGACGCAAAAGCCCCGGCCGTGAACCAAAGAGTCTACGTGCATCCTCTTCTTAATCGTTCGGGTTCTAGGCTCAGTGATGAAAGCCTCGAAATGTGCACCGAACAATTAGGTAGCGAAACTGGAAGCGAAGGTTCCTTGCTTTCCTTGGAAACTCAAACCGTGGCTTGCGATATTAATCCGTCGAAACCAAGGGAAAGTTCGTCGACCAGAAAAATTAGGCGTGGCTTCAGCTTTCCGCCTCCTTTGACGTCCATTAGCGGTTCGAATGGTGTTCAGATCAAGCCTCATCGGGAAAACGGCCGCTTAATTATTCAAGCCGTTAGTTTCCCTACCTGTCATAGTTACTTCCATGCAGAACGTAGCGAGGGGAGGTTTAGGCTTTCCCTTTTCAAGGACACTACCACAATTCTCGGCATCGAAGACAACAGCGAAGAACAAGAACAAGAAAATGATGTCGAAGTTGAAGAAGAGGAGTTTAGCGGGGAAACTGAGAATAGAGAAGGAAACAACGGGAATGTTGGGGATGAAATCGGGGCAGGGAAGTTGCCAATGCCAAGCAGCTGCAAAGAAAGTAATCGAGGCCACAAAGGCGGCTTGCTTAATTGGAAACCATTATTGGTGACAACTTAAAAAATATGGCCAAAATTGGGAGAATTTGCACCACTCCAAACTGAGAAATAGATTTCTAATTTTCAGTTATTACAAGTTTAAGATTACGTACCATGGATTTCCAAAAATAAGCTATTGTTGGTAGTTATTATCGTTATAGGACCATCCGTGTATGTTTCTTTTTCTATCTTGTTTAATCTTACCTATACAAATTCTTACAATTACTTGCAAAGCAAAGATTTAGCAAACAAAGGACACCAAGCGAGAATTGCCCTTATTTTTTTCTCAACCACCGGGTGTAGTGAATTGTCTGGTCCTCAATCCATGCACGATCGATTACTAGGGTTGACTTTAATTTCTGTGCTCATCGCTTCCATACGGTACATTTTGTTGGACCATCACCATGAAAATGAGAAAAATGGAAATAGCAGGCATCAGGCGTGGACATATTCTAACATACACAGAAAGTCCTACGGTTTACTTACATTATGAAATTATTGAATGAAAACATCAAATAAACTCAGATTCATATATAAGAATGCTTGGTAATTATAGAAATTCCGGGGCCACCAAAGACAACATACAACTGATCATCTCATAATGACAGATCATCCATGTGCTTTGGGTACCTGTTGCTTCCTCAATTATACTCGAATTCTAATCAGTTTAAACTTCTTTCCGACGTCTTTGACAATGAAGATGATAATACCCTGAAAATAAATTGATCTCGTTTACCATTGATGGTTTGTTCCTTCTAATTTGTATCGAGAATCGCGATAAGAGGATGGTCGTTAGCCTATATTTTATGAGAGATAGAATTGTTCATGATAAAGAAGAATATGAAGATTAAATGCGTATATTCGAGGATTCAACATAAGATATAAGATTATTATGACTATTCTTATTTTAGCAATCTAGATAGCTCAATAATCAAATCTTTGATTTTGTCCTATTAGATCAGGAGGATCTGTTGGGGATCTTGTCTAGAGGTCTTATCCATACGTTATTGTATGTCTGAAGGTTAATGGTGTTATCATCCCTGAAAGCAGTGATAGATGTATGTACCGTTTATGGTGGGCACGTGCTATCTTGGAATTTGAATTTCTTTATGTTAGTTGTCCATTTTATTGAAAGTGCCCAGCTTGAAATTTTATTTGTGCTCGCCTCTTATGAAATTTTATTATTATTAATACATATGTGTCTATATTGAAAAATATTTATAAATCTGTCATGAGGTCAGGGATCCTTTAATAACTTACACGGACGAAGGAGTCTACCTAAAACTTTATACTGAAAGAGAGTCGGTAGTTTTCGAAAGTTATCTCCGAAGATATAAAAATCATGAGTTTATCTTATTTAGTATAATGTGAAAGATAATAAATAACCCGACAATTCTCAAGTTACACTTTAAAACGTATGATCCGAACCCATCTTTACGAAGGACAATTGAAAGAATGTTTGAGTGTAATGAAAACGGAAGATCATGAAAAGCATAGATTATAGATGTTGAAAACAAAATTTGTACCACAACAATAAAAGAAAGGGACGTTTCCTTGGGAGGACATTATATACAAAAGGTAACTTTTGGGATACGGGCAATCAGCAAAAGGCTTAGAGGCTAGGAAATTTATTGGTTGGTTTTGGGTAATGCTTATCGAGAAAGTCGATCGTGAGTTGGGTAGTGCTCGACTCGTGCTCGTTAAAAAGTTTTGTTGCTCGACTCGTGCTCGTTAAAAAAAATTGTTGCTCGTTAAGCTCGTTACTTATTAAACTCGTTAAAATTTTGCTCGACTGGTGCTCATTAAGAAAACTTGTTGCTCATTAAGCTCATTACTCGTTAAGCTCATTACTCGTTAAGCTCGGTACTCATTGCTCGCCTCGTTGTTCGTTAAGCTCACCGGAATTTTTACCTTATTTTCTTAACCATATGTAAAATCTACTAATATTATATAAAACTTAATATAAACATAAATTAATAATTTAACCAACAAATTTATCAAAAGAGTGTATGAAGTACTAAAAGATTTTTGAGTGTATGAAATAATTTTTTAAGATAACTACTAAAAGATTATATAAAAAAATTAACGAGCTTATCGTGAACTTATCGAATAGAGTTGAACTTTGTTCGGCTCAACTCATTAAGGTCTCGAGTTGAGTTTAAACCGCTCACGAGTTGCTCAACTCGTTAAGCAGCCCTAATCCTGGGAATGGGGTAACATTCCTGAAAAGAGAAGGGCATCGTCCCACAGTGCAATTGGGGTTAGGTACCCTTTTTTTCTTAAAGTTTTTAGGGTTATTTTCGGGTAATAGTGGGGATGCTGAATTTGTGAAATGTTAGTTGTCCAAAAATGCATCATTGTGTCTTGACGTCCATCATGTGCTTTGAGAACCTTAGAGTGCCTTTCCTTTAATCACACAAATTATTCTCTCACCGTATCACACCCGCAGGCAAGTGAAATCTTGAGGCTATCACCATGTCTCCTCGTATTTATTTCTTACTGTCAATTAAAATCATATATGTTGGGCTAAAAAAAGATGCTTAATTGAATGGCAATAAAGATTTTCGCTACTTAGCTAGGCAGGGGTTGACGAACGATCACCTTCCTTTTCAAATTTCAACGACACAACATCAAGGGGTGCAGCTTGCGGGGATTACTCAACGTGCAAAAAGGAACATAATGTACCGGTTCAAGATTCAAATTTTAATTCTCTCAATAAAAGAGTAATTATATGATGAATTAAAAATATATAAGTGAATGTAATTTAGTGGTCGAAGGAGTCAGAAACTTTACCTGCTTGAATATATTACAAGGTGTACGGAGATGTGAGCATCACAAATTTGGTGGTCCTATTTCTTTTGTTTATAATTTTTATTTCCCGAGTGATCAGTTACATTGGTTGGTTTATTCAACCTAACCCAGCAGAAGCAGTTACTTTGGCTGGTTTTAGTTATGGGTTCAGATTTTCATTCAAATTCCCAACTGTTCATTAGTGTTCCATTTGAAATAAAACTTTGAACTTGATTCCTGTTGATCCCACGTAGAGAACCGGCTGTTGTCTTTCTTCCATTGAAACTGAAGTAGAAAAAGAGATAAGGTTATATTATGTGGAATTCTATTGGTTTTGATTTGTTTAAGTGATCCACTTGTGATTTGGGGTGAAAGTAGGGGGGAGCTTTGTCTGGCCTTGAGGGGGCACTCTCATCTCATCCTCTCAGAAACTTTGGAAGATGAAGCTCCAACACTAGGCAAGAATGGAACTCAGTTTCCTAATCAATATTAATATGATGATAACCATAAGATAATGCAATACACGTATGGAAATATAACATTAATATTCTCGGAAGAAAACGAAAAAGCTGAGAAAATAGAAAAAGATGTTAAAGTCAAAATCGGTGGCAGCTAAATTTGACAAATTTAAGTTGCAATTTGGTGGTTTTCGGTGCACACCGAAATTGTTGAAATTCATGGATGATAAAATTACACATTTAGTCCTTGTATTTTAGGGTATTTACAATATTAGTCTATAAGCTTCAACTATAAATACCCTAACCCATTTAGCTTCAAAACCATCCCAAATCATTCTAACTTTATCCCAACACTAGAGAAATTCGAGAGCTTTTTTAGAGTTGTTTTCTCCTTGTTAGATTAGAGAGGTTCTAATTCCTATTTTCTCGTAGTGAAATTCTTCTATCGTTGTCCGTAATTTTTACCCTATATTATTTAGAGATTTTTTGTTGAAAACATTTTGATGTTTCGATATAACAAATTAAGTATAAATGAATTTTAAGATTTTACAAATGATTTTCTAAGTATATTCGATTTAATTACTCGAATATCAAAATATTACTCTAAGTCTTTCAAGATCAATTTTAAACCCTACTAAATGTGTAAAATTGTGTTTTATACTTAAACTATTTTTTAAACAATTTTCACCAAGTATTTTGAACTAAATTCAAGCCTAAAATCAAATTTTCAAAGTGATGCACCGATGCACCAATCCATGCATCGATGCACCAATGAATAAATTGAACATCGAATGCATTTTATGCATCGATGCACATATCATGCATCGATGCACTCATGCACAAGCCATGCATCGATGCACTCAGGCTATTTTGAAACATCGAATTCATTTCATGCATCGATGCACTCTTAGTGTACCGATGCACTAAGGGTCTAACGATCAAAATATTTGAATTTTACACTTGATGCACCGATGCACCTTGTGCATGCATCGATGCACTAATGCTCCCAACTGATTTTATTAATTATTTTCACACTTAAACGACTCTATTGACTCCAATAAGTATCCCCAACATTCAGAATCAATTGAATGAGTATTTAAATAAGTTCTGAAGCCATTGATCAACAAGAAACAACAAGAAATTATTGAGAAACAAGAGAGAAAGCATCAAACATAAAGTTTGTGCAAATCAAGCCAATTTTCCTTCAATATTCATTTTGCTTTCAAGAACACAATTTGTGCTCATTTGTAATTATCATTGAGTGTTCTTATCTTGTTCTAGAATTGTGTAAACATATTACCTTGTGAGGTTTTCCTTGTAAGTTTGCAAATTTGTGTATTTCTCTTTGAAAAGGAGTGTGCTCAAGAATTGGGGTATAATTCTTGAGGGAGTTGTAAGGTTACTCTTTGTCCTCAAAAGAAAGAACAAATTAGTGAATTTGTTGGAAAATCCTTAGTGTGGATAGCTAAGGTAGTGGATGTAGACTTTGGTTGAGAAAGTCGAACCACTCTAAATAGCTGTGCAATTTCTTTCAATTTTCTGCAAAAGCTTCCACTAACTTTTTAATTGCCAATTCACCCCCTCTTGGTCGATTCCGTCGATCGATTAACTCAACAATTGGTATCAGAGCCTCACTCGTTTGAAGGTTTAACCACCTCTTGAGTCGATTCGGGAAGAGTTAAATCGATTAAGATGGCGTCCACTTCCGGTTCATTCTCCATGGAAGAATTCATACCAATTGACGTGCCTTCTTACTTCAATGGAACAAATTATCGTTGTTGAAAGAGGTTCATGATGATATTTATCCAAGCACATGATATGGAAGCTTGGATGATAATCGAGAAAGGATATTCCTCTCCTACGAAGAAGGCAAAGAAGTGGAGTGATCAAGAACGGAAGAAAGCTCAACAAAATACAAAGGCTATGCACATGTTGTGTTGTACAATTGATCCTAATGTATATAAAGGAGTTTCTTCTTGTTCAAATGCCAAGGAAATGTGGGATAATCTTGAGGAGATCTATATAGACAATGAAGAAGAAGAACAAATAAAGGTGATGTCTTTATTAACTCTCACAGAGCCAAAGGTATCTTCTAACTCAAATAAATTAAATTCAAAATCTTTTAATGAGTTACAAGATGCTTATGATGAATTATTTTCGGAGTTTGAGATCATGAACTCCAAATATAGGAATTTGATTTCTAAATTTATAGCTAAAAATGATCTTCTTTTAAAAGCTAAAACAGACTTGGAAAAACAAAATGAAATGTTGAAAAAAGAGTTAGAGCTTTCAAAACTAAAATCTGAAAACTTTGAAAAAGAAATTTTCAAATTAAACAAACTTCTTCTAGAAACGAAAATGGATTTTGAAAATCAAAATAAACTCTTGAAGAAGGATTTAGAGCTTTTAAAAATGAAATTTGAAAGTATTGAAAAAGAAAATTTTGATTTGAAAGTTAAGCTTGAATGCTTAACAAAAGAAAATGAGACCATTTTAAATAATTCATCTAGTTCAATAATGAAAAATATGTTCACATTGTCATTATCATGGTCATAAGGAACATACTTGTCCTTTAAAGAAAGGAAAAAGATTTAAAATTAGACAAGTATGGGTTCCAAAAGGAACAAGGGGCATTGAAACTAACATTCACGGATCCAAAACAATTTGGATACCAAAATTTACTTAAATGTCTCTTGTAGGTGTGTGGGAGCAATGGTGATGAAGATGATGATATTCAATATGCTCTAGCCACACATGAAAAAGAAATGGGTAACCTCTAAACTTGATGTATTTATTTTATTTAGTTGCTCATTTAGTTTATGCATGCATGAGGTTTTAAATGTTCTAAATGATTATGTGTTATCTCATGTATGTTGAAAGATATTGTATGATGAACATAGTAATTTTTGGTAATGTTTTATAAACTCTAGTTCATCATATTAATTTTTTGGTCAAAATTGTTTTTAAAATGTAATTTATATCTATTTAACAATTGATATCGATTTTTCAAGAACTTTGGTTTTACAAATTTTTGACCTTAAACTTTTTAATGTTTATGCATAGATTTCAAATTTTCAATGATATCAACTTTTAATGCATAACATCTTTAAAACTTTATGCATATGCACTTAATCTCTATAATCATCATTGCATAATGTTTTATATGTGAATGGGTTAAAAGCATAATCTTTTGAAAAATGAATTTGATAAAAGATACAATGTCTTATTTTAAATGATTGCAAAATTGATTGACGTTGCATCTATTTTGATTATGCTTGTTGGCCATAAAATAGGGACATATACATAGTGCATTTAGATTTTATTGATATAACTAATTTATGCCTAGTTGCTAGGGATAAGCATGATAGTTGGTTATGGCATAGGAGACTAGGACATGCTAGTATGAGTGTTTTGCAACGGCTAATTCAAAGAGATTTAGTTCAAGGGTTGCCTAAATTAAAATTTTATAATGATAAAATCTGTGATGCTTGTGCTAAATGAAAACAAAAGCGAATTTCTTTTAAATCCATTAATGACGTATCCACTAGTAGAGTATTACAATTGATCCATTTAGATCTTTTTGGTCCATCTAGAACTACTAGCTTGGGTGGAAAACAATATGCATTTGTTTTGGTAGATGACTATTCTAGATATACTTGGGTTCTATTCTTAAGTACTAAAGATGAAGCATTAGAAAAATTCATCACGTTTTCAAAAGTAATCCAAAACGAAAAAGGTTACTCTATAACTAGTGTTAGGAGTGATCATGGAACTGAATTTGAAAATCTTGGATTTACTGAATTTTGTAATTCTAATGGTATTAGCCATAATTTTTCAGCACCTAGAACCCCTCAACAAAATGAAGTTGTTGAGAGGAAAAATCGAACTTTAGAAGAAATGGCTAGAACCATGCTTTATGAAAACAATTTGCCAAAATATTTTTGGGCAGAAGCCACAAATATCGTTTGTTATGTTATTAATCGAGTAATGATTAGGCCTATTTTGAAGAAAACTTCATATGAACTTTTTAAAAATAAAAAGCCTAATATTAGCTATTTTCATCCTTTTGGATGTAAATGTTTTGTTTTAAACAACGGTAAAGACAATCTTGGCAAATTTGATGCTAAAAGTGATGAAGGAATTTTTCTGGGTTATTCCTTAAATTCTAAAGCTTATCGAGTATTTAATAAAAGAACTTTAGTTGTAGAAGAGTCTATACATGTTGTTTTCGATGATAATCTCCTTCCGAGGAAGGATTCTTGTTTGAATGATGATGTAGGTATTATAAATACAAATGACGTTATACATGACGTTGGAAAACCATCATCAAAGGAAGAAACGAAAGATGAGGAAACTCATGATCCTCTCAAGAATCCAACCATTGAAGAAAGGGAAGTATCTTATCCAAGAGAGTACAACTATGTCAAGGATGGTGAAATTATAGGTGATCCATCAAAAGGGGTAACAACTCGATCTTCTCTTAGAAATATTTGTAATTATGTTGCATTTATCTTATGCATAGAGCCTAAGAATATTGAAGAAGCATTAAATGATGAACATTGGATTATGGCTATGCAAGAAGAGTTAAATCAATTTGAGAGAAGTAAAGTATGGACATTAATTGAAAGGCCTAGTAATAAATCTATTGTAGGTACTAGATGGGTATTTAGGAATAAGCTTGATGAAAGTGGTAATATAGTGAGAAACAAGGCTAGACTTGTTGCTCAAGGATATACTCAAGAAGAGGGCATAGATTATGATGAAACATACGCTCTCGTAGCTAGGATGGAAGCAATTAGAATGTTATTAGCATTTGCATGTTTTCATGAATTTAAATTATATCAAATGGATGATAAAAGTGCATTTTTAAATGGTTTTATAAAGGAAGAAGTGTATGTGGAACAACCTCCTAGTTTTGAAAATTTAAAATTTCCAAATCATGTTCTTAAATTGACAAAAGTGTTTTATGGTTTAAAACAAGCTCCTGGAGCTTTGTATGAAAGATTGTCAAACTTTTTAATTGAAAAAGTTTTTTTTCAAAGGGAAGGTTGACACTACATTGTTTTTAAAGCATAAAGGTAAAGATTTATTAGTAGTTCAAATTTATGTTGATGATATAATATTTGGTTCTACTAATGATGTTCTTTGCCAAGAATTTTCTAAGCTAATGCAAAGTGAATTCGAGATGAGCATGAAGGGGGAGCTCTCATTTTTCTTGGGACTCCAAATCAAGCAAAGAAAAGATGGCATCTCCATCAATCAAGCTAAGTACGTCAAAGATATGCTCAAGAAATTTGGGCTGGAAAATGGGAAACCTCATGACACTCCAATGAGCTCATCAATAAAGGTTGACATAGATGAAGGAGGTAAATGTGTGGATGCTAAATTATATAGGTCAATGATTGGCTCTTTGCTCTATCTAACTGCAAGTAGACCGAACATTATGTTTATTGTTTGCTTATGTGCTAGATTTCTATCATGCCCTAAGGAATCACATTTACTAGCTGTTAAGAGAATATTTAGATACCTTAAAGACACTCCTAGTTTAGGACTTTGGTATCCTAGAGACTCTAACTTTAGCTTGCATGCCTTCTCTGATGCGGATTATGGAGGATGCAAATTAGATAGGAAAAGCACCTCCGGTACTTTCCAATTCCTTGTAAATATATTGATTTCTTGGTTTTCAAAGAAACAAAATTGTGTTGCATTATCTACCACTGAAGCGGAATACATTTCAGTCGGTAGTTGTTGTGCACAAGTTTTATAAATGAAACAACAATTTTTTGATTATGGAATTGAAGTAGGTACCATTCCTATCAAGTGTGAATATACTAGTGCTATTTGTCTCACTAAAAATCCCATCCAACACTCTAGAACTAAGCACATTGAAATTAGACATCACTTCATTAGAGACCATGTCGCTAAGGAAGATGTAGTTCTAGAATTTGTTGATACTTTGCACCAATTAGCGGATATCTTTACAAAACCTTTAGACAAAGAAAGATTTTGGACACTTAGGAGAGAATTAGGTTTAACTGACCTATCTTCACTTAGTGTTTAAAATAATTTTAGCACTTTTGAGAATAAATGAAAATTGCTTATAATAGTAATTTTTATTGCATTCATTACTATTAGTTAGGGGGAGTTTATATTCTTTGGTGAAAATTAATTTTATGTTCAAATGTAGTTTAAGGATTAATTTGATTGATTGAACATGATTAATTTTCAATATATGAGTTGCCAATATCACTAGAGCTAATTAATTTAGCATTTTGAGTGTTTAAAATAGATTTTTGACATTTTTGTGCTTCATGCATCGATACACTTAACAGTGCATCGATGCATCCTTTGAATGTGCGTCGATACACCATGAAGGTGCACCGATGCACGCCTTGAATGTGCATCGATGCACAAGGCCATGCATCGATGCATCAATCGAGTTTTGGGTTTAAAAAGGCTTATTTTCTTATTTATTTTAAACCCTAAAATTAAACCCTCTCTAGTCATACGCCTCTCTTCCTCTCTAAATTCTCCTTTTACTCAAAATCAACAAAAATTTGTCGGATTCTTCGAGCTTTTCATCTCTATATCCTGCTACTATCATTAAATCATGCAACACAACATTACATTCCTCTCAAATCCGAAATTTTCAAGGTTACATTCCTTATTTCGATTCTTTAATCATGTCAAACCCTAAACGTCCTAGGACTTCATCGAGTCATTCAATCTGACCTTCTAATCCCGTTCCTCCTCCACCTTCAAGTCTTATAGGATTGTGTTTTAATATGCCTGAACATCGTAGAGATGACCTGTACCATAGGTATATAAATTCTTTCCAATCTTATAGAATCCGGGAAGAGCGTATTCCTTCTGTTCAAGCCATGATTGGTATTGACTTTGAATACCTTCCGATTCTCAAAACATGGAAGTTTGATAAAATTTCACCTCAAACCAATCGTCTATCATCAGTTAGTCCTATTTTCTACTCTAATGTGGTATCTATTCAAAACCAGACTCAATGTGGAACTATAGCAATCAGATCCTACCTTTTAGGACAATATATTAATATTGACCCGGAAACTATAGCTTCACATTTTGGGCTAGATGACGATGGTCTTTATAATGAGAATGAAACTGTGGAATATCCCTATGTTCCAAATGCTAGTGTTAGTACTCTACGATCTCATCATGATCATCCTCTTCATTTGATGATCTCTTGGTGCTTTAGACCATCCGGAGGTAGATACTCCACTCTTCGTATTAGGGATTTATGGTGGATGCACTGTATCAAGAATAAGAACAAAATAAATTTGCCACACATTATATTTAGTCAGCTAGTGGATATCATAAACATTGTTCCTTCAAAACATGTCGAAGCATTAGTTTATGGATGTCTTCTTAGTAACCTTTTTATCAAACTCGGTCTAAACGTCTCTCTTGACAATCTCATTCCTCTCCAAAACCAAATCAATCTTACTTCCTTGAAGAAAGCAAGATGGAAAAAGGATAAGGAAACGTGCCAATGGATTTATCATCCCGAACTCAGAACTTTGAATTATGAAACATTTTGATGTTCATGGATTGTTTTATTTTGGATGTTTGAATTTGTTTGATAATTGGATATGTATATATATATATATATATAATCAATTGGCTATGTTTTTCAAAACCTTGTTTAAAACGTTTTAAAGTCTTTTTTATTTAACAAAAAGGGGGAGAAGTGTAAAAGTGTTAACGGGGAGAAGTGTTAGAGTAAGGGGGAGTAATTTCAAACTTGATTTCAAAATCTTAAAATTACTAAAATGTTTTGTTATATCAAAAAGGGGGAGATTGTTGAAAACATTTTGATGTTTCGATATAACAAATTAAGTATAAATGAATTTTAAGATTTTACAAATGATTTTCTAAGTATATTCGATTTAATTACTCGAATATCAAAATATTACTCCAAGTCTTTCAAGATCAATTTCAAACCTTACTAAATGTGTAAAATTGTGTTTTATACTTAAACTATTTTTTTAAACAATTTTCACAAAGTATTTTAAACAAAAATCAAGCCTAAAATCAATTTTTCAAAGTGATGCACCGATGCACCAATCCATGCATCGATGCACCAATGAATAAATTGAACATCGAATGCATTTTATGCATCGATACACTCAGTGCATTTGATGCATCGATGCACAAGCCATGCATCGATGCACTCAGGCTATTTTGAAATATCGAATGCATTTCATACATCGATGCACTCTTAGTGCACCAATGCACTATGGGTCCAACGGTTAAAATATTTGAATTTTAAACTTGATGCACTGATTCACCTTGTGCATGCATCGATGCATTGACGCTCCCAACTGATTTTATTAATTATTTTCACACTTAAACGACTCTATTGACTCCACTAAGTATCCCAAACATTCAGAATCAATTGAATGAGTATTTAAACAAGTTCTGAAGCCATTGATCAACAAGAAACAACAAGAAATTATTGAGAAACAAGAGAGAAAGCATCAAACATCAAGTTTGTGCAAATCAAGCCAATTTTCCTTCAATATTCATTTTGCTTTCAAGAACACAATTTGTGCTCATTTGTAATTATCTTTGAGTGTTCTTATCTTGTTCTAGAATTGTGCAAACATATTGCCTTGTGAGGTTTTCATTGTAAGTTTGCAAATTTGTGTATTTCTCTTTGAAAAAGAGTGTGCTCAAGAATTAGGGTATAATTCTTGAGGGAGTTGTAAGGTTACTCTTTTTCCTCAAAAGAAAGAACAAATTAGTGAATTTGTTGGAAAATCCTTAGTGTGGATAGCTAAGGTAGTGGACGTAGACTTTAGTTGAGAACGTCGAACCACTTTAAATCACTGTGTAACTTTTTTCAATTTTCTGTAAAAACTTCCACCAACTTTTTAATTGTCAATTCACCCCCTCATAGTGAAATTTTTCTACCGTTGCCCGTGATTTTTACCCTATATTATTTAGGGGTTTTCCATGTAAAATTTGTTTATTTTTTATCTTCATTTTTATTTTCTCAAATTATCAGTTGTGATTTTCCTCTATCTGATAGCCGTATTCCGCAACAATTGGTATCAGAGCCAGATTTGAGTGTGTAATATCTACTTATTTTCTTTATGGTTGCCACCAAAAGGTGGATCCTCTAACATAAGAAAGTAAGAAGATATCACCCATTCTTTTAAGGTCCCAGAGAATTATTCACTATAGTGAAATAGTGGGAGCTATCCGTAATATAAGCTATGGCAACGAAATTTGATATTGAAAAGTTCAATGGGTGAAATTTCTCATTGTAGAAATTGAAGATGAAGACCATCCTGAGAAAAGACGGTTGTCTAGCAGCTATCAGTGAAAGGCCGATAGATTTTACATATGACAATAAATGAATCGAAATAGATGGGAATGCTATAGCAAACTTTCATCTAGCATTAGCAGATGAAGTATTGTCAAGCATCGAGGAGGAGAAGACAACTAAGGAGATATGAGATTATCTCACCAAACTTACGAGGCCACATCGTTGCACAATAAAATTTTCCTTAAGAGGAAATTGTACACTCTCTGGATGCCAGAATTTACTTTAGTGACGGAGCACTTAAACACGTTGAATACTTTATTTTATCAGCTTACATCCTTAAGATGTACAATAGGAGAACAAGAACGTGCTGAACTTCTAGTTCAAAGTCTACCTGATTTGTATAATCAACTCATCATCAACTTGACAAACATTAATGTCACCAGTCTAGTCTTTGATGACGTTGCAGCTGCTATTATACAAGAAGAAAATCGGCGTAAGAACAAGGAAGACAGACAAGTAAATCTGCAACAAGTAAAAGTATTGACAATAATGAGAGAGAGATCAACAGAACGTGGCCAAAGCAGCAGTCACAAACATGGTAGATCAAAGTCGAGAAGAAAAAAAAAATTTAAGTGCTACAACTGTGGAAAGAAATGTCACTTAAAGAATGATTGTTGGAGTCTAGGCAAAAACTCCAATCCACAAGGCAATATCGCAAATACTTCAAATGATGGAGATGCTCTATATTGTGAAGCGTCAACCACCGTGGAAGACAGAAATAAATTTACAGATATATGGCTCATTGATTCGAGAGCAACATATCACATGACCTCAAGAAGAGAATAATTCCATCATTATGAACTTGTCTCATGAGGATCTCTGTATAGTTGCAATAATCATGTCTTAGAGATCGTTAGCGTGGGAACCATCAATTTGAAGATGTATGATGGAATAATTAAAGTTGTTCGAGATGTGTGGCACGTGAAAGGCCTGAAAATTTTTTTATTATCCTACGGATTGTTGGATAATAATGCAAGAAAGATTGAAACACGGAAATGAATCATGAAGGTGTTTCATGGAGCGCTTGTGGTGTTGAAATGTGAAAAAATAGCAGCAAACTTGTACATGCTGAAGGGAAAGACTTTGCTAGAAGCAGAAGCCTCTGTTGTCTCATGTAGTTCAGATTCTGCAATGCTATGGCAACATAAACTTGGACACATGTCAGAACAAGGAAAGCTACTTCTAGGCTTAACAAATGTATCACTTACTTTGTGTGAGCATTGCATAACAAGTAAGTAGCACCGGTTGAAATTCAACACGTCAAATTCTAGAGGTAAAAGTGTTCTAAAATTGGTTCATTCTGACTTATGGCAAGCACCAATTACATCCCTAGGCTGAGCAAAATACTTTGTCTAATTTTTTATGACTACTCTAGGAGATGTTGGGTGTAACCTATTAAGAAGAACTCAGATGTGTTTTCAACGTTCAAAAACTTCAAAGCTCGGGTGGAACTTGATTCTGGAAATAAGATCAAGTGTTTCAGAACAAACAATGGAGGAGAATACACAAGTGAAGAATTTGATGACTTTTGCAGGAAAGAATGCATCAAAAGACAATTCACAGTGGTGAACACTCCTCAACAAAATGGAGTAGCAGAGCGGATGAACATAACCTTGTTAGAAAGAACAAGAGCAATGCTGAGAGCTGCAGGCCTAGAAAAATCATTTTGGGCAGAAGCAGTCAATACCGCCTGTTATTTAGTGAATCGAGCTCCATCAACTGCAATAAGGCTGATAGAGATGGATGGTAAACCAGCTGATTATTCAAACCTCCATGTATTTGGAAGTATTGTGTACGTGATGTATAACTCACAAGAAATTTCAAAGTTGGATCTAAAATCCAAGAAATGTAAATTCTTGGGGTATGCTGATGGAGTAAAGGGGTATCGCTTGTGGGATCCCACTGGCGGTAAAGTGATCATCAGTATGAATGTTATCATTGTAGAAGATAAACTAAAAAGAAAAGAAGACGATGATAGTGCTGAAAAGTCAGAGACTACACAGATACATGTGGAAAATGAGTTTGAACAAGGAGATTCTTCTGAAGCAGAACCAGCACATGATGAACAAGAACCAGAGAGTTCTGAAGCTCCAATAACTCATCAATCAGATTGTGTGAGAAGAATGAAATATTGCATAATGCCTTTTAGCAGAGGATGGCGAGCCATCAAAATTCTATGAGGCAATAAACAACTTAAATGCTTCACTTTGGATGATGGCGATGCAAGAAGAAATCGAAGCCCTTAATAAAAAATAATACATGGGACATTGTGCCACTACCATAAGGAATGAAGCCAATTGGTAACAAATGTGACTTCAAAATCAAGCGAAATGGTGACGATCAAGTTGAAAGGAATCGTACAAGATTGGCGGTCAAAGGATATGCTCAAAAAGAAGTTATTGATTTCAATGAAATCTTTTCTCCTGTGGTTAAACTAACAACAGTTCGAGTAGTCTTGGCAATGTGTGATATATTGAATTTACATATAGAGCAACTAGATGTTAAAACAACTATTCTTCATGGAAATCTTGAAGAAGAGATTTACATCCTCCAGTCTGAAGGTTTTGAAGAAAAAGAAAAGAAGAACTTGGTTTGTAGGTTGAACAAATCTTTGTACGGTTTAAAGCAGGCTTCAAGGTGTTGGTATAAGAGATTTGATTCCTTCATTATGTGCCTTGGATACAACAGACTTAATACAGACCCTTGTGCTTATTTCAAGAGGGTTGGTGATAACGATTTTGTTATATTGCTGTTGTATGTGGATGACATGTTGGTTGTAGGACCCAACAAAGATCATATTGAAGAATTAAGGAACAACTGGCTAGGGAATTTGAAATAAAGAACTTAGGATCAACAAACAAGATTCAATGGATGCAAATTCACCGAGACATAAGTAATAGGAAAGATTTGGCTTTTACAAAAGAATTACTTGAAGAAGATCTTGTCACGATTCAACATGTAAGATTGTAAGCCAATTTCTACCATCTTCCTATTAACTTCAAATTATCCTCTAGTACGAGTCCTAGCAGAGAAGAAGAGATGATAGAGATGTCTCGAGTGTCGTATGCATCAATAATGGGTAGTTTAATGTTTGCTATGATATGCACAAGACCAGACATTGCACAAGTAGTGGGAGTGGTTAGTTGGTACATGGCGAATCCAAACAAAGCATTGGAATATAGTAAAGAGGATCCTATGATACATCAAAGGGACCTCAAATGTTGCATTATGTTACGGAGGATCAAACTTACGTATCAATAGGTATGTCAATTCTGACTATGCAGAGGATTTGGATAAAAGCAAATATACAACATGATATGTGTTCAAAGTTGCTGGTGGAGCTGTAAGTTGGGTTTCAAAATTACAGTCAGTTATGGCTACATCCACAACAGAGGCAGAATATATAGCAGCTACACAAGCCAGTAAAAAAGCAATCTGGTTGAATATGCTATTGGAGGAGCTTGGACACAATCAAGAGTATGTCTCTCTGATTTGTGACAGTCAAAGCGCCTTGCATCTAGCAAGGAATCCAACATTTCATTCAAGGACAAAGCACATACGAGTTCAGTACCATTTCATTCGTGAAAAGGTGGAAGAATAGACGGTAGATATGCAGAAGATCCATTCCAAAGACAATATTGCATATTTCATGACGAAGGGGATCAATGTTGATAAATTTACTTGTGTCAATCCTCTTGTAGCCTGACAGAAACATAAGCAACATAAAGGTACAAGGTAGAAAGAATTGTGTGAAGATATGATTGTTCCAATCAAATCTTCAAATAGGAGATTGTTAAATTCAAAATCGGTGGCAGCTAAATTTGATAAATTTAAGCTGTAATTCGGTGGCTTTCGGTGCACACCGAAATTGTTAAAATTCATGGATGGTAAAATTACATATTTAGTCCTTATACTTTAGGGTATTTACAAGATTAGTCCTTAAGCTTCAACTATAAATACCCTAACCCATTTAGCTTTAAAACCATCCCAAATTATTCTAGTTTTCTCCCAACACTAGAGAAATTAAAGAGTTTTCTTAAGAGTTATTTTCTCATTTTTATCAAGAGAGAATTATCATTGTTTTCTCCTTGTTAGATTGAGATATGTTGTAATTCCTTTTTTCTCATAGTGAAATTCTTCTACCGTTGCCCGTTGTTTTTACCCTATATTATTTAGGAGTTTTCCACTTAAATTTTGTGTCTTCTTTATCTTCATTTTTATTTTCTCAAATTATCAGTTGTGATTTTGTTATATCCGATAGCCGTATTCTGCAACAAAAGAGATATTAAAATATTCTATGGGCTCATTTAATTTATATTTTACACTACGTATTTATTGAATTCAATGAAAAATTTCAATAGTTAAAAGAGAATATTAATCTCTCTATAAATTCAAATTTCAATAAGTTAAGATAATATCTTAGAATGGTCTCATATTATTCAAAACTCACGGGTTTAATTTTATTCTTTTACAAAGGCAAGACGTACGTACGCTAATCCTACCACTTCGAGCAAGATCCACCCAGCCATCTTTGGACAGCAAAAAGAACACCATATATCCCACTTTCAAAACTGACCAATGAACTCGCGACTTTTTGTGTATTTAATTTCCCAATGGAAATATAGCTAAGATCCAGTTGTCTCTGTTGCTATACGGATGACTACTGACAAGGCAAATTATATATCCCCCAAGATGTACCACATAAATGAACACACTCGACAATCTCACGGAGGACCGCACCCGCACCCATTAACAACCTTATATACTTGAATGAGTCAAGAGCTTTTTAATTATTTTATAAAGAAACTTTCATATATTATATATCAAATAATCGACCGTGAACAATAAGTTTAATGTTATGTGTAAGGAAATATTTGTTTCCCCCACCAATTTTTTGTGGTCTTCCACTTATGTAACCTACTTTGCTTACGTGCTCTACTTCATTGCCCTCCACATGTATTTGATTGCAACAATTCTATACATGGATAAAGTCGTTGACATCCATGTCACCCAATTAATCCAATTCATATCGCTTTAAACTGTCTAAGTTTATTTAAAGATGGATGCATGATTTTTAAGATGGTAGAATGACCCGAACCCGACGGGAAAACCCGATCAAGTTCGAGTCGGGTCGGGTTTGAATAAAATCAGGTCGGGTCGGGTATCAGATATTTTTTCGGGTTCGAGGCAAGGTATCCCCACCCCAATTATATATATATAATATTTTTAATTTTTATATTAATTATATATATAATATTTTTTTTATTTTTTTATTAATTATATATATAATATTTTTTATTTTTTATATTAATTATATATATACTTTTTTATTTTTTTATATTAATTATATATAATATTTTTTATTTTTATATTAATTATATAATACAAACCCTAAACATTTAAACCATAAACCCTAGTTTTTATAATTATGTATGTGTTTAATTATATATGTGTTTTATTTTGGAGTTTAGGCAATTATTTATAATTGGGTTTGAATTTGTGATTGTAGTTTGAATTGTAAATAATGTAGACTAATTTTCATTTTTTGTGATCGTTTTTCCTATTTTTTAAATGAAAAATACGGTTTTTCTCGGGATCGCGTCGGGTTCGGGTACAACATTTCGGGTCGGGGACGGGGCAAAAAAAATTTCTGACGGGGATTAGGGCGGGGACGGGGGGAGAAAAACCCGCCCCGTTTCCATTCCTAATGATTTTTTGTTAGTGAGTAAACTTATAAAATTTTAAATGATAAATTTTATGATACTAATACATGATGTGTGTCACCGAACAATATTATCTCTTTGCTGCGTGTATGTGTGATCGTTAGCTAAGTTAATGTGTTGATGATGGACGTGGTAGCTGTTCGAAGTTTCTTCGGAGCTTTTACAAGGGCATAAAAAACAGAAAATTAATACCACTACTTAATTGAGTGGCTATACCTTTTTTTCGTGATGAAATAGGAAGGATAGTTACTTGATCACGTAAAGAAAAAAAAGGCAATACAAACAATAATACTTTGTTTCAATATTCATAGTTCTTATCGTGAATGATAATAGGCAAGAAATGCTACCATGGCTGTTGATGAACAGACAATCTGTCATGGAAATACAATTTTAGAATGCTTGTATTATGCCGCAGAGAACACGTTTCTGGAATCTCTTGATTTCACACCTGTAGGGGAAATTGGTGCGCTTAAAAGAAAATTTGAGATTTGTTACACCAACCCAATTAGCTAAGGGTTAAAGTCCACAAAGCCCTAGTAACAAGATCTGCTAGCAATAAAGCAGCCCAAACGAGGTATCTTTCTGCATCTCTTTCAACTCATCACATTACTATTGACACCATCATTTTTACCATTTGTCACCGTCATCATATACCCTGTTGTCCCTTGACAACCTTCACTTACTGATGACAACCCCTATCCACGCCAAAAAATCTGTTGTCCTCTCTCGAGTTATTTTCCCTCACATTGCTCACAACATCGAGCCCCAACAAGCACAGCCCCTGCCTTCACCTAGCTCACCAGGGACCACCAGACTTTCACCCTCACATTGCTCAAACCATTGAGCCCCTACGAGCACTGCCTGAGGCTTCACATAGCTCGTAACGACCTGGATTTTTTACTCAACATGAGGATTGATCCGAGGGGTCTATAGAATAATGTGAGAGTGTAGTTAAAATTGTCGGACAAAATGTAGGCCTAATGATTATAAAAAGTGAATTTTTTAGTTAAAGAGGACCACATAGTAAATTATTCCATTAAAGGGAAACAAGACTGAATTCCCTTAATTATGCTTATATAATACGTGAGAAATCTGGGGCCGGGGAAAAGTTTAATGCTTTTTCACTCCACTCTGCTTCATCTTTCCTTTCTCGTTTCACCTTTATCTTCCTAGCTTTAGAAATCCCATGGCTCAAGGTGCAAGCTTGGTCATTTTTGTGAGGACTTGGGTCAAAAGAAGATAAGTTTTAGTTCTAGAATTCATAGAGCTTGAGTTTAAGTTCCATATCTTTTATGGAGTATGGTGTAGAGCAAGCTTATGATTTCTTGAGGGTTTTGACCATTTGAGTGTTGTGAGCTTCATTCATAACATTCACGAGCTCTAAATTGGTTCTTATGTTTTCCTATAACATGGTGTTTGATTAGAATCCTCTTGTCTTGCTTGTTTGATTAGAGAAAGAGATGAGAGACGATGATAGCCCTCTTGTGTTATAAGAAAGGAAAAGCTCTGAGCAAGGTCGTTTGAAATTAAAATGTTTCTTTAGCTTCATAATTGTGACGCCTTGTTTGCTGGTGTATGTGTGTTGAATGTTCGAGTGTCGAGGATAATTTTTGTCTGCAATAGGTGGCTTTTAATTCTAAAAACAAGTACGGCTCTTGCATAGTGGATTTGTCTGCTTGGATAGAAATCATATGTAGATATCCTTGAGGCTGGAGACGATCTAGAAATTTAGAAATGGAATCTAAAAACTATAATATTTTTTTAGTATAAGGGTATACAAATTTTCTTATTTTTTTTTCTTCCTTTAATATATGAGAAAATAATCTCAGTGACAAAAAATGTCTTATAATATACGATTTTAACCAACTTTTTTTGGATTTGCCAAAATGACCAACTAAATCGCAATGCGATCGATAATTCGCAACGCGATCTACGGTATCGCAAATCAGTTTTCAGATTTGCAACGCGAACTTTGACTATCGCATTGCGATTTATTCCAAATTCGTTGCGATAGTCGAAGTTCGCATTGCGATTTATTCCAAATTCGTTGCGATAGTCCAAATTCGTTGCGATAGTCGAAGTTCGTGTTGCGATTTATTCCAAATTCGTTGCGATAGTCCAAAATCGCAACTACTTGTGGTATTGCATTTGTTTATTAAGAATTTTCTCTAAAAAGATACTATTCGCGCGGACGTGTCGAAGACACGTATGACCACGACCCAACCCGAGACGGACGGTGGCGGCGGCGCGCGAGAGTCCCCCTTGTTCTCTATTACTAAACAAGGAAGTGGGAAAGCCAAGCCTTAAATATCATTCCCAATAGTATTTCCAATACTATGTGGGATTGAGCATTACCAACACTTGTTCCCAATACTATGTGGGATTGAGCCTTAAATAGTGATATTATTTTTGAATGTTTTGCTTAAAATTACAATAATCGCGATTGATTGTAGATTGACTTTTAATTATGATATATTTAATCGTATAATACTAATGCAATTGGTTGTTGATTCAGT
The DNA here is from genome assembly GCF_006381635.1 of Hibiscus syriacus. Classification (NCBI taxonomy): domain Eukaryota; kingdom Viridiplantae; phylum Streptophyta; class Magnoliopsida; order Malvales; family Malvaceae; genus Hibiscus; species Hibiscus syriacus. The sequence continues at coordinate 921,652 of NW_024062302.1, read as the reverse complement.
TGTTTTAAGGTGCATGATTGTGAATTGTTTCCTGAATAATCACATAGTATTGGAAACAAGTGTTGGTAATACTCAATCCCACATAGTATTGGAAAAACTATTGGGAATGGTATTTAAGGCTTGGCTTTCCCACTTCCTTGTTGAGTGATAGAGAACAAGGGGACTCTCGCGCGTCGCCGCCGCCGTCTGTCTCGGGTCGTGACCGTGGTCGTGGTAATACGTGGCTTCGACACGTCCGCGCGAATAATATCTTTTTAGAGAAAATTCTTAAGAAACAAATTCAATACCACCAGTCGTTGCGATTTTAGACTATCGCACCGAATTTTGGAATAAATCGCAACGCGAACTTCGACTATCGCAACGAATTTGGAAAATCGCAACGCGAACTTGGACTACCACAACGAATTTGGAATAAATCGCAACGCGAACTTCGACTATCGCAACGAACTTGGAATAAATCGCAACGCGAACTTCGACTATCGCAACGAACTTGGAATAAATCGCAACGCGAACTTCGACTATCGCAACGGCGAACTTGGACTATCGCAACGAATTGGGAATAAATCGCAACGTGAACTTCGACTATCGCAACGAATTTGGAATAAATCGCAACGCGAACTTCGACTATCGCAACGAATTTGGAAAATCGCAACGCGAACTTGAACTATCACAACGAATTTGAAATAAATTGCAACGCGAACTTCGACTATCGAACCGAACTTGGAATAAATCGCAACGCGAACTTCGACTATCGCAACGAATTTGGAATAAATCGCAATGAATTTGGAATAAATCGCAACGCGAACTTCGACTATCGCAACGAATTTGGAAAATCACAACGCGAACTTGGACTACCGCAACGCGAACTTGGACTACCGCAACGCGAACTTGGACTACCGCAACGAATTTGGAAAATCGCAATGCGAACTTCGACTATCGCAACGCGAACTTGGACTATCGCAATGCGAATATGTAAATCACAATGCGATAGTCGAAGTTCGCGTTGCGATAGTCGAAATTCGCGTTGCGAATCTGGAAACTGATTTGCGATACTGGAGATCGCGTTGCGAATTATCGATCGCATTGCGATTTAGTTGGTCATTTTTGCAAATCCAAAAAAAGTTGGTTAAAATCGTATATTATAAGGCATTTTTGGTCACTGAGGTTATTTTCTCTTAATATATTGAGCTATATTTAATATATAATCTAAAATAATAGGTATGTATTTGGCCCCTTACAGGTAAATATTTAAATATCAAACTTACGGTATATTAAATATCAAACTTCATTTTTTTTGGGTGGGGGGTGGGGGTTGCATGTTAGAATTTACACGTGCTAGGAAAGTAATTTGTTGTGAACGATTTTGCAGTTACAGTCAGTTAGGAGGTTAACACTTGTGTATAAATTGCATTGTGGTGGCAATGAATAACCTTTTCTGCATATGAAATGTACAAAGAAAAGAAAGTCAAAGAAGTAGGAAAACTGACAATGCAGTTCCTAATAAAAATGGCTCAACCGAATGATAAGATCAGGTGGCAGTGGTAGGAAGACTCTACTATCACAAGAAGATTTGGAGAAGATGGAAGCATGCATGAAATGTTGTATTAAGTCTCTTCTCATTTACACTAGAAAACAAAGGGAGTACCATGAACAAATTTTTGAGTCTGCAACGCACAACTTAATCATCAGGTTGTCCTACTTCCCCAAGTTCTGTAAAATTCTGGAATTTTGTCAATTAGGAAGAAGAACATCGAATGCTTAATGGCACTTACAAGTTTAATCATTGTACTTGAACAGGTTTGTTTCCCTCAGCGTTTCTTTTATTTTTATGTTATATTACCGATAATATTAAATCAATAATTAGACTGACATTTCTGGGCGACGATGAACTCTCTCTGGGCGCACGTTAGCTGGACTAATGGGTTTTCATGCTAGCTTCGTCGTTGCTGATTTCTCTTATTTCTTTGTTGATTATGAGTATCGAGAGTCAGTTGAAGTTGTTGGGTTATCAAATGGCTTCGAATTTGGATTGGAAGAAGTTATTTGGGGGAGTTAAAGAACAATCCCTAAATTTCTTTCCACCTGAGGTCGAGGAGGGGATTTCCATTGTGAAGCCTCATTCTACTGTGATTGACGAGGGAATTGCTGAATGGAGATATGCAATTGTCGGACAATTCACAGGGGTAGCTCCAAATTTTGGCTCGATGCAAAGAATTGCAGAAATCATGTGGGGGAAAACCTCGTCTGTAAAGGTCAGTCTCACTGGTTCAAATCTCTACATTTTCTCTTTTTCGAATAAAGATATTAGAGATTGGATACTCGAGAACGGTCCATGGCATATACAAAACAAGCCGCTTGTATTGAGAAAGTGGGAGCCAAACTTAGAGAGGCTTGATTTTGATTTTAAGCATATCTCGATCTGGATCCAGCTGTATAGTGTACCCCTGGAACTATACACTAGGCTGGGCCTTATCTACATTGTTAGTGCTATAGGGCACCCATTGTATATGGATTCTATCACCGCATCTAAAGAGAGGCTGGAGTACGTTAAGGTATGCGTGAAAATTGGAGTAGGTGCTGAGATCAATGAGCTTATCCAAGTTGTGCTGAATGATGGAACTGTAGTGAGAGTCAGGGTTTATGTTCCATGGCTGCCTAAGTCCTGCACGAGATGTAAGGTCTTTGGACATCATTATAATGCATGTGCAGAGGTATCATCAACTGTCGCTTTGAAGAATAAAGAAACTCTGATCTGGAGGAAAAAGGCTATTCCTTTTTAGGTTAAGGGAAAAGAGGCTGGCTCTTCTACTTTTCCTAGTTCTTTCAGTTCTGATGCTAGGATTGAGTGCCCTGGTAGTACTGAGCTACAGGTTGGTGCTGCTGAAGAAATTCCTGTGGAGGCCTTCTAAGAGAGGAATGATTCTGCTCCTTTGGCTGTCGTAGATCATGCTCAGCTGGATCAAGCCCTCTAGTAAAATGGAATTATTGGCAGCTGGTGGAGGTTGTGATAGTGTCAGGAAGCCCCAAGCAGCTTCTTTGGGGGTTACTATGATGCTCAATGAGATTAAAACTAAGAAAAATGACATGGGTGAGAAGGCTAAGGTAAGTGTGATTGGTGTTGGGGTTGGTAGTGGTGGTCCACCTATTCTTCCTTGAATGATAATCTGTTTCAGGAATGTGAGGGGTATAAATAGTACCCTCAAGCAAAGTACGGTGCTTAGAAAACTTGATAATTTAGGGGTGGATTTGGTTTGCTTAATGAAGACTAGAATTAGAAGTATAAATGCTCCCAAGCTGTCTGCTGTTATTTTAGATGACTGGAATTATGATACAAATTACCAGTTCATTGATGGTGGTAGACTTTGGATTTTGTGGAAGAAGGGTATGCCCTTCACTGTGATTAGAGGCTGTGACCAGACCCTGACCATCATGGGTGATATTGCTGGCCACAGTGTGGTTGTTACTACACTATACGGAATCAACAATAGTCAAGCAATGAGAGGCCTTTGGGATTACTTGAGGACTTTGGAGGAAGAGATAGGCTCTAAGTCTTGGGTGATTGGGGGTGACTTCAATGTAATTGCTAAAATCCAAGAGAGTTCTGGTTCTACTTCCTTGGATTCCTTTTCTTCACCATATATGGAAGAATTTAAAGATTGTATTGAAGATATGGAGATGCTGGACCACCCTTTTACTGGACCACTTTTCACTTGGTCAAAAAAGCAAGAGCAAACTTATTTAGCTAAGAAATTAGACAGAATTCTCATCAATTCTCAATGGTTGTTTGACTTCCCAGACTCCTATGCAGAATTCAAAGCTCCTGGAGTTTCAGATCACTGCCTTGGGATTCTTTGGACACAGAAAGCAGCTCAGGTCCATAAACCAAAGCCATTTAAGTTCTTTAACTACTGGACTACAAATGATAATTTTCTGAGAGGTGTTAAGGACTCTTGGCTTGTACACAATGATGGTAATGCCATGCAGGTGTTGTTTAACAAGATGAAAAGATTAAAGCCAATCTTGAAAGAGTTAAACAAAAATTACTTTTCTGATATTTCTGCTAGGGTTGTTGCTAAGAGGGTTGAATTAGAAGCTATTCAACTCTCTAACCTAGCTGGTATTAATCAAATTGGAGTGGAGGTGGAAAAGAAGACCCAGGCAGATTTAGTGGACCTTAAAATGGCAGAACTGGAATTTTACAGACAAAAAGCAAAGATACACTGGTTGCAAGAAGATGACTTAAGTAAAAAATTCTTTCATCAAAAGGTTGAGTCAAAAAAGAAGAAAAACACTATAAGAGTTATTAAGAGTGAAAATGGGCAGTCTTTTAAGACATTTGATGACATGGCTAATGAACTGCATGATTTCTAAGTAAGCTTATTGGTGCTGCTAACCCTAAAGTTATGAGTTGTTCTTCTGAATGGCTTAAGGACCTCCTAGGCCATTCCTTGCCTGCTGATGCTATGAGGGTCCTTGATTGAGAGATCTTAGATAGAGAAATCAAGGAAGCTGTGTTTAGGCAAGGGAAAGACAAAAGTCCACGGTCAGATGACTATACCTTCTGGTTCTTCAAGGTTGCTTGGGAAATTGTGCACAAAGACTTCCTCAATGCAGTGAGGTATTTTTTCCAGTCCTCCTACCTTTTTCCTGCATTCAATGTCACCACCTTAGTCTTAGTGCCTAAGTCTTTAAATGCTTGTATGTCCAAAGAATTTAGACCCATTTCCTGTTGCCTAGGTGCGCAATTAAAGTGGATCTGCAGAAAGCTTTTGATTCTGTTAGCTGGGATTTTTTGCTTAATGTTCTGGGAGAAATGGGGTTGCCTACTAGATTTTGTAACTGGATCAAAATATGTGTTACTACCCTCAAATATTCAATTGCTCTGAATGGAAGCCTTGTTGGGTTTTTTAGACGTGCTAAGGGTGTTAGACAAGGGGACCCTTTGTCCCCTTATATGTTTATGATAGTCATGAATGTGCTATCCAATCTGCTTGATGTTGCAGCCAAAAATTGAATTTTCAGATTTCATCCAAGATGTAAAAGGATTTCTCTTACACATCTCTGCTTTGCTGATGATTTGATGTTGTTTTGCCATGGCTCCTTGGATTCGGTGCTGGGAGTGACAAGTATTTTAGATATGTTTTATGAATTATCCGGGCTCAAACTTAATGTTATGAAGACTGAGCTTTTTACTTGCGGTATTAATGGGGATGACTTAGCACGTATTCAAAGGATAACTGGTTTTAGGGTTGGCCAGCTCCCTGTCAGGTACTTGGGGGTGCCCCTAGTGACCCGGAAACTCTCAAAGTAAGACTGTGTAGCTTTGCATGGAAAAATAAAGGACAAGTTAAGGCAGTGGTCTAGTAGAAAGCTAAGCTTTGGTGATAGATTGTAGCTTATAAAAGCATTTTTGTTCAAGATTTTTAATTACTGGAGCAGGCAACTTATTTTGCCTAAGGGAATCATCCAGGAAATAGAAAAGACTAGTATGAGGTTCTTTTAGAAGAGAAACGATTCCTCTGCTCGAGGTGTAAGGGTTAGCGGGAACCAGATATGCACTACTAAGTCTGAGGGTGGCTTGGGACTGAAAAGTCTGGTTGGGTGGAATAAAACATGTTGTCTGATGCTGATTAAAAACATTTTAGCAAACGCTGGATCTCTATGGATTGCCTGGATTAAGGCATAATGTCTTAAGGTTGAGGATTACTGGAACATTGATAACAGACTTCACTTCAGCTAGATACTCAAGAAACTGATTAAGATGCACGAGGAGGCAAGAGGGTTATTTACTGCTTCTGTCTGTTGGTCACAAGTAAATAGGAGTTGGATTTGGGATAAGATTTGGGAAAAGAGAAACAAAGTGGCCTGGCACCGTATCATCTGGTTCCCTGCCCATATTCTCAAGTTCTCGTTGATTACATGGATGGTTATCCTTGATAGGTTGCCTACAAAGGAGAGGCTGAGCAGATTTGTCATGGTGACTAATGCTAATTGTGTGTTTTGTGGTGCTAAGCAGGAATCCAGAACGCATATTTTCTTGGACTGCTCTTTCTCGAAGGAGGTCTGGAACTCCGTTTTACAGCTCTGTGGGCTGCAAAAGCGTTGGCTGAACTGGGACGATTTGCTTTGCTAGTTGGTTAGGAATTTAAAAGGTAGATCCCTGCTTGTTCAGATCCTCAAACTTGCTTGGACTGGTTTCATTTACTACATATGGGAGGAGCGTAACCGCAGATTTTTTAGAAGTGTGATGCGTTCGACCGATTCTATTGTCAATATTATTAAAGAGGCTGTTAGAATCAAACTGTATAGATATAGTATGAATAGGTTGGATAATGTGAATAGGCAGTTGTATAATAACTGGAGCTTGATTTAACTGTTCATTTGTACTATGTAGTAGCTTGTTGCTTCTTTGGATGAATATAAATTGATTATCCAAAAAATAATAATTAGAATGGGATAAAACATGATTGGACTTGAGAAATGGATCCTTTACAATGATTGTAGTATTTGATTTATGGCCCTCTTCACCTCCGTTATGCTTACTTTCTTTCCTTTTACACTATCCTTCACCTGCCATTGACAGAAAAAACATAGCATACAACGTAATTCCCAAAAGAAAATAGAAATAATGATCATGGTGTTTACCTTGGCTCTCAGCTCGGCTACAAACACCCCCTTATTCAAACAAGACTGAACCGTCGTTATCTCAATCCGAAGCTTCTCCCTTAGCATCTTCATTATGTCAAGCAACAATCCTTCTCTATACCCGCATTGCAACTCCAACAACGCGTCACTTTCGATTATCGACACCTCCACCGTCTTCTCCCTTGTTACGTGCTGCGTCGAATCCACCGTCTTCCTCATCTTCCTTTTATCCCTCCCCGGTTCCTGACTCAAAGACCTTGCCCTCTCCGACTCCGACACCATTATCCCACTTCTTAATTCCTTCATACTACTCGTTCTGTTTAGCCCATATGCTGATCTCGACTGTTCGTTGTTGGCCTCTATTCCCTTGCTTTGTGTTTCGAGTTCTTCAATTTTTTTACGCAAGTGTTTCACGTACTCGATGGTGTCCCCTAATATGGAAGCTTTATCCATTTTGGTAACGAATGGAACTAACGACCTTAATATAATGAACCGTTCGTTCAGCTTCTCGCGTCGCCTCCTCTCCACTAGTACATGGTTAGCGCTATGCTCCTCCGGCGGGATCCCCCATCGGAACCCGGCGCCGGTTTCGGTGTCACGTGTCTTGGGAGAGTTGTCGTTTCGATACTGGCTATGGAGGTACGGAATGGTAAACAGAATGTATTTGAGGAGACACTGGGACGTGCCTTCGACGGCCACTTGGAATTGTTGGTTGTCTGAATCAATTGTCCACTTGGAAAACGCTGACTGGATTAAACTGGTTGGGTAACCGGCTGACTGTGAGACGGCCTGAGAATTGCCGCTGATTTCTTGGTGTAGTCCATCCAATGACTCTGGCACTGCATAATACTCAAAAAAAAAACCATTATAAAATCCAAGTTGAAATGATAATATTAAACACTCCAAATCAAATTCAACAAATCTCTTTGATTGATTTCCCGGAAATCTAATTAAATCCAAGATATTAAGTTGTATATTTAAAAAAATATTTTAAAATATTTAAAGTTAAAATTTTTATACTTTTATATCACTTTAAATATTTTAAATAATTAAATTCTTTAAAATATTTATTTAAAAGTTATTTGATTGATGATTTTTAAAATGTATATTTTTATTAATAATAAATTAAAATTTTGATAAAAACATTAATAATGAATAAATTCAATGATACAGAGGAGGATTAATTTGAAAGCTTGCATACCATAAATGCAGACTGAGGAGAAGATTGATTAAAGCCTAAATGTAGACACCATTTATTTATTGTTCAAGACACCGCTTATTAGAACCAATGTCTACCCAACAGGCGCCACATGCTATATGGCCCTGCCATTGCATGGACAGGGAAATAAAGTCTGCAAGCAATTTATTATTCCCCAACTACAACTGAGATTTTGTACTAGATTTTCTACTTACGGCTCACGATTTCATTTTACACAAAAAGAATGAATTATAGGTTTAGTATTTTATTTATCATTTTTTTATTTCATTTTGATTACTTAATTTTTTTTTAAAAATTGTTTAATATTTAATTTTGATTTTATTTTAATTATTAATAGTTAAAAAATTAACGGTTATGTTGATATATCATCGTAAGTTAATATCATGAAATCATCTAAAAAATTTTAAAAAAAATACTTAGTCAATAATTTTGTTAATTTATTAAAGGTCGGTGATCCAAATAAAATTAGAATGTGACGTTAAATATAATTTTAAAAAATTAGTTAAATAATCAAAATAGAATAAAAGCGATGAGTACTCAAAGTGTAGGTTAGCCAGAAAAACTACGGAGCCTCTAAAGACAAAACTGATTTTTTTTTTACCTGAAAGACCCGAGTGAACGCCACTGTTATTTGGTTCTAGTATCATGTGAAAATATGTGTCCAAGTTATTCGAAGCGTCGTCTGGTGACGCTAGCCGGATGTCTTCTGATGTTTCCAACTGCATCAACTCGATTGGCTCAGTTGCGGCAACTGCAACGGTTTGCGTGTTTCTATTTCGACCCGTTTCCGAAAAGTACGATCCGGTTTCTTCTCCGCCTTCTTCTTCATCATTTTCTTCTTCTTCTTCTTCTTCGTCGTCGTCATCATCTTGGTTAGGGTTTGGAACTGCTTGCATAGGAGGAAGAACAGGAGAGGGGAAGCGAGTGTATTCGGCGGAGTCGGTGGCGGGGTTCGAGGTGGAGTGTTCGGAGAGAGCCGGTTTTGGCGGGGGAGGATTCGGGTTATGATTATGGTCAGTGAAGAAGGTTTTGAAATGCTGGACTAACTCTAGATCCTCTTCAACCTGAAATGCAATTAATTGCATGAAGAAGAACCCTTCATTATCATTTTCATTTTCTAGTGAAACAAGCAGGATTACCTTCTCCGTAGTTCCAAGTTCAAAAACTCCGTCAAGGACAGGAATGCAAAGCACAGTCTACAACAAAAAGAAAAAAGAAACGAAATGCTTCATTATCAACCCAAAAGTGAATTAATTAACAAGAAGCGAACCAGAGAAGCAATTTAATCTGCATGGATTCAATAGTAGATATACCTGTATACAAGCACTCTAACCGTAAGGCGCCATTTGTATTTATGTTGACAAACACCAAGATACAGCATAGTTAGTGCACTGAGTTATAATCCTCAAGTACATTATTATCAAGAAACAAGGTTCCTTTTGGCTCTGAATTATTAACGGTGATAAAAAAAATCCTCAAGTTAATATACCTTGGCAAGAATAACTCTTGAAAAAGTTTCACTGTCAACCTCATCTGCGCCTGTAAGCCATTCATGCTGCCTCCTTGCATATGCCTTCCCTGGTAACCTACAGCAAACATAAAATATATGTGTACTTGAAATACAACTGCTATTTGATGTTAAGTAATGAAATACAATAAATTAATCAAGACATTCAGTACCCATATATCCATAATATGTATGTATATATATATATGGCTAATTAAGTTGTTTTTATACCGAAACACACCAAGTTCAAAGAGTTTATAACGTGATCATCCTAGTTATTAGTTACAGAATACTAAGTACGTCTACAGTGCTACCTTAGATTCCTTGGTCTAAGTAAAAGGAGGAGCTGGGAGATGGACTGAGGAGGAGTGAAAATTTTAAATTATTATATAATTTTAAATTTTTTTATTGATAATCTACTCTAATCTATCTCGAGAGCAATGATTACTGTGGTCGCTGAGTATGGTTTAAGCTTTCAAGGTTATGAAGGTTTTTTGGTTCTTGTTTCCTCATTGTATAGAAAAAAAATGCCATGACTGTGAACCACCACTATGCATTTAGCATTCACTCATTGGTTATTATTTTACCAATTTCAAGTGCTTTGACAGCAGTTTCAGGGAAAATTGTATGATGGAATATATTCTTCATGAACCTGTTTACTTTTCCAATCAAGTATATCAAAAGACAAATTGGAACTGCAAAGGAGAGAAAGAATTTCATTAGCCCCAAATCATTGAACAAGACAACCACATTAATAGCGGTTAGGGGTGATTATCGAGCGAGTCGATCGTGAGTTAGACAGTGTTTAATTCGTGCTCGTTAAAAAAATTTGTTGCTCAACTCAACTTGTTGTTTGTTAAGTTCGTTAAAATTTTTCTCAACTATGTTCATTAAAAAAACTTGTCGATCGACTTGTTGCTTGTCTCATTGCTCGTTAAGCTCACCAAAATTTTTATCTTATTTTTTATACTATAGGTAAAATATATTAATACTATATAAAGCTTAATACAAATTTAAATTGATAAATTTAACTAAAAATTATCAAAAGAGTGTATAAAACAAATTTAAAATCTAAACTTCAAAATAAAAATTCACAAATACATTAAAATAATAATTAGGGTTTAATTTTTGGGTGTAGTAAAATAATAATAATTTTATAATTTAGTATTTTATTAGAAAATTAATAGATTAGATATTTATCATCTATTAGTAAATTAGTAATTTTTTTAAAGATAACTAGTAAAAAAATTATAAAAAATGAGCTGCTCGTGAACTTATCGAGCCGAGTTAGACTTTACTCGACTCAACTCGTTAAGGTCTCGAGTCGAGCTCGAGTTTGAGTCGAGTAAACCCAAATCGAATTTTTATCGAATCGAGTTCAAATTGTTCACAAACTACTTAACTCATTAATCACCCGGAAGGGCTCTCACCTAATCTCTCATCAAGTGCACCATCAAACCTGAATCGATTGCTTCAATTTCTTTACACAACAAAATTCGTTTGTAAATTTGTAGTAATTACTCTATTTTACCTTGAAATAACGGTTGTAATAGCTAAATCCCCATTTTCTTACACTGAATGAGAAAGAAAGAGAATCCATCGGGCGATCTCGGGCGTAAAGCAAAGAGTTATTTTTTTATGGAGATTTCGGATTCGAACAACTTTGTCTGTAAGGTATGCACATTATGAATGATTAAGAAAAATTCTGAACAAATAATAACTTATAACCAACTGGATTATTTAAAAAAAGAACAAGGAAGAAAGAGCACTCCATTAGCAAAGCTTATCCATGTAGGAAGAAGCAAAATACTGAATTGTGTGGTGAATATGATAATTGTAGTAAAATCTTGGAATGGAAAGAAGAAAATAGCTAGGAAGCATGACAAAGAGTTTACAACAACAAAAAGATCATCCCACTCATAAGTTTCTATTCTTCATTTTTCTACTTTTGCTGGCAGATTCCAGCACCTATGAAGCACGGGACGGTACTACTTCCACGTTTCAAGTACCTGCTCCCGGAACGGGGATGTTCCGGAGACGTACCACGGTGGTGAATACGGTTGAAAGAATTCGGGGACGGCATGTGACCATCACATGCGTCTCCGGGATAATTTTGCATTAAAAAAATTAATAAAGAAAACCTAATTTTGAGAAGCACAAGACAATCTCAGCATTTGCACTTCTCTTCTAATCTTCTTCGCTTGTTATTATTCGAAATTGTGGGATGTCTTGGAAACGAAGGGGAACCAACTGAGAAAGGAAGGAGGAGATAAGCAGCTTTGAAAAACTTTTTATAGAATCGTTTTTTCAATGTTCGTTTTTTCTTATTTTATTGCTTGTTTTCCATCTTTTGAAACTTGAAAAATGCCCCAATGTAATTTCAGTCTTGAAGCTTAGTTTAAATTAACATGTTTTTTTCAGTCTTGAAGCTTAGTTCGGTTAAAAACAATTCGCTTAGTCCTATTAATTTCCAGTGTGCTTAGTCCGGTTCAAATGATGGTTTCTAGTGTGCTTAGTTCAAATTAGCATGTTTAAGTGCTTATTTTGATTGATTTTTTTTATCAAATCAAGTCTTTTGTTTGAACCTTTTTTTTTTATCAAAACAATGTGCTTAGTCCGACTAATTTCCAGTGTGCTTAGTCCGGTTCAAAGGTTGTTTTCCAATTTCTAATATTATGGTTTCTTTCTTGATTACATTGTTCTAGAGTTAATATTATGATTTGAATATTGAGATTTGACTTATATTTATAAAAACAAAATTATATATAATACCTTATAACTTTAAAAATTACCCCTTTTAATATTCGTATAGTATCCGTCCTCGTATCCATATCAGTTCAACATAGTCAAAAAAAAATTATATTTAGGTTAATGGAAACATAGTGGAATTGAGAGAAGAAAAGTACAGTACTGAGGAAAAAATTTGGGAAGAACTTAAACTCACCCTACGCCGGGAGGGAAAGAGAAGGAGAAACACAACAAATAGAACCACTCGGGCTCGGTTAAGTCCTCCGGCGACAATGCTGCGAACGGTCGCCGGACTGGCTGGTTCGTCTCGCCAGCTAATAACGACTCGTATAGTTCTCTAAGCTGTTGGCTCCTTTTCAAGGACGCCTCTTCCGAAGTTAACTCCATTGGTTGCACTGTCTTTCGTGTCTTGATTGCTCCATTGTAGTATCCGTCCGACCATACTAAGATCCTAATTAAACAAACTCAAATTGATAATTATATCCAAAGATACTGAACTAACTTGTATTTCAGAAATAGTAAAGAAGAAAGTTCACCCTTCTCGGGGACAAATTTTCCAGAAAATACTGTACGTCCATTGAACTGACTGCACTATCGCCTGCAACATATTCCGGAGCCTGTTACTATGCTGCACAGCCATTCACTCCACTCTCAAATTTTAGCTGAATAATATCAATGTCAGAAATGAGAAAAAGAAAGGAAAAAAAGGACCCCTTTGGGGATATAGAGTTTAGTGAAGAAACATAAATCACAAACACATCAGATATCTTATCATGATCTGTAGCTTAAATCATAAAACCCCTTTTGTTCCTACAACAAAACCTAAAAAAAGAAGAAGAAGAAGCAAAACGCAAACTACAGAAAAGGAAAAAAGAAGGGTAGACAGGGAGAAGTCCGAGGAAGAAGAAGAAGGGTCAGACTAAGACAAATTTAAGAATGGATGACTTTGAGGAAAGATTTGTTTTTGTTGCTCAAGAAATAACCCGTAGCTCCTGATAAATATATATATTGAGGGGTAGGGGTGTAAACCAGCCGACTCGAGCTCGAGTATTGTTGAGCTCGATTCGACTCGAAAACTTTGAAATGAAGCTCGACTCGACTCGAAAATTCGCGAGTTTAAAATTTTCAAGCTCTACTCGAACACGAAATCCTAAACTGAAGCTCGTGAACAGCTCGAAAAGGCTCGAAATGAAAAAAAAATTATTAAACTTAACTCAATTGAAACCTCAAACTCAAACTCGAACTTTAAATACAAGAAATCTTACTGTATTTTTTTTAATAAAAAAATCAATACATAAATATTAATATTATTAATAATTTATTTCTAAAAAAAAATCTTAATATATTATATTTTCGAGCTGCTCACGAACTTTTTAAGTCGAATATCGAGTAGCTCGTTTCGACTCGTTAAGAACTCGAGTCGAGCTCGAGCTCGAGTCAAGTCCATTCGATCCGAATATTTATCGAGCTTTGATCGAGTCAATCTCAAATAGCTCGCGATCTTTCTCGTCTCATTTACAACCCTATTGAGGGGTCGTTAGCTTGAAGATTGATGGAAGTGAAACTGGTGCAATGAATGAAGATGAAATATGATTAAAAAAATGTAGTAGTTACTGTTTGTAAGTATTATATTATTGGTGTACGAGAAGAAACATTACTATATATAAAAATTTGACTGGTCGGTCTACCTGCCAGTTTGATGAAAGATACTAAGATATGTATGTATGGATTTCTTTTACGAGGATGGTATCATGTTCTAACCTATTTAAAGAATTGACACTTATTTTTAACTAATTATTAAAACAATATTTTTATTTTCCAGGAACCTTTGTATTTTTAATTTTATATATATATTAAAAATTTTAGTCTGTTTGAAATTTAATGATTTGATAGTCATTAAAAAGAGGCGGCGTTAGATAAAATAGAAAAAACAAAAACGATACATATTGACTACATATGGTTCTTAATCTTGAGGTCGTGGGATCGAGTCTCACGGAGGGTATTTCATAATTCGGAGGTCTCTTACGGAAGCTGCTCTCAACCTGTTGTTGGGGGTAGCCTACTATCTTACCTCCCCCTTACCCCATACATATGGGAAAAAATGACAGCCATTTTTATTGATTTAAAAGTCTCAACTGGTAATGAAATTTGATTTTATTTTAATTTTACAGATTAAAAATTATTTAATGACTAAATTTGTTTATATAAGAATTCATAGAAAGTATCTTTTGTGGTTAAGTTTATTTTCAAGACTTTACTACTCCAGCAAACGGTCATTGAAATTGTTATTTTAAGTGTATGAATATAAAATTTAGAAAAGAATGGGTGTCGTTGTGTCAAGAGGGGAATAATCTTGTCTATTAAGTATAAAAAATATTCTTTTTAACAGGGTTAATTCTTTATATTTTAAAAAGTATTAAAATAAAGCAACTATTGTTATTGTATTTAATTTTACAAATATTTTTTATATAAATTATTTATTTTCTATTTTTAATGTATGTATACTTTTGCTTAAGCCTCTTACTGAGCTGGTGACATAAGTTAACTCGACACTAATGTGGATAGTTTTATAATTATAATTTTTACATAAACTATCTTCTTTTAATGTATCTATATTATTAATTAAATCTTTAACTGAGATGGTGCAATGGCTCATGATTCAAGTTGACATTAACTTATGTAACAACTTATATCCAACCTGAATGATTTCGTGGAGATGTGTCACATTCAAGCCATTAGAGTGATCCATAAATTAAAATTCAAAAATTTATTAAATTAAACCAATTCATTTCTTAAATCAATTGAAGTCGATAACAAAATATGAACTTAAATATTATTGTCCTATAAACAATATTCTGAACAATCCACTAAGACTCTTCCGATGATGTTGAATAAGGCAATAACATGTGCACGAAAATTATTTGACGTTGATGCGAACAAAGTTTCTTGTAGTTAACTTGTAAACTTTTTAACTCTTTACTCATGTAGTCTCTCTTTCTTTAATCCTTTTACTTGGATTTCATGAAATATGAAGTCAAACTTCAACCAATATTTTATCTTTTAGACGGGTGATCTTCTTAATTGAACCTATTGTTTCAACATCATCTTCAAGGACGTGGTTAAGATATAAAGGGGACAAAGTATAATTAATCGTAGAAAATAGGGGTAAAATATAATTACCATAAAAATGAAGGACAAAATAATAATAAACTAAAACTAGAATGTCTAATTTGATATTAGCCCATATATTTTTAGATAATTAAAAAAGAGAAAATCGCCTCAGTGACCAAAAAAAAGTTATAATATACGATTTTAACCAACTTTTTTTTGGATTTGCCAAAATGACCAATAAAATCGCAACGCGAAATAAAAATCGCAACGCGATCCCCAGAATCGCAAATCAGTTTCCAAAATCGCAACGCGATTCTTGAAAATCGCAATGCGATAGTACAAATTCGCATTGCGATTTTCCAAAATCGCAACGCGAATATTTAAATCGCAACGCGAACACATAAATCGCAACGCGTATCCGTAAATCGCAACGTGTATCCGTAAATCGCAACGCGTATGGGTAAATCGCAATGCGTATCCGTATATCGCAACGCGTATCCGTAAATCGCAACGATAATCCGTAAATCGCAACGAGAATCCGTAAATCGCAACGCGATATTTAAAGCGCCATTATAATCGCTACGCGTATTTTATTTTCAAATTACAAAAACGAATATTAAGACAAAATCCCGTAATCGCAACTCATAACCTAAAACCTAAAATCACAACTCAGTCCCATCTCCATCTCTCACTCTCTACGGCGAAGAAATCCGTCCCCATCTCCGAATATTTCCGTCCCCATCTCCGGCGAAATCCCTCACAACCATTCACGGTCAGAAATCCCTCACAATATTCAGAAATGGAAAATCAACCTCCGAGGGTTAGTTTTTTAATTATTTTTATTTTGAAATGTTTGCATTATTGTAGGTTTTTCATATTGAAACTGATGATAAGTTTACTGGTCATTTCAATAATAGATTAACCATTTCACTTAGATTTCATTTCGCGTTACGATTCTGTCGTTGCGATTTTCAAGTTAGTATTTGTCTTTGTCTTTGTTCTGTCTTTTGGTTGAAGTAATGCAATCCATTCAAGTTTCAATTTGCAGAAGAGTCGCAACGAGAGAATGACTGTCGCAACGAGAGAAATGAAAATCGCAACGCGAAATGAAAATCGCAACGAGAGAATCGCAACGCGAAACCAAAATCGCATTGCGATTTTCATTTCGCGTTGCGATTCTCTCGTTGCGATTTTCATTTCGCGTTGCGATTCTCTCGTTGCGATTTTCATTTCAACCCAAAGACAAAACAGTGTTGCAAATTTAGTTTCAAGAATAAACTACTACTTTTTATGTTTATTGTTTTTAGTATATCTTCACAGTGTAGTTTTTGGTATATCTAACTTGGTATGTTTATTGTTTTTGTAGAAATTTTTTTCGGCTCAATTGACCTTGAGAAATAAAGTCAGCCTGGCCACTACAATTGCTTCGAAGCTTTCACCTGCTCAAAGACAATTGTTTGAGGAAACCTGCTTCGGGCCATGGCTGAGAGTACAGCATCCGGGTGGAGATGCTAATTTGACCCATTTATGGCTTCAGACCATGACATCAAATCTACCCGACAGTATACAACGTGGTGAGGAAGAGATATGGTTTCATTTTCCACCAGCGTATACTTGTTTTGGGCGGAAGGAGTTCTGCTTAATCACTGGTCTACGATTCGGACACGATGATGTAGGCCGGTACACTCGTCATATCGCCCGCCCATCATGGTTATCCCGGGTTTTTCCGGATGAGTCAATGGAGAAGCCGAACCTACATGTCGACGACCTGAAGAAATTATTTAATAAGAAAGCTGGTTTCACTCGGATGGATGACGTCGATGTTGTCCGAGTATGCCTTCTACTACTTGTGTATGCCGGCTTTTTAGGCAGAGAGGCCAGACAACCTATTCATCGGGAGCTAATAATATTGGTAGAGGACCTGAATGCATGGAATCTGTTTCCGTGGGGTTCATATATATGGAAAGCTACCTGGACTAAGTTGTCGTCTGCCTTTGATGACCGCAAAAGTTTGCGGGGCGATGGGTCCAAATACACTTTGTCAGGCTTTGTTTGGGCCTTTAAGGTAAGAATTTCTATATAATGTTTCTAAAATTATAATTAATTATTTAACAATTACTAATTTTGTTATTATATTGTTTGTAGATTTGGATATTCGAGGCTTTCCCCAGCATGCGTACATATGCAATAAAAACGTCAAATGATATTCCCAGGGCTATTTCCTGGAAGAGGAAAACTCTGTTGGATTGGGAAGACTTAATACCATATGCGACAATAAATAATGTAAGTTAACACAAATACTTTCATATATATATAAACAAGTTATTAATAGTAGACGTTTAACTTTGTTTGAGTTTTTATATTTTAGGAGGCCAACATTCCATTACAAAGACTGACACCCACGGAGGAAGAGCTTGCCACTGATTGGTGGCAAGCTATTCAGAGTTTTTTTGATGGCACGGATGATGAGCAGCATCCACTTCCTCCAATTCGAGAGCCATCACCTCACCTAGAGCCATCACCCGATCGACCCGACTATACACCTCTAGAACGAGAGCCATCACCTATCCCGTCACATCATCGAGCCTCTTCTCCACCATCACCTCATGATAGGCGACCGGCAAAGATGCCACGACTCCTATCTCCCTGTTCTCCACCTCCACCTCCACGGGATGAGTCAAGGGAGTTACGTGATGAGGTCAATGCCTTGCGTGAGGAGATCGGTACTCTACGCGATAACGATGGTGCATGGCGTGTGGAGGTGTCAACTTTACGTGGTGAGGTTGCCGCTCTACGTGAGATGATAGTATCGTTGCAGAATGAGGTTCATACTCTACGCAACGAGGTAAGTTTAAGATTTTCCATATTTAACTTAATGATAAATTTACTCGTAATTTCACTTAGATTAGCCATTTCACTTAGATTGCTTAGTAATTTATTCGGTTGCTGCCAATTCTGCTAAACTGTGTATTCTTTAACACTGTGAAATAGTATTGTCTTTGTTTTGTCTTTTGGTTGAAAGTAAATTTGTTCGGTTGCTGCCAATTCTGCTAAACTGTGTATTCTTTAACACTGTGAAATAGTATTTGTCTTTGTTTTGTCTTTTGGTTGAAAGTAAATTTGTTCGGTTGCTGCCAATTCTGCTAAACTGTGTATTCTTTAACACTGTGAAATAGTATTTGTCTTTGTTTTGTCTTTTGGTTGAAAGTAAATTTGTTCGGTTGCTGCCAATTCTGCTAAACTGTGTATTCTTTAACACTGTGAAATAGTATTTGTCTTTGTTTTGTCTTTTGGTTGAAAGTAAATTTGTTCGGTTGCTGCCAATTCTGCTAAACTGTGTATTCTTTAACACTGTGAAATAGTATTTGTCTTTGTTTTGTCTATTGGTTGAAGTAATGCAATCCATTCAAGTTTCAATTTGCAAAAGAAGAAATAGTTTACTTTCGCAACACGAAACTTAAAATCGCAACGCGAAACCAAAATCGCAACGCGAAACCAAAATCGCAACGAAAGAATCGCAACGCGAAACCAAAATCGCAACGACAAGATCGCAACGCGAAACCAAAATCGCATTGCGATTTTCATTTCGCGTTGCGATTCTTTCGTTGCGATTTTGGTTTCGCGTTGCGATTTTAAGTTGCGATTTTCATTTCGCGTTGCGATTTTGGTTTCGCGTTGCGATTTTAAGTTTCGTGTTGCGAAAGTAAACTATTTCTTCTTCTGCAAATTGAAACTTGAATGGATTGCATTACTTCAACCAATAGACAAAACAAAGATAAATACTAACTTCAGGGTATTAGTTTGAAACATATTTTTCTTTGTTATCTGATGCATTTTGTGAACTATGATAGAATAATGACTTGGGTGAATACAATGCAAGTTTGAAACATATTTGTCTTTGTTTTCACTGTTTAATATCATGTGTTTTTATTTACTGATTTTTGTATTTAATTATTTAGCGGCCCGATAGAGTGGATGCTTTACGTCGGGTTATGCTTGCACGACGGAGTTCACGCATCAGACAGCGTGCACGTGCTATTAAGTCTCCGTACACCCCAATAGTGCGAAGACACCGCAAGAAGAAGCCCGACTCGCCTGTCATCCCTCAAGAGTCCACTCCTATCGTTGAAGAGGCCCCCCTATCATTCCTCGAGAGTCCCCTCCCACCGTTCAAGAGGCCACTGTCATCATTGAAGAGGTCCCTCCCACCATTCAAGAGCCCGATTCACATGGCGTCATATGTAGGCTTCTTGAGAAACCCTCTGACGTGCCGGACATGATGGATTCAGTTGGCTCTCGTATGAGTTACCGGCCAGTACCATACCGGTATCTGAAGAGGAGAGGGAACAACTACCGGACACAATTCTGGATAACACCCTTTGGGCTAAGACCGCTGTTGATTTTTATCTACATGAGCAGAGCCAGGGGTGTTTCACTGACATATGCAAGCTCACCGATGATATCTATTTGTTGCTTGATCGGTCTTGGTGGGGCGTATTATTAGGGGTCGAAGACAATGGCTATTTCGATGGGGGGGTAAGTCTTATATTTTCTTATATTTCAATTTGATTAATTTTTTTTTAATTTATGTAAGTCACTAATATATGTCTTTTTTTGTAAAACAGCATATCGATGCGTGGGTGACACGTCTTCTAATAATAAGAAAACTTAAGAAAAATAAAAATATACGATATACAATTATGCCGACGTCTTTCACGCCGTTCACTTGAAGAATGCACGAGATGAATCATTTGATTTGGGCAATGGACAAGCTAAACTTTATCCTGCATGGTGGGAGGTCGATAAGGTTAGTATTTATTTTAGATTGAGTTTAAAGGTTTTATGAAATAAGTGCGTAAATGAATGAATTATTACTTATGATTGCAGGTGTTTATCCCTGTTTTGGAACGTAAACATTGGATTCTCGTCGAGCTTCAGCTCCCATCCCTTAAGACAATAGTGTATGACAGCATGATAAATTACATATCATTGGCTGATTTAAGAGATGTTATTAAGGGATGGAGCTCTCATTTGGCTAAATTCTTGGATGCGATCAATTATTGGACTCGTTCTGGAAACAAGAAGCCAAAGAAGCTCAATATTACAGTTATTAGAGACGAGACCGCGCCACAACAACGAGCGGAGCCAGAGGAGATTGTGGTCCTCTCGTATGCTTGGCGTTGGAGCGTTTGACGACGGGAAGCATCAAGTATCTACCTCCCACCGATAGAGATAGAGCTGCAGTAGGCTTGTGGTTTCGGCATTATGGCTAAATCGATATATACGAGACGCTGCCTACCTGCATCCGCGTTATAAAAATGTCCATAAACAATTGGTAAGTTTATATACTTTTGGTTTGAAAATGTTTGGTTAAGTACCTAGAATTCAATAATTTGCTGTTTGTAGGTTTTAGATGTGTAGAAAGTGTTGTTTGAGCAAATGTTTGGTTTCTGCAGGTTAATCTCAGAAGTGAACTGCGTGAAAATGATGTATGGCTGCAAAAGTTGATTCAATAGTTTAATTGATTGTTTTTTGATTGTTTAATTGATTTGTAAAAGTTGATTCAATAGTAGATGATCGGAAATAAGAATTATTGCTTATTTTTGATTGTTTAATTGATTTGTAAAAGATGATTTGTAAAAGTTGATTTGTGTAATTGATGCGAACATAATTCTTATTTGTGCTTGTTTAATTGATTGAAATGTAATGGTTGATTTTGTTGATATCTGCATTATGTTGAAGGCAAAAATGACTATCGCAATGCGAAATGAAAATCGCAATGCGAAATGAAAATCGCAACGAGAGAATCGCAATGCGAAATGAAAATCGCAATGCGGAAATGAAAATCGCAACGAGAGAATCGCAATGCGATTTTCATTTCGCATTGCGATTTTCATTTCGCATTGCGATTATCTCGTTGCGATTTTCATTTCGCATTGCGATTTTCATTTCGCATTGCGATTTTCTCGTTGCGATTTTTATTTCCGCATTGCGATTTTCATGTTGGGATTTTCATTTCGCATTGTGATTCTCTCGTTGCGATTGTAATTTCCGTGTTGCGATAGTCAATGCATGCCTAATAGTAATAACAACTGAATAACAAGAGTTGGTTAAGTCAAAATGGTTGGCCTGAGTCATTAATTCAACTGAAAATGTTAAAAGTTCACACATAAAATCCACATAATACAACGTTTGCATATGAGCTTTTGATGGCAACGTTTACATAATACACATAAAATGTTAAATGTTAAAACGTTTACATAATACAACTGAATAACAACGTTTACATAATACAAAGTTCACCATATAGCTTTGGATTTTGATGAGGATCCATATTTGGTAGAGGAAAAGATGATTTGATGGCACTGGTGATCCACATGTCAACCTTGTATGACCACTTTCCTTGCACCGACTACATGTCGATCTCTTCTTTCTTCACCCTTAGACGGTATACGATCGTGACTTTTTGGTCGGCCAGGTAGCCTTCTGTCCATGGCTGGTGGCAAAACTATTTGTAAGTCATCTGGTATGTCCCACTCAGAAGGATGTGGAATAGGGTAGACAATCTCGGCATAAGTCTGTCGATAAACTTCTGTAGTGTAGCAATCCATAGCGTATGCGCTTGAATCATCTTGGTTTAAATGAAGAGCAACTTTTATAACATGGCCACACGGATAACCAGATGTTTGCCATTTCATACAACTACACGTCTTTGCATTTAGATCGACTAGCCCATTTAAGTTATTATCCAGTACTTGAAACAAAGTGTTTGAACATGGTTCAACTCTCCATGACGTTGACTTCACAACACGTTTCGTTATCTTTTTTTCAGTCCATGGTGTAACACGATGTTCCAATGTTCCTGTAAATTTAAATAAACAATACTTAGTAAAATATATAAATATGATAAGTACGAATTCAAAGAATAATACCTGCATGGTTTCTTTTCTTGTAGTACCACTGTTGAATAGAGGCTCGAAAAAACTCCATTAACATAGTAATGGGTAATTTCCGGGAATGACGACTTAGAGCGTTGATTGATTCTGCACTATTAGACGTCATGAAACCATATCTTACTCCAAGTTGATGTACTCTTGACCATCTTTCAAACCCGACATCTTCTAGTGTTTGAGCACACTGAGGCAAAACACGTCTTAAACAATTTATATGCTTATTGAAATCCACTTCCCGATAAGCTTTTACAGCCTTCCAGTATGTCCATTTGTGCTTTTTTATACCAGCAGACCTTGATTTTAGATTTCTATACAAATGAACACCACAAAGTCCATGAAAGCATCTGGGAAACACCTTCTAACAGCGTTGTCAATTGAGTTTGCCCTATCGGATATGATTGTCAGATTGCTAATAGGACTTATGCAATCCCTAAGATGCCCCATAAACATGTCCATGAATCAGAGGTTTCAGATTTGCCAACCCCGTAAGCTATTGGCAATATCCCATTGTTAGCATCCATGGCTACTGCTAATAATTTTACTCCAAGGTATCGACCTTTCAAATGTGCTCCGTCAACTATAATAACTGGGCGCATGCAAGTAATAAACGAACGAATCTACAAAAAATATACACAAGAAATATAATCATTTAAATGTGAAATGCATGTAACTAACAAAAATGAGTCAACAAAATTATATGATTTACTAACCGTAGCACCAATGGCGATAAACAGCAACTCAAAGCGTCCATCTCTATCTGTTTTGATATGAGTTACCGACCCAGGATTTTTCAGCTTTAAATTGTGACAATAAGCCGGCAGTTGGGCAAACGATGCTTCTGGCGACCCCCTCAACAATTCCAAGGCATAACATTTGGCTCTCCAAGCTTGAGAATATGATATACTAATCTTGAACCGAGCATTCATGTCAGTCATAATTTCATGTCCCCGATATACCCTGCCATTCAAAAACATTAACTCAGCCAGAAAACCACCCAACACCTTTTTGTTTGCCTGTCTATGGTGAGGAAAAACTTGGGTTCTTGAACATGTATGTTTATCAATAAAAGTCCTAACTTGAAACATTTGCAATCTTTTATTCTCTTTGCAATCATACGCCACGTACAGTTTTGTCAATCATACACCTTGTTTCGAAACGATCTTTGCTTGATTGTTAACTTTTAGTTGATAGCATCTTCCACACATTCGTATACAAAGCTATCTTCAAGTCTTCCTTTGTATCAAAACAATCATCTTTCTTGATACGAATAACTTTTGTGTAACAATCAACTGCTTTCTTTATCAACTCTTCTTCCGGTATCTGAAGTAATTCTGGCATATTCCAGTTATACGCCCGTGGCATTTTCTTTCTTCGGGGACTTTTTCTTCTTCTTTTCTTCTTCAGGATTATGAATTACAGAATGGATGTTCAACATGTTCATTCACAGTCGTAACTTCCTCCTCATTATCATCATCAATACATTCTTCGGCAACGGCTGTTTCATCATCAAAATTCGGGTATTGACCAATATCAAAATCATTACACGCAGGGTCTGTTTCTTCTTCTGAAACATCATCAAAATCCGTGTATTGACCAATATCAAAGTCCGGATATTGACCAAGACCAAATTTCGAATACTGACTAGTACTCACAATTTTTTCTGTTGGCTCATCATCGTCTAACTGGTCAATACGAAAACCGGAATTGGTGCTGAAAGTTGATTGGGATTTGGATTAGAGAAAGGTTGTGGGTTTTGAGAAAAACTTAGTTGATTACTACCCGCTACTGACCCAACAATACTACTTCTAGGTTCAACAACATACAATGTAACATCATCTTGTGAAACACTAATGTAAGCAATGAATCGTTCAACATCTTCATTGTCGGTTAACAAATAAACTTTACCATTTCTCTGATAAGATAGCCTAAATCCACTTAGGGGCTCTAAATTCAATTTATTTGAAACACGTAGCATTAGAGTTTCATAAGTTAACTTTTGTAAAGACAATTTTAGTTGAAGATTCATGGGTAAAGGCATATATTGTAAAACACCATTAACATTATCCCATGACCCTCCAAAACACAAATCTATCCAAACATGATCAACATTAGATGATTTCATGGTTGTAAATTAATTTACTAAACAGACGAGCTGCGAAACTAAAACCTGTTGCCGGATTGGGAAGGATGTCGTTGGATATAGGAACGGATGTCGCCGGAGAGAGTGATAGATGGAGATGGAATGAGTTGCGATTTAGGGATTTAGTTTATGATTTCAGTGTTATATACCCAAAATTTCAGTGTTGTGATTTACAGACATATGCCCTACCGGATTTACAGATTCTCGTTGCGATTTACGGATTATCGTTGCGATTTACGGATTATCGTTGCGATTTACGGATTCTCGTTGCGATTTACGGATACGCGTTGCGATATACGGATACACATTGCGATTTACCCATACGCGTTGCGATTTACGGATACACGTTGCGATTTACGGATACGCGTTGCGATTTATGTGTTCGCGTTGCGATTTTCATATTCGCGTTGCGATTTTGGAAAATCGCAATGCGAATTTGTACTATCGCATTGCGATTTTCAAGAATCGCGTTGCGATTTTGGAAACTGATTTGCGATTCTGGGGATCGCGTTGCGATTTTTATTTCGCGTTGCGATTTTATTTGTCATTTTGGCAAATCCAAAAAAAGTTGATTAAAATCGTATATTATAACTTTTTTTTGGTCACTGAGGCGATTTTCTCTAATTAAATAGGGGGTAGTGGTCCTTAATAACCTTCAATTAAGTAATCAGTCATCGAATCAAGTTGGCTTTCCACTTTAAACTTTCACATTCCATGTTTCATGAGGTATAAAACTTGCCCTGCAAATTTCAATGAAATGTCCATAAACTCCACCATGATATTCACAATGAATCTCAACATCATACCATTTTGTTCATAGAAGTATCGAGGGTTTAATGTGGGAAGGCAGAGTCAATTGAGTGTTGACTTAACTTCAAGTTCCATGTTGGATCTCCTCTGAACTATCCATATCTTCTTTAAAAATCTTCCATGGAAAACATTTTATCCTAAATACTTAATAATTAAATATTAAAATCGTTCCCTTTTGAAAAGAGCAAAACAAAGTAGCAGGTAAAGGACAGTAGTAGCTGCTAAATGCAGTTTTCTTAGAATGGACCATAGAGGAGTTGAAATGAAATTGAGGTGTCGTGTGATGCGAATCTTTGATTGTGGGTATCAAAATATCCAACTCAATGCTATGGTACTGAACTTCATAGAAAATATGTAAAGGCAAAAGGGAAAACATTAACCACTGAATGCAGTCATTTAAACTGGACAGTAAATGTCAAGTCGATATGACACCGACGTGTCGTTTGATACAAATCTTTCAATGTGGTTATCGAAATACTGAACTTTAGTGCGATTGGACGAAAATTCATAGAAAAGATGTCGAAACGTGGATGTGTTGGAATCCAAACAAACTCCTAAATTTAGGGCGTTATTAAATAAAAAAAATCATTTATTGGAATATAACCCAAACAACATTGATTGAAATATACTCTAAACTGCACACGTAAGATTACATCGCGTCTTAATATGACAATGCCTCATGTTCTATAAGGTGAGAGACTCCTCTAACATGGAAACATTTTTGAGATAATATAATTTAATATTTTAAAAAAAGACATCGCGTTCTGCGTAACGCGAGGTTCTCGAGATATTAAAACATCTCAATAATTTATCGCTTGTGATATTTAACAATCATTGTGTTATGTAAAACCAAGTTATATTGATTTCCAACCCAAACCACAAGTATTTATAGTCACACTCGAGGAGTATTTTCGGATAGTTAATCTAAAAAAAATTATAATCTACAAGGGGGCGTTTGGATGGGGGAATGTGGGATTCTCATGAGAATAGAATCTACATTCCCCCGTTTGGTTAGTCCGGGAATCCTATTCTCGGTAATGTAAGATTATCAATATTAGATTTTTTTGGGTATATTACCGGAAATGTCATTACCTCCCTTTCCTTAGGTATTGTTGGATTATCGGCGTTTTGGACTAAAATGTCCTTAAATATTTTTTTTCAAAAATATATTTCTTCTGTCATTTAATATAAAAATTCTACGAATGTTAAATTACAAATTTATCCTTAAACTATTTTAGATTTACAAAAAAAAAATCTATAATTAAAATTTTATATGAAGTTCAGGGATTAAAATAAAATTTTACCATTTCATTAAACATTTTTATATTTTCAATTTTGTAAAAAAAATTATATAAATTTTATGAATTTAAATTTTTTAAAGAAAATATATAAATATTTTCTAAATTGTTAAAAAACAAATATATAATAAGGACAATTTGGTCAAATATACATTCCAATAATCTTTTATTCCTTTGACCAAACACGATAATCTTACATTTCTGCTAAGTCAACCAAACACAAAATACAACATTCCTAGTAATCCTATTCCCCGGTAATCTTACATTCCCATTGGTAATCTTACATTTCGTGAACCAAACGCACCCTAAGATTAAATGCGTAATATTGGAGTTTATCTTTAACTTGAGGCCAATGTCGACACATACGAGATATTGTAAATAAGTTAAAGATCGCGTTGAAAATGGTTCCAAAGCTTGTTTTGTAAATGAAGAAAACATTAAAATGGTTTGATTGACATATTTAAGAGTGATATAGTGGTAAATTGTTTTCGTAATTTATAAGATCAGAGACGTATAATGTAACTTATCTTTCAATTAAGAGTAATATACATATACTATCTATATACAAGATATTGTAAGCGGGATAAAAATCACGTTCAAAATGATTCTCAAGCTTGATTTTATACATGAAGAACAAGATTAGAGGCGTAGTATTAATATTTATTTTCAATTGAAACTAGTATCTACCCATAATAAAACATGGCTGCAATCATTAACAACTGGACGTGACAAATAGAAAAGTGCTTCCATGTAATTCTTCCCTTTGGATTTGCAAAATGCAACCAAAAAGCAGTGCTAAAGGCCAAAGCTGATGCGTTTCGAGCGAAATCAAGTTTAGAAATTTGGTTTTGTTCCAAATTTGAAGTTTATTAGATTGATATATATGAATATGGTCTGTCAATTTTGGTTCATAAAAATATAATATACTCTTTCATGTTTGCTCAAATGGAAACACCAACAGCAAGGGTGGTGTAAACTAAACGCTGATGCTATTGGACCAGAATCTACGGGCATGACAACGGCTGGCAGTATTATTAGAGACGCCCAAGGACAATGGCTATCAAGGATCGATATTCTCAAACAATTGGATGTTAATAATAGTGTTAACTTATTTTATTATTTAGCAAAAATTAAACACCGAGGATGGAGAGATTTCAACGTGTTCTTTACCTAACGATTGCAACTTTTGCTTTGGTTCTAAGTTGTGCCATCCCCAAGCCTGCTTCTCACGTTTTTTTCCCCTTCTTTTTTTATCACCATTTTTGCCACCAAACAGAAGGTATATGTCTGCTAATTTTATCGTATTGCATTTACTGGCGTATTAGGGACTCTCATTATCCAATTTTACTTGTGTTTTAATTCTCTTTCCAACTACATGAAGCTTTACCGCCTGTCCTAATTACGTCAGATTACGAGCCTTATCAAACTAGCAATTAAATTTGCTTTTGAAGGAAGTTACAGAATTTGTAAAAATAATGGGGCAAAGATGAAGTTGAACAAGGGCTTTGGAAATTTAATAGACAAAACAAATGATTTAAAGAAGAAAAGAAAATGATGGAAACTGACAGATGGGAGGTCATTGAAGCTTGTAAAACGAGGGAATTAAAGGGGAAATGAAAGGTAGTCGGAAAAAGAGAACCCACGGGGAAGCTTAACTTCAAGGCAATGTAGACTCTGCAACAAACGATAGTGTCCCATAAGACACATCACACTTGTTCTGCTCCCAACAAAACTCTATTTCATCCCTCCCCTCCTTTGTCTTGTTCCTCGTTCATTCATTGATTCCCTCCTCTCATCATCTCCATTGGAAGCCAGCGCTGGGCTTGTTGCGGGCTCACACAACCGCAACGAACTTGTTGTCATTCATGGTCATGAAGAGGTAACAAAGAAATAACATCAGTTGTATGACGCAGTTTGCTTAAAGCCCATTGTTTTGTTTTAGTTGATAAATGGATTCTTGATTGTGCTTTTTGATGCATTCAGCCTAAACCTCTGAAGAACTTGGATGGTCAAGTTTGTGAGATTTGTGGTGATGAAATTGGGTTGACGGTCGATGGAGATCTTTTCGTGGCCTGCAACGAGTGTGGTTTTCCTGTTTGTAGGCCCTGCTATGAGTATGAAAGGAGGGAAGGGAGTCAACAATGTCCTCAGTGCAAAACTAGATACAAGCGTCTCAAAGGTATTGCACCATTTACATTACCAGTAACATGCTTGGTGCAGCAGCCATTAATTCTTCTAAGACGTGATCCCTTTATGTAAGAGCAAAATGGTGACGTACGCATTATTGAAGCGTCGAAAATCCGAGAAAGGAAATCTGAAAAAAGGCCAAATGAATGGTGGGGCAGAGGAAGGTTCTTGACCTATGTAATATGGAGCGATTTCAAGTTTTTAGCCACAGAAACATCAAAGGGGTCGGCGTCTCAACTCTCATCAGTCATGGCTTAACGGCGAATATTAGAGATGATGGAATCGTTATCCTCCGATTATCGTGAGATACAATGCTATGCAAGAACCTTTGACAAATAACTATCAATATTTCACAATAAATCTTCATTGCAAGAATCACCTTGACAAATTCTCTCTCTGAAAGAGCACACCTTGATCAACATCCAAGCTACTATATATGAAAGGTCTAGAAAAAGACTAGGTTGATAAAAATGGGGAAAAAAGATCTTCGTTATCTCAACAAATATCTCATTATTTATTTATTGGGCTAATTATACCAGTGATCACTTATGTTTATTTTTTATCTACTTTTGATCACTGATTTGAGAATACATAAGATATGGTCAACTTCGTGTTTATTTAATTAAGATATGATCACTTTTGATTTTATTTGTTTAAGACGTGGTCACCATGGGTTAACTACCGTTAATACTTAACAGATTAAGTGATGTGATATTTTGGTATAATCACACATTTGGTCTCCCATTATTTATATATTCTCTCAATTTAATCTTACTTTTAATAAATTAAAATAATTAATATATTTATTTTCCACCAATTTGCTTTGCTTTGTTAAACTAAAATAAAATAAAATAAATTAAAATAAAGTTATTCTTCAAACTGAATGGTGACACACGACACGACACTTGGTAACAATGACAGTAGCATCATTCGATTGGATGATTAAATTTATTTTAATTTATTAAAAGTATAACTGCATTGAGAGAATATATAAATAACAAGGACCAAATGTATGAGCATACCAAAACATTTAACGACAATTAACTCGTAGTGATCACATCTTAATAAAATAAGAACGAATGTGATCATATCTTATGTATTTTGAAATCATTGACCAAAAGTGGACAAAACACAAACATAAGTGATCACCCGTATAGTTAACCTTTATTTATTTATTTATCATATAAGTTGATTCAAAAAGTATGAATTAAGACACAAATCAAGCGACTCTAGTGGTAAAGAAATTGTTGTTATTCCTTAAGGTCTCGCGTTTGAGCACCGATAATACTAAAGGTGTGAGTGTTCAATGTCAAATGGTTGAGAGTTATCTTTGAATATATATTGTCTTGTACTTATCCTAGACTAATAAAAAAAATATGAATTAAGTGACCTCAATGGTTAAAAGGATAGTTGTTGTCTCTAGATGTTATGAGTTCGGGCATGACTTTAAGAGTATTCTTTGTCAAATAATTGAAAGTATACAATTTTATCGACAAATTTAATTAATATAATATTAATTATAATATTTTATTAGTTTAATTTTTTAATTAAAAATATAAGGTTTCACCTTTTCATAGTTTATAATTTTTTAAAGTGATTTGGCTAACGAAGGAATAGTTCAGATAATATAAGTATCAATTTGAGAAAATAATAATTTGTCAATTAAGCCTTTCTTATTTGATCACGTCCACCATTGACCGATTAACAAAAGGTCACATGGATAACTTAATAAAACCAATCCATTTTGGTTGATGTCATATTATCATGTCAACGAGATTGAGCCAAAAAAAAAAAAAACACAGTGAGAAACAGAGAGAGAGAAAGAGAAGAGGTGGGTGAAGTGGAGAGAAACTATGAGAGAATGGATAACAACAGTTGGGCTTGACATCTTTGGGCAATTCGTGCAGTTGAGGACTCGTGTGTCAACTGTGGCCTTTACATGATATAGAACGTGAAAAAGAAGAAAATTAATCCTACTACACTCTGACAATAACATTATCTTTCCAATGAAGGTAGATCAAATATTTAAAAAGTACAATTAACTCAACTGCATTCAACGTATTTTTGGGAAAATGAAAATAAAATATTTAGGACAATATGTTTTTCCGTATGATCATTAATTAATGCCCTTAAATCCATATGTTACTAATAAATTAAGGAATTGTTTGTTTACTTCAAAATGATTAAGTGTTGAATGATTCAAATGCTGAATGATTTAGAGGTTCTGGATAAATTAGCTCTGAATGTGACATGCTGTTTGTTTACTGGCTCTGAATCATTCATAATGTACTTCTGTGTTGAATCAGTCAGCACTGAATCATTCAGAGGTGCGAAACAAACGCGTTGAATGTTGAACGATTCAACATTAAGCGCTGAATGATTCTATTAAGAGGAAAACAAACAACCCCTAAGTGATATCCGTTGTAAATGAATTATTGTTATTTTTTAGGACCAGGGTTCGAACACCATTGATGCCAAGGGGTGTGAGCGATCAATGTCGAAAGATTGATGTTGTTTTTTTAACAAATACTATCTTGTACTTACAATATATTAATAAGAGTAAGTTTTCTTAATTATTGATAACTTACACAAATCCTAAAAACGTAATTATTCGAACTTAAGACCTCAAAAAAAGAAAAATACTCCCTTTAATCACTACTGAAATCATTTAAAAGGTTAGCATTTGGTACTTGTCAGAAAATACAAAAACTAGAAGAAGCGGTAGCCTGTGCCAGGTCCAGAATTTCATTCCGATCTCTCATCGTCTCAAATGGAAGCGATGAAGCGAGCATTTTGTTTCCAGCAGAAATTATAGCGCACAAACGGTCATCCTCGGAAACAGATTCATGATCATGTTTCCGTTTCGGATGAAGCAATTTGCAGAGTTGCTGCAGATCGATCAAACCTCCATTGAGGGGAGGAGTTGCCAAGCATATCTCAACAATTTGTACTCCTGTCTAACCAACTATCAATATCAATACCTCATTATCAGCACTCAACCAAATCATGACAAAATTGAATCTCTTCCATGTTCAGTTAAAACTTTGAAATTGATCATTAAAATTTAAAGGGGGGGGGGGGAACTAAAAAAAAGGCAGAGTTTAGTATAGGAATTTGTATATCGAGAAAAAAAGCAGATAAGTCTGCAGGTAAATTATCTATATTTATATAAATTTCACAATTATATACCCCAAAAATATAAGGATAAAGATCATAACTTTGCTCCTTTTTTATTACTTGAACCAAAAATTGAAGCTTTACATCAAAAGGCAACAAATATTGTTAGAACATCCTTTGGAAAAGGTTGTTCAATTAAAGCAGATCATCTGCATTCACAATATGTAATACCAAAACGTCACGAAAGCAGCAATGCCGCTCAAGATACACAGTCCATCTAACCTGCTTTCGTTCCTCATCTTTTCCTCTTTCAACTTTCTCTTCACTTTTGAGTACAGATGACACGATTCAAGAACTTCGCTGCAGTTTTTGCTTCGACGGCAGCTTAGAGCTTCCTTGAGAATAAGCAAACTGTTCTTTCCGTTAACATGTGCACCTTCCATGTCTTCCAACTGCATGCTTAGCTCCGTCAATTTGAGATGAGTCGTTTCCGCCCCGTCGCCTTCAGTGTGTACGACTTAACTTCATTATAAGAATGCACTCGACTACTTGACATGGAAGGATGCCTTTGGCAGGAAGAATAGACCCTAACCTTATCACGAAATCCTTGTCTGTCGGCCAATGTCTCTGTCCGCCGAGAGGGCTCCAGCTCACAAGATTAGCGGCTTGCTTAACTTTCCGGTTTACAATGATCCAACTAAGGCAGAGGCTGTCTTGGAGTTCCTGCCAAAGCTTTCCGTCTTTTCCTTTCCTTTTCCATGGAGGTAATCGGTGACAGACCATCAGAAACCGAAAGGGTTACTTCGCTTTCACTATCGTCATCTCTAGCGCATAGTTAAGAAGATCGATCCGAAACGGGCAATTGTGAAACCAACTATTGGATCCATTTGCATTAGGAATAACCCACAGCACTTCTGAGCAGATTGTTTTATCTTTATACCTGATATCCACAATTGAAACAAAATCTAACGGCGTAATACTTTCGAGTCCGTCGGTGTCGCCGTAATATTCATCTTCAGTCCATTCTTCGGGTACTCTAAAGAGGAGGAACTGTGGCCACTCCTGGGAGGAACTGTGGCCACTCCACTGGTACTCTGTAACTTCCTTATTAACAATAAGCGGAAAACAATCAGATAGATTTTCTAAACCCACCAATCGACGAAATCAAACTTTTAACATGTTCTCTGTAGGTTGAACGCCACATAGAAGAACAAATATTCTCTCATAGTCTCTCCTCTCTAAACGTCGGTACTCAACGATGCCATGCTCTCAATGGCACCACGTAAAAGGGAATCATTCATAATTGCTCCACTACATAAGTCTAAGAACACCGGTGGCGTATGCCTCTAAGGAATGTGTTGTCGACTAGTTGCATTAACTTTAGCATGCATACTGGAGAAGCATTCATGGGAATCCTAAATGAAACCAAAAGAGAGCTTAAAAGCTTTTATCTATAACTAGCAGTATTCTATTCAAAAAGGGATACAAACCAGAGTATGTAATATGTTAAATTCTTTTGATTTGAGTAGCACATCTGAGTGAAATTTGAACCCAAACGAAAGTATCTGGTTAATGCAAGAAAACCCTAACACCATCAAAATACAGAAAATTCCCTACAAGTCAATAAGAAAGCTTCATAGAAATAAAATCACCTAAAATCAACTCCCATGCATATTATATTCTGCAAAAGAAACTTACAGATTTGATTTTTACAAGTTGAAGAGTAAAAAACCCATTCAAAACTCAATTTCAGATGACCATAACAGATCAGTCCAAAAAAAAACTTGCAGAAATACCAAAATTCAACCTTTATCGGGGGTTCCGGCACCCTCGTTGTTTTCTCCAGAACTAAAAAGCAACCGAAAAAGAAGACCAGCAAGGAGGAGATTACCATAAAGCGGACATGCAAATGTAAGAAACAAGATGGCGAAACCAACTTATAAGGGAAATAACAGGAACAAGACGAGGCTGTTGTTTGATTGCTTTTGATTTTGGAGTAGTGGAAAATTGTCTAAAGTCAAAACGAAAGGAAAGAGAACGGTAAGACCTTAGAGAACCACATATGGCGGATTCGATTATGAGTTTTTGAGGTCGAATTGTTAAGATATTAAAAAAACGCGTTTTAAGGTCACTTTCCGCTCGTCTTCTTGACAGATTTATTAGGCACTTTGTTTTGACTCTACTCTAACGAGTTCGGTCGTGTTTAAGATCTCCCCCCCCCCCCCCTTTTCCTCTTTTCTGTATGCTTTGTCCGGTTCTTATGGTACTATTATTTCAGTCAATGTGTGCCTTTTGGCTTAATTGTAAAAAAAAAAAGCTCTCAATGTTTGCTTCTTTTTTATTTTACCCTTCAAGTTTTTACTTAACGATTTAAATCTTAAAATTTTATTCCCAAAAAAAAATCTTTTTGAGCTGTAACTAAGGGTCAAGTTTTATGAAGTAACATAAAAATGGAAAATTCTACGGTACTTGACGAGTAGCGTTGAGTACCATTAACGATAAGCACACTAATTTAATTTATAAAACTTTAAATTTTAAAAGACTCAACATATAATTATATATTAGTTAAAAATTAAAAGATACATTAATTAAAATAAATGATAAACTATACTCGTGATCATCTAACTATTGCTAATTTTTATTTTGATCAATATTTTTGAAATTTTATCAATCAGTTCACTCAACTATTTAAATGTATTCAATTAAGCCACTTGTTGTTAAATATGTTAATATTTAACAAAGAAACTGATGTAGCAATGAAAATATTGGTATGATTACACATTTGGTCACTATTACTTATATATTCTATCAATTTGATCCTAATTTTAATAAATTAAAATAAACTTAACCATCAAATTTTTAATTTTAAAAGATTTTAAAAGTTATGACATATTTTATATTTATAACAAAACAAAATTTTTACTAAAAATGCCATTTATAGTTCTCAGAAGCATCCCGCCAATGGTACCATAACCTCTTTTGGTTTTAAGAAATATATAGTTGATTAGCCCATTTATATAAAGTTCGTTGGACAAAATTTTTATCCTATTACTATTTGTAAATGACATTCTACTATAAAAAGGTGATATAGTCTAACATGTAAAACTAAAAAAAATTATCCACTAAATTTCTAATAGAAAAAGGTAACATATTCATTTCACGTTTGACACAGTCTTTTTTTAAAATTTTAAAAATTTATCTCCTACCATAGAATTTTATGTTCATCTTTAATAAAAGTTTTTACTGATAAGATTCTCGGTGGACTTGGCATGTAAAATTTTGCACTAAGAGATTGACTTGTATTAAAAGGGCAATAATTTTAGTTTGCTTTTAATTTAATATCATAAATTATTGCTTGAGTTATTCAATTTTTTAGAAAAATGTTTTGTTATAAATTTTGTTTTTTTATAAATATAGAATATGTCGGAACTTTTAAAATTAAAATAAAAAGTTGAATTTTGGGTCATTATACATGACACCCTTTAATTTGACAGTTAAGTTTATTTTAATTTATTAAAATTAGGACCAAATTGATATAATATATAAGTAACAATAACCAAATGTGTAATTATACCAAATATTTCAACTGTCACATCAGCTTCTCCATTAAATATTAACGACAAGTGACTTAATTGAATATATTTAAATAGTTGAGTGACTTGGTTGACAAAATTTCAAAAATATTGGTAAAAATGAAAAGATGCAATAGTTAAGTGGTTAATGATACAGTTTACCCTTTATTTTAAATAATTTATCTTTAAAATTTTAACTAGTTTATAATTATACGCTGAGTCCTTTATAATTTAAATTTTTTATAAATTAAATTAATAATGCTCATCGTTAGTGGTTCTCATTGCTGCTCTTCGAGCGTAGAAGAATCATCTCATAAAAATGTTAAAATTAGAATTAAAAATAAACGTTGACCATTATACCATTTTTCTGGTCATACCTTAGAAGCTTAAGACCATCTACACATGTCATAGGAGAAAGGCAAAACCAATAAGAAAATAAAAAAAATATATAATAAAATAACAGAGATTTTTTTCTTTATCTAAAGGGCATTTAGTATGGGCTGTTGCAATATTGTTTTCTGATAAAAACTTGAAATCTTTCTAACCGGACCACCTACTGCAATTTCAAAACTATTAACATGTAACATAGAATTCAAAATCATAAAATAAATAATATCTATCTTATCAAATTTTCTTTTCAGAATAATTAGCAATCTTATCAATAATAGCATTTATTATTATTTTTAAAGATGAAATTAGAATTCAAGTGATGAAAGAAAGTGCATAAAATATTTAATATATTTCATTAGAGTCGGGATAATTTAAAAACCGACAGATACAATTGATGAGAACCATCATAATAGATCGGGTTGGGTGTCATTTACTGCATGAAAGAACAAAATTGAGCTTTCTAGAAGATAAGATTTGAGATTCCTATGCCGGATTGTAGCAGTTTTGATTTGCAGCAATGCAGGTTGTTGATGAGATGGAGACAAATTTCAGCCAGCATTGGCCTTTCTCAACCTTCTGAGAAGGTACCGAATTCTAGAAATTTTCAACATGCTTATTGATTGTTGATAGAAAATAAATAATTTATATAAAGAAGTACGGTCAATAAAGAATTAATTGCTAGTAATCTTTAGATGAAAAAATTGATAATGTGTAATGTGTAAGAAGCGGAAGATAATTATAAAAGATGGTTTTTCCTTAAATTTTTTCGAAAATATCTCAAATTACAACAAAAATTTATAATCACAATTATAAATTAAACTCATAATTAAAAAATTTTCCTATAATCATTGAAATAAAACTAACAACTTAAGATTACATAAAAACCATATAAGGAAATATTAAATCTAACCAAGAAACTGGAATAAAGATAAATACAAACAGATCTAATCGTATCGACAAACGAACCACAAAAGATATCAAGCTATTAAAAGATCATCGACAAACCGTAAATCATACTTAGCAAGATAAAAAACTATCCACGCTAATCTAAAAGGAAACAGTACTGTGTTAGCCCTTGGATCATATGATAATCCAAGGCTGTTCGTGCCTCAGCCGGCGCTGGGAATCTCAGAATTCATGTAAGCCATTCCAATAAATAATACAAAGAGCAGTAAAATACCAATACAATTCCTTTAAATACGTAACATCACCCACATTCTCACTACAACAAAGCTGTCTACACCCACAGCTGTAACTAAAATTTAAAAACGAGCAACATATTTAACGGCCTCGACCGGGTCCACGTCCACGACCTCGTCCCGTCCCAAAGCCCTGCTGAATTTGGAAATGGAATATAAAGAAATACTACAAGATCACAAGTTTATACAAGGCATTCAAACAAAGTAAAAGAAGCCAAAATAAATGTAAATACCAGCAGTTGAATTCTTGGGCTTCACCCTTGGCATCTCTTCAACCAACAATGTCTCAAGATTTAAGCTGTCAGGCAGGATATAATAGCGAATATTGTTACCCCTCACACTAAGGTGATCCAAACTCACTGGATTTTTGCCCTTCATAGCAAATCAATCAGTCAAGAAAAATTGAATGCCAAAAAGCATGTTCAATCAGGAAACCATCAGACTATTTGACTGTCTTTGAACTCTAACAAAGAAACTTTGATTACAGGAACACAACATGAGAAAGAATGACGAGACATACAGACATTTGTGAGCAAGAAATCCAGAAATGTAGGAGACTAAATATGTTATCACTTATCGGGAGGCCAGAAGAAAAGTCTATAATAGGCTTATAGTACTGCGAAATGTGCGGTAAAAGGGGATCTTGACTTCAAGCAAAAAGACCCGTGCCTATGGAAGTTTGAATTAAAATACATAGCATATGCTCTTGGAAACTTTTTGCCCCTTTTTTTAAGATAGCATCACTCTACTATCCATCTATAGAAATCATCATGAGCTTAAATGTCGTAAATAATGATCAGCTATGCCAAAGAAAACCATTACATCTTTTCCACAAGGATAATGGGTTCAAAGTTTGTCATTATTAACGTTTATAGCAGTAACTATGGAGTTCTCATGACATGAAAGCCAAAAGTATATTCCTAATATGAGCATTAAGAAGATAAACAAATAAAGGGGCATTTTGCCAAAATCCATTTGTTTCATGAGAGCAGTAATTTAAACAATGCAATGTGGTACCAATTAAGTAATTGACATGGTCTAGATTCTAGTTAGACAAGACGGTTAGCGGTTTCATTTGACTCTCCAACTAGTCAGCAAGCCAGAGAGTAGAAAATAAGCACTAAGAGAAAATAAGCATGTAATTTAATAAAACTACACCAGGTCATCCAATAACAAGAAGTAGGTGACAATAAACTGTGCATTTAGTAAACATCTAAGCTTATAAAGAAAATCTGCAATTAACACACTTTACTCTAGAATGAGAAGCATGTCATGATAATACATTATATCTTAAAATTGATAAAAATAAAAACAGTTGAATAGTTTATCAGACGTGATGTTTTATAGTCAAAAGCAGAACAAGTACAAAACAATTTCATCTTAATAGGTATAACTAATGGATAACTGAAATCATGCCAGGACACCAATATCTGTTCACAATTTTTAATGCTAGCAATGTAACCAAATGGCTAGCGACAGAATACACAATTGAGGTGAAAATCACGACTATATCGGACAACATGGCTAAAGCGCAGGACTAGGGTTTAGCTAAACCCAATTGTGGGAGAAAAAAAGAGACGAGGAAAAATAGAGGAACCTGTGATGGTGCCGTGAATGACAGTTCCGTTCTTGAGCTCAATCGAAACCGTTTCATTGTTCAGCTTCATCAAACACCTGCACAATGTTTTTCAAAACCGAATCCGATTATAAAGAGATCTAAGACGTTTTATTTTTTTAGACTAATTGTTAAACACGGAGAGGAGACACAATTATCTGATCAGGAGTTGAGTTTAAAGAGGGAAACTGAAACTGACCTGACGAGCTTCATGTTGAGA
The DNA here is from genome assembly GCF_006381635.1 of Hibiscus syriacus. Classification (NCBI taxonomy): domain Eukaryota; kingdom Viridiplantae; phylum Streptophyta; class Magnoliopsida; order Malvales; family Malvaceae; genus Hibiscus; species Hibiscus syriacus. The sequence goes on along the minus strand of NW_024062302.1, from coordinate 882,921 downwards.
TAAGAGAGCAGAAGTAGAGCTTGATGCAAAAGGCGAGGAAAAAAAAGCCAATCCAAGGAAGCGGGAAAGAGAGAGAAGCTGACCTGTTTGCTGCTTCCGCCAGGTCTCGAAAGTCGGAGGTGATTTAGGGCTCGGGCAACAGCTAAAATGTCTATTCTGCACTTCATAAGAAAACGACGCCGTAGCTGGACCAATTGATTTAAAGTTGGGAAGGCGACGCCCCAGCACCCTCACCATCGACAAGTCGGGGCATTTTTACTAAAGTAATATTATTATTTAATTAATTAATTAAATAACATCCAAAATATTACTCATGAAAATGAAAACTTATTCTCTATTATGATGTGTCGCGTAATTGACGAGAGATGGATCCAAAGTTTTAAATTTTATATATTTAAATATTTTATTAAAAATATGTTTCATCCTTATAAAATTTTATAAATCTTTTCATATTTAAAATTTTATAAAGTCACGTACAAACTTTGAAGATAGAAGGATTGTTTCAACGTGCAAACTGGATGTAGCTGGCATTAAGCAAACAAATTGCGATGTAGCTGGAGGGATCGGATTGAGCCTAGTGTAGTGATAAAATGGTAATTCCAGCGAACCACTTCAACATCATCTGCTGCAGCCTGCAGGCAGCTGAAATGATCTGTTATAAAATGTACGTACACTGATATCCCAGGCAAAGGTGACAGCCAAAGGACCTGCCCTGCCTGGCTGCCCATTGCCCCCATTTTCTCTTCCCTTTTCCTCCTCCTTTAAACCCTGTTTCTAAAACCTCGCGTTTGATCTCCAAGGTAAGTTGTTCTCAACTTTCATGATGTAAAAATACGTGAAGATAGGTTGATTAAAAATGTTTTATTCTTTAGCTCTTGTGATTTTCCTTGACTAAACTTTGGATGTTTTTTTATCTTCGGATCCTTCGATTTGTGACAAGGTCGTCTTCTTTTTAACGCTTTAATATCCGGGAAGTTGTTGCCTTTTCTTTTTTCTTCATATATCTCAACTTGCACTTCTAATTTCTTCTTTGTATATATGGCTCCGTGTGAGCTGTTTGTCACTGTTTGTTGGGTGTTCTTTTTCTTTGGCATGTTGATTTTTAGAAAACCCTGCTTAAATTTTTCTTGCTGCAACATGTTGATGATGTGTCTGTTATAAGTGTTTTATCGTAGTAGAAATTGATTTATTATTTGTTTTTGTTTAGTTATTTGTTCAGTTAAGGGCCAATTGATTTTACTTTTGGAGATATGGATGGACAACATGGTCATGAGAACCCTCACATGTCACTGAATTCTGGTAGGAATGTCAATGATTTCTCGTATGGCTATGTGGATGATATGAACCCGGTCTTTCTCACGGCGACGGGGAGAAACACAAATCGGCCTATTCTCCAATCCTTATCTCAGTGGATTGAGTGTCCCAAAATGCCTCACAGTTATGTTGAATTTCTAACAGAGAGTCTTGAAGAGGTTCCTACTGCTGATATGTTAGAGAGCATTGGTTCTCCAGTTAGTGGCATACATGCTGTTGATGGGATCTCTGAAATTCAAAGAAAGGCTTTCAGTTGGTCCAGATGCCTTTTCCCTTGAGCCAGATCATGGGAACTAATGCTATCTGCTTCCTCTACTGAAATCAACAACCATGAAGCTTCTGCAAGTGTATAAGCAAAACTGCCTTTTCTCTTTCCTGAAGGGATTTCTGATAAAACTGCTTTTGTTGCAGGAAATATTTTTGAGGCAACATGATAGACTATCTGCGAACACATTTTCTAGCTCGGAATATGAATTCCATGCACAGGTTAACTTCTTTCTCTATGTTACAATTATATCTGACTCTTGCATCAAGAACCTGTCCAAACTTAGAACTAAAGAACTTGCTCATAATGCAACATTGTGTTTCAGCAAAACAATGCTTTCTGTATGCAAGAACCAAAAGAAGATGATTATAATGTTCTTCACTTTCAATCAAAGGGAACCTTTGATGCACCCTGTTTCCAGTCCAAACCACAGTGTCGGGTACCAAACCAAGCTCCTGCAAATGATCGTGTAAGTATACCATCTCTCCTAGCCTTTAAATACTATACTAGTAATAAATGACCCTAACAAATACAACTGAATTTGGAATGTGGATGCTGTCCCATTATTTGATTTGGATTTTCAAACATGTTACTTGGATAGTGTCTTTCTATGTATGCAGCAACGAAAGATACGAATCGCTGAAGGTATCAAAGCATTGCAGGAACTGATTCCTAATTCTTCTGAGGTAATTATTTCTTTACGAACAAGCAAAGAGCCTGGTGCACATATACCTTTTCCATTGGCAACCTAAATTGGTATATGACCTCATATTTGTCAACATAACATTTTTATTCATCTTCCATTTCATTTTACTCATCTTTGTGTGACAAATTAGCTGCTTAGCATTTAAATAAAATGAGCAAAACAATATATAAGGAACCATGGAAGAGGTTAAGCAGCAACATTGTTCCACCTATGTTATTTTGTTTAACTGAGGAGCTTGATCCCTTAAAAAACTGTGGGAATACACCTCCTTGCCTTTATTTTTCACATTTTCTTTTGCAGCGTGGTCAAGCAAATGCACTGGATGATGTTATTGACTATGTCAAGTTTCTGCAGATGCAAATCAAGGTAGCTTTTATGTCTTATTGCTATCAGGATGTATATGCTTTCATATGCTTATCTTGTCGACCTTTCTTGTTTTTAAACTTCATCCTATTAGAATTGTTTATACTTTTGGCCATTGCATTACACTCATTGTATTGTATGAAGCTTGGATACTGTTTACTCCAACGACTAATCTTCACCTTTTGTATTAGATTGTATGTAATAAATAACATTTTAATATATATTTGGTATCACTCTATTCAAGTGGAAACTCTAATGGTGTAGGAATTAAGTCGAAGTAGATTGGGAGGCGAACCAACTTCTAATCCTTTGGTTTTCTTTGAGGTTCTGGTTTCATGCCTTTACTATAAGATACTTATAAAAGCAACCTTGGAAATTTTTCGAATTGAGTAAAATTGTATGTAAAAATCTGCAGGGATATGGTCACTATGTTCTCCATGAACAGATGATAAATGAACCTCTTGAAGAGATGTGGGGAAGTTACTGGAGATAAACCCATCAGCAGCAAGTCAGCTGTTAGAGAGCAGAGGCCTTCACATTATGCCAAGGGCACTGGTTGATGGCTTGAACAGAACCTCATAGATAGTCCATACACAGCACCACTCTGCTATATCCGCTTAGTTTTGTTGGTCGTTCGTTACTTTCAGAATCAAGCAAATACTTAAAAGACTAGCTATGATCCGAGTTTCCATTTCTTTTGTGGACAATAGAACCTAAACAGTATTTCTAGTTTCAAAACACAGTTTACAGAACAATGGCTAGTGTTCTTAAGTTTTAGTTGAATGCACTTCGGAAGCTCTAGGCTGCGAGCCTGTAAACTGTTGGACAGCTATTTTCTAGATATTTCTTTAAGTTTTAAAGTTACTTTTGGGGTGCCCCTGAACGGCTATTTACTCTTGTGGGCCTTTACTTTATTTCTTTCTTAAGAAAATAATCTATCATCCCAGGTTGTTTTCCCCGACGAGTCTATCGTAATTAAGAGGCACATCAATGGGATAATGAGAATCCGGAACCATTGCGAGCATAGACGGAACAAAGGCTCTCTCCATTTTAGCATTAGTGGCAGCCAGTGTTTTTTCCAAAGTAGCCATGGCGACTTTAGTAAGCCAAATTAGCGCAATTGCTGTGAAAGAAAGAAGCAAAAACAACCCAAAATTATGCAAAAGGAACGCAGAATCATATTGAACTTTTCGTCCTTGTTCCTTTTGTGAGTTCGGTATAAATCTAATTCGTGTTCTAATATGTCCCTTCTCGAAACTTTTAAATAAGAACTAAATTGAACCTTAGACCAGAAGTTATCTTTTAAATGAGACTACTACAGAGGTTGTCTCCATTTCTCTAGAAAATATAATTTTATTTGAAGTTCGTTTCAGATATATATGTTTTATCATCCAGCAAACAGTCTCAGTTAACCTAACGAATAAAAGGGCGATGGGGGCTTACCGGATGCGCAAAAGCCGATTGCCATAAAAATCTGTATTCACAGGCAAAGATCATTTCACAGATAAAGATCAAATATCCTTTAAAAGCTAACATAAACAGGGCAAAATACTTGCCTGCCGAATTGTAGAAGTATCATTCCATTCATGTGTGACATCTGAAAGGTCCTTTACTGTAGTTCCGACGTATGCCAGGGCAAATATGGAAGGCTGTAATAAGAGACGGACACGAAGCTGAACATGTTTAAAAAATGTTCGACCAGAAAAGGTCGAGATGAAACCTCAAAGATGAAGATACTCGGAGTAAATACCATCATTCCTAACCAAGATGCCAACATGTACACCCTGAGATGAACAGGAGTCATAAAAAGGAAGTAATTCAACAAGCTGAACGGTACTAAAGAAACAAGCCGGCGCAGAAAAACAATCTGTTGGGACCAAAAAAGCAAAGAAAATTAACAATTTCACAACAGAGCTCCATGATACACACATATGATATAGAGCGTGCAGTTTATGCAAGTCCTAACTTCTTCAGAACTATCTTCATGTAACAATCATCAACTGAAACTCTCCATTTCAAGTAGTTCATATGACATTAAACTTGAAATTCATCATTGTCAATCAAGTAGTTCATATGATAGTCACATATGGGCCCAATAGGCTAAGAAAAGTCACAAAACTCTTGCCTTAAAACCAGATGTCTCAATTGCCCTAGCAACAGCCTGGAACTTTGGATAATTCCTTAGTTTAGATATCGAATATAGGCTCTTCCCAACTGCCAGAAAAAAGCAAATAAAATTCATTAGAAACTTTCTTCCCGGAAATAAAAGGTAAGCTTATATTTAGGTAGGATTCAAATCGCGTTCGCGGCCGCATTTTCATTCGCGTTGCATTTATCACGGTGGCGGACGTAACGGATGTTATTGCGGACGTGAATTTTTTTTTAATTAACACAACTTAGTACAAAATATAATAAATTATAATTATAAAAAAAATCAATTTTAATGATATTTAGAGTGTTTTCTAACACTTTGAACTTCTAAAAACTTTTATTAATACATGAACATAATTTTTACCATCATTAATTATTCTTATATTTATTTATAAATTTATTAAAAATATTATACAAGAAACATAAAATTAAAATTTATAAATATAAAACAATTCATTACTTCTATTATCAATAATATAATACAAAATATAATAAACATTTACTAACAGTGAAGAAAATTAATTTATTGAGATTTCTTTTGGTCTAAACCAAAAACATTAAAAGTAAAAAAAAAATATTTAAAATCTAAAACATAAATTGAACTCCCATGTTTATTTTTCCCCTTGATTTTCATCAAAAAGTTTCATTTCTTTTCTTGTAGTTGTATTGTTGAAAGCTCCTACTGCTCTCTTTGTCCAAAAAATAGGTCTGAGTCTGGTTTTGTTGTTGTTTTGGCTACCAAAGGAGACATCAGAGGCAGAGACGTAGAAGATCAAGCTCTTTTTTCACTTCCTCAAAGGGCTGAAAAATGACACAGCCGTAAGTGAATACTGTGAATCTGCTCCTTTTCCTTTTTTTCTTTCTTACTTACAAGCTCTACTCTTCCCTATGAAAACCTAGAAAATCTGTTTGGGTTTCAGTAGCAGACTTGGTGTGACGGAAAATAACGGAAATAGCAGTCTGCTATCATTGTGATTGGTCATTACCCGTTAAGTTACGGTCATTATCGGTATGATTCCGTTTGATACCATTATTTTGAACAATAATATCAGACGACGGTACTACCGCAAAATAGCGGCCACTATCACGTTTGCCCTTTGCTATTTGAAACCCTAGGTATTGATAAACATCATATCCCGGTTCAAAAGACACTGTTCGGCCAAGAATGAATGCAGCAGTAGCCTCTACAGCAGCACCGATTGAATCAGCAAGAAATCCCACTGGCAGCCCAAACAGATAACCTCCCCCGAGCTGAAAAACTCCAAAAAGAAGAACGCATTTGTCTCTTCCATAGAAAACCATATGTGCTAGAATATTGAAACAACTGAACGCCATTTCAAAATCCATATTACTATAATTATCTAATAAATTGCAGAGAGCAATGAGAACCCACGGTAAGAACCGAAGCGGGAACAGCAAGGATTGCAAAAGGATGTATATGATGGCCCTGCAATGCCAAAACATATGTTTTATGTAATCATGGAGCTATATTATCAGACATGCTATATTGTAGGCTGTAGCTTACAGCACAAATGGACCCCATTGACCAAGATATTCCTTAACCCAGAACAGAAAACCCTTCACCGACTGCATCATCGATTCTTTTTTATTAATTAAGTCGCAGAGATGCAAATATGAAAAAAAGGTACACGTTTCGAATCGATTTATAAGATCATCTTATAAGCAAACTCAAAACAAAACAAGCATATGAATGTAAGAAAAAGGAAACGGCTTTTCAATGGGAATGGAAAGGAGAACTGAAGCAATGACGACCAGGAAAAGGAGGGAAAACACGATTCTAGAAGCTGAGACCAAGGTTAAAAAAACATCCGCCATGTCGGGAAAACGACGACAGCCCTTTGCCTGGTCGGGGCTCCAGAGGCAGAGGCTGTCGTTTCGATGGTGGTGGTCTTTGGCGCCCAAACAAAACTACCCTTTGTCTCAACCACGATCGTGCCTTCAATTCAACGACCTTTTTGCCTAATTTAACTAACCCATTTTTATGTACTTCTAATTTTTTTTACAGAAAAGGAACGCATATTTTATCTAAATTTAGATACTAGTTGCTATAATTAAGTTAAGCACTGGGCATATATGGTGTATAGATATTTGGTGTGCGTTTCTTTCTCTGCTTCTCTTTGTTTGATCTGAGTATTGAGTTCGAAGTGGCAATGAGCACAACCTGTTTGTTATTGTTTCAGATTCATGCTTGCTTTTTAGCTTAGCTGATATCTTTTGTGACACACAGAAATGTTGGAATCTAGTACGAACTACGAAGCAAGAAATAAGATTGCTTTTAAGTTTAAATGAGTCTGACTGTCATCTCTGTCTCTCGTGTTAACTTCAAAAAGTGCCATATGGTCAGTGAATTTGTTGTTCTGAAGGTAGGTCGCATGCTCGATCCATGCTCACAAAAAAAAAAAAAGGATTACAATGCTTAGTTCAAAAACCCTCTTCTCAGCCAGGCTTTATATAGCCCAAATTATCATGAAATATTAACTAATTAGTACTAATAAACTTCCAACTAGTTATAGTTACTTCTAACTATATTCTAATAGGATTCAACTAATTTTAACTCGATTTACTCTTATAAAGATATTTTTTAGTTCGAATTTAGGGTAGATTTTGAGAAAAATAATTGATGTTAAACGAATCAAATTTAAAGTAAAAATCTTAAATTCGATTTAATCTAAAATACTTTTAATTATATATATCATATTTACAATATATATATATATATATTCACTTCTAAAGTCTTTTTCTTTCATTTCATTTTTCTTTTATTCTTCTCTTCCTCATTTTTGTTCTTTTTCTCCCTTCTATTTTCTTTTCTTTTGCATGTTTTTTATTTGTTTTAGATTTAAGTTTTGCTCTATGTTATTTTTATATTTATTCATTATATATTCTTTTATTTGATTTTTAAATTTTACATATTTTTATAAGTTTCAATTTACATGTTATATTTTTTATGCCTTTTCATCCAAATCAATTGGTTCTTTGTGTTGGGGTTTATTTAGTTCGGAATGCTTCCGGTAATGAAAAAAAATGATTTTTCATCTCATAAGTAATGTCAAACACTTAAAATTTGATTTAAAGTCATAATTGGAAAAGTGATTTTCAATTTAACTTCAAAGACTCAAATTTCTAACTTTTGTAGTGGGAAATCACTTTAAAGGTGAAATTATATTTTTATCCTTAATTATTTACTTTTAATTTATAATATAAAGTCTAACATGAGCATTTTATATTTCTAAAATCACTTTTTATCGGTATTTTTAAATACTTAAAATTTTAAACTGAACCATAAGAGGTAAGCTTGTGGTCCATTATGTATGAGATTGATTGAGTACAAGTGTTTGGGCCTTATAAGTAGGGTCAGAGCTTGTTTTTGGATCAAATGGAAACGAGTAAACATATATTTTAATTATTAAATTTAAAAAATTATATTTTTAATATATATTTTCAAAATATTTTAAAAAGTAATAAATAAGTATTTGAAATTTCTAATAGAAATTAATAGTCATTAATTTTTTTTTTTTTGGAATTGTAAAGATAGAATAAAACAAATGTCTTACAGCATATTCAGCTTATCAAAATCTATGGCAGGCAAGAGAGAATCAGGTGGTTCAGTAAAGCACGATAATTCATAACAAGAGAGATTTCCGAGTTTTGCGATCATATCTGTAGCCTTATTTCCGTCACGAGGAACCCAAAGGATGTCGGTTGCCTTGCCCATCCTTTGTTTCGAAATCTATAAATGGCACGAACAAGAGAATTCAAAACCATATGCAAGTTGGATTCCTATGAAGATAGCCCATAGTTGAAGTTGGTAAGGGTTAGAAATCCCAATCAATTTGTTAAAGCCGAAAATCCAAGAGTCTTCATGATCACGAACTGTTCCACCAGTTGAGCCAATACTACTGGTTGAAGAGATAGCACCATCAGTATTCGTTGAAGAGCCAATGCCATAGTCATTAATTTTTTTTTAAAACATAATCAAACACTTCTGAGGCATCATTTTGTATTCGTTAATTCTCATGATATCATGCATTCGTTAACTTTTACATTAGTATAGTAATGATAATGTCTACTAAAAGAACTACTTATGCGTTTTACTGATTTAAATATCCAATTAAATGAGAATTTTAAAAAATAATTATTTTTTTCAAAATAATTTGAGGATATTTTTGACCCTCAAACCAAAAACTTACCAAAGTGATAAAAGTACGAGGTGACAGTCAAATTATTTGATCAAGGATTAGGACGCCTAAGACCAAAACGAGAAAAAGCTCCTCTGGATGGGACTTTGGGAGCATGCATAAGCCAGGCAGTGGAGGTGTCAAATCCTATGATTTGGAAATGGTGAGATCATCCGCACAAGCTTCACAGTTAAATCATACAGCAGCCTCATGCATCAGTTGTCATTTCAGCAACACGCTCAGTTACTGTATAAGAGACACCGTATAATTCTGTATCCAATATGATTTATACCTAAATTCTTTACTGCTCAATCTATAATCATTATTCTTACCGAGTGTGGCAAAAATTTAGTGTATATATATATGATCGATATAATGATGGGATGAGATTGGCTTCATATGGAAGAATTCTGCCCGTTTAATGATTGAGCCTCTACCTTTTATTTGCTTTTAGAGTTGTTATATATAGTTTATTAAAACTATACGTCGGCATGGGCTTAATCCTTATCGAATGGGATAGAAACAAAGAAGAAGACGTAGCAGAATTAAAGTTGCTTTTCAAGTTTTTCAACTCACCACGTCCATTCCCAACATAGCGCAGCGGCTGATATAATAAGTTGACAGATATATAGCACTCCCATTACATATTGTGGTTGAAATAGAATGATATGTTCGCGTCAATCATCGATTATGATGGTTTCCAGCATCTAATTATCTACGATAATTTATATTCGATGTATTAATAATATATAATTTTGTACGAACCAACTTACCTGGTTAAAGGAATTGTTGTTGTTCCTAAAAGCCATGAGTTCGAGCACCAGTGACTGCAACAGGGTGATAGAGTGTTCATTGTCGAATGGTTGAGAATATTTAAAACATATATTATTTTGTATTTGAGGTCTCATACGGAAGCTGTTCTCAACCTAGTGTTGGGGGCAGCCTACTATCTTACCCCCTTACCCCATTACATATGGTAACAAGGGACAACCATTTTTTTTATATATTACTTTGTAATCAACTTAACTTAATAAAAAATATATATTATTTTATATTAATGAATCGATATTATTAAAAAAAATTGATTAAATATTATTATTAAAAAAATTTGAATTTAAATTTGTTCATATATTTGATTAAGACGCATTCACTTTAGAGTGAGTTCCAAAGCAGCCTTCAACATGTTTGATTTTGAAAACTGAATTGTACTTTATATCAATTACTGTCCAATGGATAATTAATAAGGTTGATATCACTGTAATAGTAACTTTGAGTTAAAATGATATATGACAATTAACACAAAAATAATTAATAAGTAAGCCACCACACAGCCTTGAATATTTAATTAAGTTATTCATTCAAGTCTATAATATTTTTATATTTTAATAAAAATATTCAGAAAAGAAGACTTAATCGGTCCTTAAGCTCGTAGTATAATATTTAGAAGGGTAAACTATAACGTTTACCACCTAACTATTACATATTTTCAGTTTAATATTTTATATATCTTACTTAAATTGGCATATTAAATTAAATATATATTTTTATTCTTATTTTAACTTAAAAATATATATTTTAATTTTTATTAACTTCAAAGATATAATTTGATCTTACCTTAACTTAAATATTTATATTTTATTTTTATAATATTTAAAAAAAAATAAATAAATAAAATAAAAAGAAAATGTACATTTTTAAATTAAAATTAAAATTTCAATAAAAATAAAATATATATTTTATGCTAAGATAAAGATAAATTATATTCAATAATTTAAGGTCACATTAGAATATATTTAATAATTTAAGTTAAGAATATAATATATATGTAATAAGTTAAAATGAAAATAAGATATATTTTTAAAAGTTAAGATAAAAATAAAATATATCTTTAAGTTAAGATAAGAATAAAATATATTTTTTAAGTTAAAATAAAAATAAAATATATTTTTAGGTAAGGACAAAAATAAAATAGATTTAATAATTTAAAATAAAATAAAAATATTTTGAATATTAATATGTGAATTTAAGTTAAAATATAATATATAAAATATTAAAAATTTAAATTTAGATTAATATAAAAATATATACTATATGTAGTCTACTCAAAACAAAATAATATGTTTGGTTGAATGGTTGGAAGATTGCAATAACTTTCTCTAGACTTCGGTTTGATTCCTATATTCCCCATTTTAGCACGCCATCCTCTGATTGGTAGAAAATAAATCTATTAAATTAAAATAAATTAAATCCTCCAACTGGGTGACGACATATGTCATGATATCTAACATCGGTGACACGTGATATAATCTGATTCGCAGGTTAAATTTATTTTAATTTATTAAAATTGATAGAATATATAAGTATTAATGACCAAATATATAATTATACCACTAAGACCTAGTAGTGGGTTGGGGATCTATTCCAGGATCGCATATCAACTTGGAGTAACCGTTGAATGTCGATAGTTGGACAAAGGAGCATCTAAAGTCTTGTGGTCGTCGTTTGGGCCAACTTAGTGGTTGCATCCACCAACCATTAGCTTCACGGTAGATATAGGAGATTTTGATGTTCCAATTTCGTTTGATAAGCTCACTGGTACTTCAAAAGAGCGTCGACTCGTATCTACTCCAAGGGAACGTAAGGCTTTGGACTGCTTCATAACTATCCATCTCCACATCAATGCATTGGTATCCTTGGTTCCAAGAAAGTTGAAACCACCGTACAACACCCACAATTCAGTATGGAGAACATAACAACGACCAATGTAACGGTTGTAACCTAGAATCCCTTCCCCGTGAGAGTACGGAAAACACAGCCACTCACCGTCTTTTTGGAAGGTTGTTAGACAGCATCATCAATGTTCAACTTGATTACGCTGGTGGTAGGAGGAATCTAAGTGTGGGTTCTGGTCGGTCGGGAAGCTATCAACCCCGAGCTTCTAAGACGGTCTTAAAAAGCTTGAGCCCAAGCATTGGCCGCTTGAATGACTTCAGTCATGGTCCAAGTTTCGCCTTTGAAGACGAATGAGCATCTTTGCTTCTAAATGTTGTGCAATACGACTATCGGATAGAGTAAAATCGCAATTAATAATTTGAGAAAATAAAAATGAAGATAAAGAAGACACAAATTTTACGTGAAAAACCCCTAAATAATATAGGGTAAAAACTATGGGCAAAGGTAGAAGAATTTCATTATCAGAAAATAGAAATTACAACTTATCTCGATCTAACAAGGAGAAAACAATGACAATTCTCTCTTGATAAAAAGGAGAAAACAACTCTCAAGAAAACTCTCTAATTTCTCTAGTATTGGAAGAAAACTAGAATGATTTGGATTGTTTTGAAGCTAAACGGGTTAGGGTATTTATAATTGAAGCTTAAGGACTAATATTGTAAATACCTAAAGTACAAGGACTAAATGACTAATTTTCCATGCCAATTTTTCAACCAAATTGCAGCAGTAAATTTTGAATTTTACTGATGCTAAATTTGGTACATTAATGCACCGAAAATTGACCACCTTTTTTGACTTTCAACAATCTCCCATTGAAGATTTGATTGGAACAATCATATCTTCACACAATTCTTTCTACCTTGTACCATTCATGTTGCTTACGTCTCTTACAGGCCACAAGAGGATCGACACCAAGTAAATTTATCAGCATTGATCGCCTTTGTCATGAAATCTGCTATGTTATCTTTAGTATGGATTTTCTGCATATCTACAGTCTCTTCTTCCACCTTTTCACGAACGAAATGGTACTGAACTTGTATGTGTTTTATCCTTGAATGAAATGTTGGATTCCTTGCTAGATGCAAGGCATTTTGACTGTCACAAAACAGAGAGATATACTTTTGCTTGTGCCCGAGCTCCTCCAATAACATATTCGACCAGATTGCTTCTTTACTGGCTTGTGTAGCTGCTACATATTCTGCCTCTGTTGTTCACGTAGCCACAACTAACTGTAATTTTGAAACTCAACTTACAGCTCCACCAGCAACTTTGAACACATATCCTGTAATAGATTTGATTTTATCCAAATCTTCGCATAGTCAGAATCGAAATACCTATTGATAAGTAAGTTTGATCCTCTGTAACATAGTGTAATATTTGAGGTCCCTTTAATGTATCTCAAGATCCTCTTTACTGTATTCGAATGCTCTTATCCTAGATTCGCCATGTACCGACTAACCACTCCCATTGCTTGTGCAATGTATGTCTTGTGCATGTCATAGCAAACATTAAACTTCCCACTGCCGATGTATATGGTACTTGAGACATCTCCATCATCTCTTCTTCACTGCTAGGACTCATACTTGAGGATAATTTAAAGTTAATAGAAAGAGGGGTAGAAATTGGCTTACAATATGCATGTTGAATCGTGACAAGATCTTCTTTAAGTAATTCTTTTGTGAAAGTCAAATCTTCATATTACCTCTGTCTTGGTGAATTTGCATCCCTAGAATCTTATTTGCTGATCCCAAGTCCTTCATTTCAAATTCCTTAGCCAGTTGTGCCTTTAATTCTTCAATATGATCTTTGTTGGGGTTACAACCAACATGTCATCCACGTACAATAGCAATATAACAAAATCGTTATCACCAAACCTTTTAAAATAAGCACAACGGTCTGTATTAAGTCTGTTGTATCCAAGGCACACAATGAAGAATAAAATCTCTTATACCAACACCTCAACACTTATTTTAGACCGTACAAAGATTTGTTCAACCTACAAACCAAGTTCTTCTTTTATTTTTCTTCAAAACATTCAGGCTAGAGCATAAATCTCTTCTTCAAGATCTCCATGAAGAAAAGTTGTTTTAACATCTAGCTGCTCTAGATGTAAGTTCAATGTAGCACACATTGCCAAGATACTCGAATCATTGTTAGTCAAACCACAAGATAAAATATTTCATTAAAACCAATATCTTCTTTTTGAGCATATCCTTTGACTACCAGTCTTGCACGATACCTCTTCACTTGATCGTTACAATTTCACTTGATTTGAAGACCCATTTATTACCCATTAGTTTCATTCCTTGTGTTAGTGGCACAATGTCCCATGTATTATTTTTATGAAAGGCTTCAATTTCTTCTGGCATCGCCATCATCCACTGTAAAGCATCTGAGTTATTTATTGTCTCTTGGAATGTTGATGGCTCACCGTCATCTTTTAAAAGGCAATATGCAATATTTCCTTCTATAATATAATATGAGTGCCAATTGGGACGTCTTTTCACATGATCTTATTGACGAGTTTTTAGAGCTTCAGAACTCTCTGGTTCTTGTTCATCATGTGTTGGTTCTGCTTCAGAAGAATCTCCTTGTTTAAACTCATTTCCACATGTGTCTGCGTAGTCTTTAACTTTTTAGCGCTATCATCTTCTTCGTTTCTTTGTAGTTTATCTTCTACAAAGATAACAACCATGTTGATGATCACTTTACGGGCAATGGGATCCCACAAGCGATACCCCAAGAATTTACATTTCTAGATTTTGAATCAAATTTTGAAATTTCTCGGGAATTGTACATCACATACACAATACTTCCAAATACATGGAGGTTTGAATAATCAACTGGTTTACCAGTTCACATCTCTATTAGTGTCTTCAGCTCTATTGCAATTGATGGAGCTCGATTCACCAAAAAACATATGATATTGACTGTTTCTGCCCAAAATGATTTTTCTAGGCATGCATCCCTCAACATTGCTCTTGTTTTTTCCAACAAGGTTCTGTTCATCTGCTCTGCTACTTCATTTTGTTGAGGAGTGTACGCCACTGTGAATTGTCTTTTGATGTTTTTTTTGTAAAAGTCATCAAATTATTCACTTGTGTATTCTCCTCCATTATCTATTCGGAAACATTGATCTTATTTCCATAATCAAGTTCCACCCGCGCTTTAAAGTTTTTAAAAGTTGAAAACACATCTGACTTTTTCTTAATAGGGTACCCTACATCTCCTGGACTAGTCATCAATAAATGAGACAAAGTACTTTGCTCCACCTAGGGATGTAACTGGTGCTTTCCATACGTCAAATGAACCAATTCTAGAACACTTTTGCCTCTAGAATTTGACGTGTTAAATTTTAACTGGTGTTGCTTATTATACAATGCTTACACAAGTGATACCTTTGTTAAGCCTGGAAGTAGCTTTGCTCCACAAGGACTTTCATTCCTTGTTATGACATGTGTCAAAGTTTCTGATGCCATAGCATTGTAGAATCTGAACTACATGAGGCAACAGAGGCTTCTGCTTCTAGCAAAGTCTCTCCATTCAGTATGTACAAGTTTACTGCTATCTTTTCGCCTTTCATCACCACAAGCGCTCCATGGAACACCTTCATGATTCTTTTCTACGTTTCAATCTTGCTTGCATTATTATCTAACAATCCATAGGATAATAAATTTTTCTTCAGGCCTTCCACGTGCCGCATATCTCGAACAACTTTAATTGTTCATCATACATCTTCAATTTGATGGTTCCAACGCCAACGATCTCTAAGGCATGATTATTGTAAGTATACACAGATCCTCCTAAGACATGTTCATAATGATGGAACCATTCACTTCTTGAGGTCATGTGATATGTTGCTCCTAAATCAATGAGCATATATCTGCAAACCTCTTTCTATCTTCCACGATTATTTACGCTTCACAACATAGAGCATCTCCATCATCTGAAGTGTTTGCGGTATTGCTTTTTGGATTGGAGTTTTTACCTAGACTCCAACAATCATTCTTCAAGTGACCCTTCTTTTCACAGTTGTAGCACTTTAAATTCTTCTTTCTTATTGACTTTGATCTACCATGTTTGTGATTGTTGCTTTGGCCATGTTCTGTTGATCTCCCTCTTATTATTGTCAACGCTTCTGCTTGTTACAGATTTACTTGTCTGTCGTACTTGCTCTTGCACTGATTTTCTTCTTATAGAGCAGCAGCTGCAACGTCATCGAAGACTAGACTAGTGACATTACTGTTTATCAAGTTGATGATGAGTTGATCATACGAATCAAGTAGACTTTGAAGTAGAAGTTCAGCAAGTTATTGTTCTTATATTGTACAACTTAATGATGTAAGCTGAGAAAATAAAGTGTTCAGTGTGTTTAAGTGCTGTCACTGCAGTAGATTATGCATCCGGAGAGTATACAATTTCCTCTTAAGGAAAATTTTATTGTGTAACGATGTGGCATCGTACAGTTTGGTGAGATGATCTCATATCTCCTTGGTTGTCTCCTTAATGCCTGACAATACTTCATCTGGTAATACTAGATGAAGGTTTGTCATAGCATTCTCTTCTATCTCGTTCCATTTGCTGCCATCTGTGAAATCTATCGCCTTACACTGATAGCCGCTATATAACAGTCTTTCCTCAGATGACCTTCATCTTCAATTTTTACATGAGAAATTTCTCCATTGAACTTTTCAATATCAAATCTCGTTGTCATAGTTTCTTTTACGGATAGCTCTCACTATTTCACTATCGTGAATAGTTCTCTGGAACCTTCAAAGAATAGTAATACCTTCTTACTTTCTTATATTGAAGGATCCACCTTTTGGTGGCAATCGTAAAGATAATAAGTAGATATTACACACTCAAATCTGGCTCTGATACCAATTGTTGTGCAATATGGCTATCGGATAGAACAAAATCGTAACTGATAATTTGAGAAAATAAAAATGAAGATAAAGAATACACAAATTTTATGTGAAAAACCCTAAATAATATAGGTAAAAACCACATGCAAAGATAAAAGAATTTCACTATCGAAAAATAGGAATCACAACTTCTCTCGATCTAACAAGGAGAAAACAATGATAATTCTCTCTTGATAAAAAGGAGAAAAAACTCTAAAAAAACTCTCTAATTTCTCTAGTATTGGGAAAAAGCTAGAATGATTTGTGATGGTTTTGAAGCTAAATGAGTTAGGGTATTTATAATTGAGTTTAAGGACTAATCTTGTAAATACCCTAAAGTACAAGGACTAAATGAGTAATTTTTCCATGCCAATTTTTCAACCAAATAGCATCAATAAATTTTGAATTTTACTGTTACAAAATTTGGTGCATTAATGCACCGAAAATTGGCCATTTTTTTTTACTTTCAACACCAAAGCCTCCGCACAAGGATCTCGAACATGTCTCCAATGGTAATTTACGCTGTCAACACCTATGAGCACAGTCAAATTAGTTTTAAGCCAATCAATAAGAGTAAGGGAAAAGAAACTCCCTTTCAAATAAGTCGGGTGATATGAGTTCAGATAGTACGGGCCGTTGGGAAGTCTCTAAGAACATAGATGATAGTTTCCTAATTATTGTCGCAACATGACAACCAAGATCCATTGTCAAACCATGACGCTCTCTCCGTGTTCGTCATTAAACGGTTCTTGAGGGCGAGCCAAAAGAAGTTTCGAATACGTTGAGGGTCATCAAAGTTCCAGGCAAGGTTCTAGATATTATTCTTCTCATCCTAGTTGTCCTGATGCAAAGTATTGTAAGCATATTTAACGGTACAAACATCAGAAGGCTCCCACCACCAAATGTGGTGACCCGGGCTATCAACGGTAAAAATAAATGTTATTCTTTTTAAAAGTATTAAGTTTGAGCGGTTACGTCTTCAGGGTGTGTATATGTATTGTTAATATGTTAAAAAGTTTTGAATAAATATTATCTTTAATCGATAATCATCTGAAACTATTAAAAAGTTTACAGAAAGGAACGTTGATTCCACTGAAAACATAATAAGGAGTAGCAACAAACTGATGACACGATGAGAGATAGTCGAAATTTTTTTATGTAAGCATTTGATTTTTTTAATAATTTTTAAATATTTATAATTTTTTAAAGAAAAATATAAAGTAAATACTTATTAATTTAAAGTTAACTAATTTAATCTTTTCCACTGCCCAATCGTGGTTCTATTGCCATCTCTAAATTGATGCCTCAAAATAGAAATATCCGTATGCATTGAATTAGATAGGACCAAATCAAAGAATAGAAAGAAATGGGTGTCGACCACTCACCAATTAAAACTGATGAAATCAGATATAAAAAATTAGGTTAGAGCAATCCATCGCTTGATTTTGCCTAATAAGTATGCGGGGGGAAGACTTTCTTGCACATTCTGAATTATTGATATCTGAAAAAGACAAAGCAAAAACAAAACAGTTGCATCTAAATGGCTTCTCTTAGAATCAAAGCCTGTATGTGTTAGATATCAATCTTTCAGAGCCTACTTTTCTCTGTTAACTTCAACTTAAGTGGAAAAAAATATGATTCTTTGTAAATCATCACTCTTATTCCATGAGTCAAACCCGTGATTGGAATCAACGAAAGATTATAAGTCAAATGACACTTTTGAGCATCGGAAGCAAAACAGTGTCAAATTTTGATACTAATTCCTCTACTTTGTTTAAGTTATTGACTTAACTTTTATTACTATACTAATGAAACGATCTTATCAAGATAGTGTTAATATTTTGAAAATTCAATAAAATACGAAGGCCAATAGGGCCTCTAATAAAATTAACCCTTGTTAATTAATTTTCATGGGCAAATCATTGTAATAAAAGTGTCACACCCCATTGACTTATTAAGGCAACAAATGTTGTTGTTGGGGAGTCGGATCATGGAGATTCTTGATGAAAACCTTACACTTTCCACATCTGAATCCCAACCCTCACCCTGTGTGTGTAATAATTATCAGATGATTACGTAATTTGTCGTCAGATTGACGTTGTCCTCCACCTTCATCCCACCGACAGCTAACTCGTTTACTTCCAACTCATCAATGGCTTCTTCTCAAAATGATGTATAACATAACGATTCCATTTTGACAGCCGGGGACGGGTTTTTTTGGCATCAGCCCAGCCGTGCAGAAAGTTTCATCTCTTAGATATGAGCGAATCATGTGTTATCCAAGGGAAAGCTCCATTTGCAATATACTACAGCTACAGTCCACCAGCTTAAACATTCCCTTGTCACTGTAAGAATCCATTAAACCTTTTCCCCCCAGCAAAATTGTAGTCAACTTTGAGGTTGTATAACCAAACATCCCCGTTTAAATAATTCATATTTTAGACGTGCAAATGCAGGACAAAAGAACCCACTTCAAATCATTTTTTTATCTACAATTTGATGCATTATATATAGCCATCTATATATGAATACCATATCACCAAAAAAAAAGACCCATTTCACCATTGTCTTCTTATAAATATTATTGTGCCTCTCCATGATATCGGAGGGTCCAATTCAATTCTATTAATACAAGTATTAAGGTAGAGTAAACAAATGATTTTCATTTTAAGAAGGAATATCTTAAAAACTACTTTTTCTTTGACTATTGAGTGATGGATCACAAAAGTAGACTGCAAGTTGATCCCTTTAGCATTTGCCCATTCCCTATATAAATTATTTTGCTCCACCTTATTGTCACTCGTGTACATGTCTTCACTTACTAATTCCTTCACATTCCTGCATAAAATTCTCTCATTCTCATTACTAACTAGTAATCTATCTTTGGATACTGTCTTATTTCATCTCGGGTTTGCTGCATATACCATAAGGTAACGATTTTAGAACAAGCTCGTTTATACTTCTTCCGTTAGTTTTCAACTTTGTTTTAAAATTAAATGTTGTTGTTTCATGTCAGGTTCCGGTCATGACATTTTCCGTGTCTATGTACAAGCAAACAATGTCTTTACTAGACATACCTTCCGGGGTGTTAAAATCGAACTTCTTTAGGCCAAGGCGAGAGAAAGATAAGGTTGTGATCCTACTTGGAGCCACCGGAACAGGCAAATCTCGCCTTTCGATCGACCTCGCGACTCGATTTCCTGCGGAGATTATAAATTCCGATAAAATACAAGTACACGCCGGACTCGACATAGCGACCAACAAAATCCCCGAGGAAGAACGGTGTGGGATTCCGCACCATTTGTTAGGTGTGATACATCCCCACGCGGATTTTACAGCGACAGATTTTGTTGACATGGCTTCAATGTCATGGCTTCGATTTTGTCACGCAGCCAGGTCCCAATCATAGCCGGAGGCTCAAATTCGTACATCGAGGCCTTAGTCGACGACGAAGATTTCCTGTTCCGATCGAAATACGAATGTTGCTTCTTGTGCGTAGATGTAGCAATGCCGGTGCTCGATCAATATGTGTCCGACCGAGTAGATAAGATGGTTGAAATGGGAATGGTCGATGAAGTGAGGAAATTCTTCTATGCCAAGGCGAATTACGCAGTGGGGATCAGGAAAGCCATCGGCGTCCCGGAGTTCGACCGCTACTTCAGAGCCGAACCGTATTTAAACCAACGAGAACGCGATGAACTGCTGCAAGAAGCGATACAAGAGATCAAAAGGAACACCCGCAAATTAGCTCGTCGACAATTGGAAAAGATCCAACGTCTGAGGAACAAGAAGAATTGGAAGATACAGACGGTCGACGCCACCGAGGTTTTCCTCTGGCACGGGAAAGAAGCCGACGAGGTGTGGGAAAAGCTCGTAGCCGGACCTAGTACGGAGATAGTGGCAGAATTTCTATATAATTTCAGCTCGGAGACCCTGGTCAATAATCCCACCATTAGAGTGCCCTCACTCCCTTGTGGCATCATGCTGTAAAATCACATCTGACCCAGGAATAACTAGTAAATTGATACTTTTTTTTTCAAAAAAAATAATGGAGATATATATGCTACTTAATGGAACTCACTTTTTGGAAAAGAAAAACAAAAAAGATGCTTAAATTTCATGGCCCCCTTCCTTCCATTTAACGATGTGAAAGCATTTATTTTATTTCATTTTTCTCCCTTTTTGGTGTCTCATCAGTTGACAAACCATTATTTTTCTGATATACTTAAATATCAGATAGTGGCAGAATTACAAGTGTTTAAACTGGTTTTCTGGGACTGTGAATTGCTCTTTTTATGATCAGAAACAAATCATTGAAATTAAGCAACTTTTCAAAGAACTGTAATTCCCTAGTGGCCGTACAATTGGAAAGCAACGTCGAGGCCGGTGCTTAAGCCCATGGCAAGCTGCCCGCAGCTCAAAAAGATACCCGGAGCCATTTGTGGGAAGAAAAAAATGTTGTAAGCAGAGGTTCTTGAGAACCTAACGAGGAAGAGGAGAGATTATTATATAAAATGTAATGTGTCTGGTAACAATGGGTGGATACTGATATTCGCCGCTAACAACGAATGCTTGGTCGAGTTTATAATATAAATATACCTCTAGGAAAAATGCTTGGTCCAGTTTATAATAAATATACCTCTAGAAAAAAAAGTTGTTAGGTATATTTTTTTATTAAGCTAAAGTGATTATGAATTAATATTTATTTTAAATAATTTCAATCATTTGATAATAAACATTTAATATTCATATTATAATTATTAGTGCTAGAGCGTGGAAATCTCTAAGAATCATTTCCTTGATCACCGAGTAATTTGATTTATGCTTATATATATGATTATTTTTTAATAAGTATAATTATTTTCCTAAATGATAATCGGCGTGTCTTCAATAGGTTTTGATCATTCTTCAAAAAGTTTTATGCAATTTTTTTATCTTTGATTATTTTTCAAACAATTAAGGAATAAATTACTATTTTTAAAAGAATATCAATGAAATAAAAGAATAATTTCAATGTTATCCGAGGCTTGACTTAAGAGTTTTTTTTTCTATTTTGTTGTGATTTCATAATATTATTTATTTTACTTTTGTTTAGATGAAACATTCCTTCGTACCTTATAAATAGGATAAAATTAAGATCAAATATTAAGAGGAATAATGATATATCTAAAAATATATTTTTAAGATAAACATATATATATTCTCGACACATAATTCTTGTATGTGGTTGGTACAAATAAAATTTTAAAATGAACACAGTTAGTGAAATAGAAAACCAATAGGATAACATCAGATTTTGGGATGGATCAAATATTTAAATCTAAAAGCCGGAAAAGACAAAAATTTAAAAATTAACATATATTTAAACTAACAAATGGCTTTATCCATACTTATAAATAATATTATTAGACCCAAATGAGTTACAAAGAATAAATCATTTTTATCATTAAAAAATTCTTTTAATTCTTTGCTTAAGAGTTTTTTTTCTTCTTTTAGATTCTTCATCATGGTTTATTCTAAAATAATTGAATACTATGGTTGAAGGTTAAAAAATAATTTAATATTTATAATTGATTTTGACCTTATTTGAGATTTTTAGGGGGAGAACCACGTACGTATGTGCAAACAAACAAGAAGTTAGTCTATTATTTAGTTCATGGGATTCATATCACAAAGGCATAAACAAACTCCAAATTTATTTAAGAAAAAGAAAAGAAAAGTGCTTATGGAACCACAAGAGAGCAAAACAACAACACTTTTGGCTTAAAATTTGAAGTATCTGAAGAAAAGGAAAGCACTTTTATTGGGTATCAACTCTTTTCTTCTTCTTTTTCTATATTCTCTCTTTTCACAAATATTTCTCGAGAGATTGTGATATAATATTAAGTATTAAATTGTAGTTTAGTTATTTTATTATTATTTTAGTATTTTATAATTTTTTTAGTTTAATTTTAAAAATTTTCAGTTGTGATATAAGTTATTCATATTTAACTTTTATAAAAAAAAATTACGTCAAATATTAGGAGCGTTTTACACGGCATGTAATATATGTTAAATCTTATTTTTTTAAGAAAATCTTAAAAAACAACTCCTAAAATATATATATTAGGAAAAACTTTATTAAGAACATATAGCCACTTTCTTCTTCCTTCTTTCTTTTTCTTTTTTTTCTTCATTACAATTTGTGTCAATTTTATTAATCAATTCAATTTTTTCTTCTTTAATTTTGTTTAATCGACGATGACACCGATTTTAATGCTGATTATCGCCCACAGTTATATTTTTTTCTTTATTTTCTTTTAGTTTTTAATAAGAATTATTATGTCTTTGTGATGTGTTCTCTGTCTTTAGCATGTTTTTCTCTGCCTTTCGATAGCTTACGGTTTTTTGTTGTTGCTTTTGTTTATCTTTTTTCTCAGGGTTAGATTTGACATCACTACGACTGATCAATATGATACTTATTTGTTATCATCATGATTTTCCCTGCTTTGGACTATCGGATTAATTTTGATATGGGTTTTGCATTCGTAGATAGTTTTCTCGCGTCGCTTAACTCTGATTTACAATTTGTTGGTGGCCTTTCAGTAATTTCATCCCCTTTGTAGTTCGTTTACCGATGCAATCAGATTTGTTCATATCTTTATTTTATTCGCGTTTTTTGGTTAGTTTTTTTTTAACTTTTTTATTTTTGGTCCTTATATGATCTAGGTGGATATTTTTTTGTCTCAATAATAATAAGAAAATGTCATGATTATATTTTAAGGTTACGATTATGATTGTAAATCTTCATTATAATTTTGAATATTTTTATTTTTAATAAAACTATCTGCTCTCTATAAAAAAAATTAAGAACGTATTTTATTTTAAATTTTCTTTTTGACTTCTTAAATGTTTTCATGAATTTTCTTATTTTTTTTGAATTTAATATACATTATGCGTTACATGATATATACCTACAGTATCAGAGACGGATACATTAAGTTTTCTAGGGGTCAAGTGCATCCCTATCATTTAAAAAAAAATTAATGAGTGTTAGGAAAAAATGAAAAAAATTACATACCCATTTAATATATATACATAACAATTGAAATTTTTAAAAATTAAAATAAATAATAATTTTTTCAAACATCCAAATAATAATTCTCGAACATCATTTAACCTCACATTAAAAATGACTTTAACGATCATGAAAAAGTTATTTTACAAAAAAAATGTTACTTTTCAAAATTGTTTGGGTCGAATCTTACTTCATTTAACCCTTTTAGTATTGCTTTTTACCTTTTATTGTCTAAAAGTAATTTTCCATAAAAGAAATTATATCAAACAAACAATTTTTATCATTTTTCATCCTAAACAAAACAAACAAAATTTTGTCAGAAATATTATATTCTTTCGGGGAAAAAGTTATAAATAGAGAATAACGTAATTGTCATTTAATGGAATTTTTTTAATAAAATTTATTGTTTTTCTTTTAACGTTATACTACCTTTTAAATTAAATTTATCAAATAATTTAATTATATTCAACACTGAATTTTAGATAATATGTCAAACATATTTTATAACTTATTAACTAGTCGTTAACTAACACTTCATTCTTCGTCTCTCATCCTCTATTACTATTCTTTATCGATGGAGTTTGAACATATATCCTAAAACATATAAGACATCGTTATAAGCATATGATACTACTTGGACTAGCCCGTACATTAATTAAAGGACAAAATCTTGCAATTGTGGACCCATATGAGGGAAAAAATTAAAATGCCTATATATTTATTTAAAAATAAATTAGAAGAACATAATTCATAGTTAAAAAATTAAATTTTTTCTTCTTTGATTTTGTTTAGTCGGCAGATGATACCAATTTTGATGTCGATTGTCGAACATCGATTCTTTTTTCACTTTGTATTTTTATTTTTTTAATAAAAACAATTCTACCTTTGTGACATGTTTTGCTCTACTTTTGTTACTTGTTTTCTTTTCTTTACCTTTTGACCATTTTTTTCATTTGTATTTTTTCAGGGTTAGATTTGACGACGCTACGACTGATCAAAATGACACTTATTTGTAACCCTTTTAATCTTCCCTGCCATGGACCATGGATTGAATTTGGATGCACGATTTTACGTTCGTGGATAGTTTCTCACTACACTCGGACCTAATTTACGGTTCTCGGTAGTCTTTCAATAACTTAATTCCCTTTTGTGATTTGTTTGCTTAATATCTATTTTTTGTTTGAGTCTTTTGGTTGGGTTTTTATATAATCTAAAGTGGCTAGTCGTAATGCTATAGAAAAATGTCCAGTATTTAGCTTACGGTGATACTTGTAAACCCATATCGTAATTTTGAATATTTTCACTTTTTAATAACCGTGGTTTTTATTAAAAAAATTTAAAACCAATTTAAATAAAAAAATTCTCGTATCAAAGTTAATGAAAAAAAATCATGGGAAGGTCGTTCTCGCCTGTGCAATACCCAATTCGAATATCAATAAATTAGATACCAATAATTATATAAAAATACCTTGATTATATAAAAAAAGTTAACTTTACAAAATTGTTTGAGTCAAATCTTACTAAAACATATGGACATTTTCAAGAGCATATGATACCAGTTGGATTAGCTAGTATATAAAACGACAAAATCTTGCAATTGTTGACCTCTGTGAGGAAAAAAAAACTTGTTCATCACATTCAAATGCATATATTCATTTAGAAATGGATTGAGATAACGTACATCATAATTAAAAATTTCAAAAATTAAATTGAATAAATTTTCCAAATATTAAAATGATAGTGAAATATAATTTCAAGGATCAAATATTATTCAACGTTGTATTAAAATGACTTTAAACTAATGATTATATAAAAAAAGTTGCTTTACAAAATTGTTTGGGTCAAATCTTGATAAATTACATAGGACATATACAGAGACGTGGTTGAGGATTTGCAAGGTGGGCCTTAAAATCGAGTATATCTATCAGTTGTTGTCATTAATAAGTATAAAAATAGGGGCCCTAAAATCGAGTATATCTATAATTTGTTGTTATTAAAAAGCATAAAAATATAGGCCCCGAAATCGAGTATATCTATCAATTATTGCCATTAAGAAGTATAAAAATAGGGACTCGAAATCGAATATATCTAAAAAATAGGATCCTTTTATAAGAATTTGCATAGGGCCCCGACAACCTAGGCCCTGGACATATAGTACATGCAATGTTGGCAATTGGAACAAACATGCAAAAAAGATAAGAAGGGCTTGAGCGATGTGGGAATGAATTATGGAGCAACATGAAACGGACTAGTTATTTATTTCAAACCAAACTGTAAGCCACTTACTCTGGTTTCCTGGAAATTGGAATCAAAACCCAATCAAGCCAGGAATAAAACTTTTTGGTTCAATCCATCTCCACTCTTCCCAAATCTCATTAGGACAACGGTTGTTGTTATTGTAGATACGATTCCTGATATGATGGTAACCTTTGGAGTATCCAATCCCATAATTATAATCGAATATGATCGAGGAGACGGTCTTCCCTTGATATAAAATCCTACGTCCATGTTTGAGTATAATCTATAGTGAAAACTTTTCCAGTGAATAATCATGCAGTTCCGTGAAAATGGAGATCTGTAATCATATAAATGTTTTATTGAATTAAAAAAAAAGTTATCTGTTTAGCATTATTATCGAATTATATTCGATTACTTGGAATTAGGCACAAAAGCAGATGGCGGTGCAATCATGGTACTAGTCGGCCTCCACATGAAAACCTGATGGTGCAGTTATAACCGATGGGGATAATGTTCTGATGGTTAGGCCTGGAAAGGAAGGGAGGCAAGTGAGCCAGCACCTCACACACACACTCATTGTCCACCTGCCTCAGCCATTGACAACAGTAGCTTCGTTTGTCCGACCTGCGTTGTTGCCCGTGCCTATGCCTACGCCTACGCCTACGCCTGTGCTTGCGACTACTTCGGCCATGACCATTCCGGTGATGAGATGGCGGGGGGAGCAGGGACAACGGCAGCCCTCCGCATGCGTAGTTCAGTATGCTAATCTGAGAGACACAAATTGGACGAGGCGAACCACTTAGCCGTGGCAGTGTTGCAGGCACTGCATGATATTGCAATGATCACCACCTTTGCCATTTTCTATATCTCAATCTTTCTTATTTGTTTTTGCTTTATTTAGATAATGTGAAGTAAAGATTTGATGGGATTTTAATATGTTTGAATATGGTTGAATTTATTACTCGGTTCATTCATAAACTTGTTGCTTTCTTTCTTATATTATAAAGATGTGTTATGAGGCGAAAAGAATATGGAAATGGGCATGCCCAAGAGGTTTGGGGGTGGTTTCTTGATGTTATGGGGAAAGTTTAGGTTTTTCAATCCGTTTATTTATCCATTTAGTGTTATAATCTTTGTTAGGCGCCAGATTATTATTATTAAGCTAATCTAAATAATTTATGTAATCCCATTTCGTTCTGATTCAATTCTAGATATAGTTTAAATTTAAGTGATTATCAAACATCGGATAATACAAAATACTTTTTATTTTCTTATTAACGTCTAGCTGTACTAGACTTATTCATGGGTCGAAATCGAGATCAAATCAAACTTGAATAAGAAATCAAGGACGTTTGTTCTATCCAAGTCCAATATGATTATATTTTTAATCAAATCCCGACTCAAATTTAAAGATGGCATAAGAATACTAGTTATCCAAAAGTGTGAGAGAAAAAGAATGAAGTGGTAACAAATGAAAAACACAACTAAAAGTTGTTTTTTAATAGTTATGGGTAGGGTTCAACGTTCGATCAAGTCAAGTCGAGTCAACAAATTTTAAATTATTCGAGTTGATGAGTTATATTTTGTAACTTAAATTTTATTTAATTTTTGTTATTTGAGTTTATATTCTAAATACTCTCAACCATTTAATAATGAACGCTCAATCACTCTTGCAATCACGAATGTTCAAACCTATGACCTCTAAGAACAATAATAACAGCTTTAACCGCCGAGATAATTTAATTCGTACAAGATAAAATTATTCTTAATTTAAAATACTTTATTCAAAATTAGTTGATTTATATGAATTGGATATACTTTAAACATGTCTACTTTATATATGAATATCATGATTCCGTTATCAAACTTCACCCCTACAATGCACCAAATAGTGACGGTTTAATTGGTGGCTAACGTCCATTGATGCGCTTGACATCTGAATTCTCACCAACGTTTTTCGAGAAGTTGAAGGGCTTTTATCAAACGTTTTAATGATATTATCTCAATAAGATTTTCAAAATAATAATAATAATAATAATAATCTTCTGTATCAGCGTATATGTTGAATGCTGAAGCTCGTAATTCTTTAATCCTCTAGTTAATTTAGCTGCCATCAATTTGGGTCATTGCTGGCAGTTTTATTAATCTGGAGAAACTGCAGTTTTCTTCTTTTTTGTCTAACGAGAATTGGGGTGCCTTTGTTGGAGAAAGCAAATTAATTTACGTAAACATCATCGCTTCAATCACTTGTGGCAAAGATAGATCCTACAATTCTGGGGTCTTTTTCCCCATGCTTTCAAGTGTTAGAAAAACACAGAAGCTTTGAAGAACAAAATCAAAGGAACATCAGCTCTTTGTTTCATAGTTCACGTTAATCAACAAACCAGACCTAATTGTAAGTAAATTTCAAATGTATACAACAGTGAAGCATCTAGTCATGCCAACAAAAGAGTAACACAGTACATCTCCATATAATATAAAGTCTTTGTTGGTTTTATGGCAAATTTTGAATCCCACATTGGTTTTGTATAAGGAGGAGGAGAAATTCTTTTGTTATAAATAGAGTCATCCTCCTCCTCTAGTTTAGCATCCCACAAATATAAGCATTCTTCTATATTAAAGGCTATTTGTATTATTTCTCTCTCTTTGTAATATTTCCTCTATTAGTGAAATATTATTTTAGTAGTGTTCGAGGACGTAGGCATAATTTTTGCCTAACCTCGTTAAATTTTGGTGTTCTCTTTTATGTTTATTTAATAGCTATTGTTGGGTATAGTTGTTGTTAATTATTGTCCTATTAAAATTACTTGTCTTGGTAGTTCTGTCTAAGGAGAGTGGGTTTTAAGAGAGACCACTGTGACCCCTACACTCTTTCCTGGGAATCTACCTTGGGGTGATTTTTAGTACAATCTTTTCACACTAGTCACCTAGATAATAGTTTTCAAGGTGAATTTGTTATTATTGGTGGAAATTAACCCGAATTCCACAACGATTGACATCAGAGCTCTTGGTTTATTTTAGTATGCTCTGTGGCTGCGGCTTAGGCTGATCTTCCACATTAGAAAAAAAATTCCTTGGGCTAATTGACATTCCGCATTGACAGCTATTAAATAGAATTTGTAGCAGAAATGACAACGACATAAATATCCACATCGTCATCAACAACTTCTTCATCTTCAATTTTGGCAATAAATGTTGTGAAAAATGTTAGATTTGCAGTGGAGATTTTTTATGGCACCGGTCATTTTGGCATGTGACAAAGTGAGGTTCTAGATGCCCTATTTCAGCAGGGTCTAGACATTGCTATTGAAGGAGAGAAACCAGATGATGTTGAGGAGAAAGAATGGAAGATGATTAATAGATTGACATGTGGTACTATTTGATCGTGTCTTTCTAGAGAGCAGAAGTATGCATTTTCTAAGGAAACTCCTACAAGTAAATTGTGGAAGGCACTGGAGGATAAATTTTTGAAGAGAAGCGATCAGAACAAACTCTACATGAAAAAGAGATTGTTCCGCTTCAACTATCTACCAGATACCACTATGAATGATCACATTACTAGCTTTAATCAGCTGGTGACTGATATGATGAATATGGACGTGACTTTTGATGACGAAGATATGGCTCTGATGTTGATGGGATCACTTCCTGATGAGTTTGAGTATCTTGAAACTACTCTACTTCATGGGAAGGTTGATGTATCTCTCAGTGAAGTAACAGCTGCCTTGTATAGTTATGAATTGAGAAAGAAAGACAAACAAGAAAACACAAGTGTCGAAGCAGAAGCTCTTGTTGTTAGAGGCCGTTCGAAGAGTCAGAATAAAGGATGGAGAGGGAGATCAAAGTCAAAGTCCATATTGAGCAACGATGAATGTGCCTTTTATCGAGAAAAAGGGCACTGGAAGAAAGAATGTCCCAGGCTAAAGAATAAAGGCAAACCTGAAAGGGGAAAGGCTGTCTCAGAGTCAAATATGGTCGAGTATGATGATGCAGATTCAGATTTCGCATTCGCGGCTACGCCATCAACCAGCTGTTCCAGTTCATGGCTGTTAGATTCAACTTGTAGTCACCATATGACCCCTAATAGAGAATGGTTCTTTGATTTTAAAGAACTAAAAGGTGGAATTGTCTACACAACAAATAATTCCCCTCTTGACACACTTGGGATTGGTTCAATTCACTTGAGGAATCAGTATGAATCAATCAGAACCTTAACAGGTGTCCATTATGTACCAGATTTAATGAGAAATCTCATCTCTATGGGAACCTTAGAGTCAAAAGTTTTAGAAATGAGGGCAAAAGATAGGATTATCTCTGGTGCACTGGTGATAATGAAGGGAATCCGGAAAAGAAACAATGTGTATTACTTTCTGGGTAATACAATTCTTGGGACAGCAGCAGTGGCAGCTTCTACTGATGAACAGGAGTCAGAATAAACCAGGTTATGGCATATGCGCTTGGGACATGTTGGTGAAAAATCCTTGAAATTGCTGATAGATCAAGGATTATTGAAGGGTGCTCGGGCTTGTAAATTAGTTTTTTGTGAGCATTGCATCAAAGGGAAGAAGACGATGGTAAAATTTGGAACAACAATCCATGATACTAAAGGTATTTTGGATTATGTTCATTCATATGTATGGGGGCATTCCAAGACAACTTCATTGGGAGGAACACACTATTATGTCACCTTTGTTGATGATTTTTCCCGGAGAGTTTGGGTGTATACAATGAAGACAAAGGATGAGGTGCTAGGGTTTTTCCTTAAATGGAAAAAGATGGTGGAGACTCAAACAGACAGAAAAATCAAACGTCTTCGTACAGACAATAGTGGAGAGTACAAAAATGATCCATTTCTGAAAGTCTATGAAGAAGAAGGTATTGTCAGCACTTCATTGTTAGATATACACCACAACAGAATGGGGTGGCAAAGCCTATGAATCAGACATTAGTGGAGAAGGTTATGTGTATGTTGTCTAATGCTGGGTTAGGCAAAGAATTTTGGGCTGAGGCTTTGGTCTATGCTTGTCACCTTGACAACCACTTACCATCGACTGCTATTGGTGGTAAAACACCATTAGAGAAATGGTTTGGAGAACCTGCTACAGATTATGATTCCTTACATGTGTTTGGTTCCACTGCATACTACCATGTTAAGGAGTCAAAGTTGGATCCAAGAACAAAGAAGGTGATCTTTATGGGGATCACCTCAGGTGTGAAAGGCTATCGTATTTGGTGTCCAGAAACAAAGAAAATAATCTTCACCAGGGATGTTACCTTTGATGAATCTACCATGTTGAGAAAGGTGACTTCATAAAAATTAAAGCAGACATATGAAACTCCCAAACAGGTGGAGTTTGAAGGAAGCATAATTGTCCCAGCCAGTAAAGAAATCGATGTTGACTCTCCTATGGTAGAAGAAGATTCAGATGAAGAAGAGGTTCTGACCCATGAACCTTCATAGCAACATGAATCAATTGCACTCAGAAAGGGAAAGATGACCATTAGACAACCTGCTAGTTATGCTGATATGGTCTCGTTTGCATCACCAATTGCAATTGATGACGTTCCTACCACTTTTAATGAAGCAGTCCAAAGTTCAGAACATAAAAAGTGGAGGATCTCCATGAATGAAGAAATACAATCCTTTCAAAAGAATCAGACGTAGAAACTAGCTAGTCTTCCGAAGGGAAAGAAGGTAATTGGGTGCAAGTGGGTATATGCAAAGAAAGATGGATTTCCTGACAAGAATAACATCCACTACAAAGCAAGATTGGTGGCTAAAGGTTACGCTCAAATGGAGGGAGTTGATTATAATAAAGTATTTTCTCCAGTTGTAAAACATTCCTCCATCAGAATTTTGTTGGCTTTGGTAGCGCAGTTGGATTTGAAACTAGTTCAGATGGATGTAAAAACTGCATTTTTACATGGAGACTTGGATGAGGAAATCTACATAACTCACCCAGATGGATTCAAAGTTACTGAAAAAGAAAAGATTGTGTGCAAATTAGAAAAATCGTTGTACGGATTGAAGAAATCTCCAAGGCAGTGGTACAAGCGATTTGACAAGTTTATGATAGGGTTGAAGTACACAAGAAGAAATATGATCATTGTGTGTATGTACGCAAGCTACAAGACGGATTCTATATATATCTTCTTCTTTATGTTGATGATATGCTGATAGCTTCCAGGAGTCAGACAAAAATTGCGAAACTAAAGACTCAATTGAACAGGGAGTTTGAGATAAAAGATCTTGGTGAAGCGAAGAAGATTCTAGGCATGGAGATATCAAGGGATAAGAAATTGGGGAGGCTTTGTTTATCTCAGAAAGAATATCTAAGGAAGGTACTAAAACGTTTTGGCATGAATGAGAAGTGAAAACCAGTTAGTACACCTCTTGCTCCTCATTTCAAGCTCGGTGCATCCATGTCACCTAAGGATGATGCAGAACGAGAATACATGTCAAAGGTTCCTTATGCAAGTGTTGTTGGTAGCTTGATGTGTGCAATGGTGTGTACGAGACCCGATATTTCATAGGCAGTTGGGGTTGTGAGCATGTATATGCATAATCCTGGAAAGGAGCATTGGCAAGCTTTGAAATGGATTCTGCGGTATATTTTGAACATCGTAGATGTTGGTTTGGTCTTTCAGTAGGACAAACAAGATGGCCAATGTGTAGTTGGGTATTGTGATTCAGACTATGCAGGTGATTTGGACAAGCGTCGATCAATTACTGGTTATATGTTTACATTTGAAAAAGCACCAGTCAGTTGGAAGTCCACCTTACAGTCAACAGTGGCTTTGTCTACTGCAGATGTAGAGTATATAGCAGTTACAAAGACTGTGAAGGAGGCAATTTGGCTTCAAGGGTTGCTTGGTGAATTGGGAATAGAACAGAAACACATCAAAGTGTATTGTGACAGTCAGAGTGCTATTCATTTAGCAAAGAACTAGGTTTACCATGCAAGGATGAAACACATCGATGTTCGATATCACTTTGTACGAGAGATTCTAGAAGAATGTGGAGTAATAATCCAGAAGATTCGGACCACTGAGAATCCTGCTGATATTTTGACAAAAGTGGTAAATGCGGTCAAGTTTAAATATTGTTTAGACTTGGTCAATATTGTTACAAATTGAAAGATGAATTTGCAGACACTACTGAAGATTGGATTTTTTTAGAGATACGTGTGAAATTTGCCAAGGTGGAGATTTGTTGGTTTTTTGGTAAATTTTGAATCACACATTGGTTTTGTATAAGGAGAAGGGGAAATTCTTTTGTTATAAATAGAGCCCTCCTCCTCCTTAGTTTAGCATCCCACAAATATAAGTCTTCTTCTATATTAAAGGCTATTTGTACTCTTTCTCTCTCTTTGTAATATTTCTTCTATTAGTGAAATATTATTTTAGTAGTGTTCGAGGACGTAAGCATAATTTTGGCCTAACCTCGTTAAATTTTGGTGTTCTCTTTTATGTCTATTTAATAGCTATTGTCGGGTGTAGTTGTTAATTATTGTCCTATTAAAATTACTTGTCTTGGTAGTTTTATCTAAGGAGAGTGGGTTTTAAGAGGGACCATTGTGACCCCTCCACTCTTTCCTGAGAAGCTACATTGGGGTGATTTTTAGTACAATCGTTTTCACACTAGTCACCTAGATAATAGTTTTCAAGGTGAATTTGTTATTATTAGTGAAAATTAACCCGAATTCCACAACAGTCTTCCCCTCTGTTCTCTAATTTGCTTAGAACAACTTTCCCATGATGGACTCTTCAAACTCCTAATGGGACACCAGCTTTATGCCATGTCAAAACCTGCTAATCTCTACTCTGCAAGTAACACGAGTTTTCTTTTTCATTTTTTGAGTTTTTGAGGTCGTGGAGGATCTTGAAGACCTTTTTATAACACAACAAAATTAGCTCAAGATATGGCGGACAAACGACTGGCCCCACACCTCGTGTCCCGCTCTTTCCGAGTGAGAAGATAAGGTAGAGTTATTTTTGTCTGGCTCCACAAAACTTATCATCTGAAAATGTATTTTCATCTTAGACCCGTTATACTAATTTAAGTATTTTTTTAAATCTTTTATTATTAATCTGTTTTCATCCTTAAAATTTTACAAGTTTATATAAATTCACCGAACTATCTTAAAATTTTCCAAGCATTTTATATTGGATCAAACCCATAGGTTAAAATTGTGAGTTATTCTAAATTATATATTCATATATAGATGTAGCACCAAGAAATCCATCATTGAACCAGTTATAAACATGTTATTCTCAAGTGTCATGTGTTCCACGGTGTCGGGCAACCAATAAACGGTCCTAGTCAATCCGACATGGGGGCCAACTATGATTGCCGGCTGTAACTATAAACCAGTTTAAACTTGATGTACTACTTACCCTATGGCCATGGTCATAAAGTCACCGACTGCTCTCTGAGTGAACGCTCTTTAGTCTCAGAAACAACTTTCTATCGCCTTGGAACATGTTGGTTCAGAGTAGGCCAGGGCTTCAGAAGCTACTAGAGATAACCATGCCACGTTTTCTCTTGGGAAGGGAAATGATCGATGATAGCCCACGTGAGGAAACTGCCCCGTCGTAACTGCCAGTGGCAACAATTTTGCAAGAAAAACGAGTTTTGGAAGCCAGAAAGGAGAAAAATCAGAAGAACCTGACAAATATGGTGTACGTTTGATGAATTCCATTGGCTTGCAAGCTGTACCCTAAGGAAAAGCAGATATCATAATTAATTTTGTTTGTAAATAAATGATCGGAAGAATGAGAATGTTGATACATTTCAATGGAAAAAAAATCCAAGTTGTGGGGGCGTCGTTGCTTTGTTTACAGGCATCATAAGTGGGTCAGATAATCAACAAAATACTTGAAGATAATAAATCTTTTTAAAATAAATAAATTTATAAATAATATATAATATAAAAAAGCAATTCATGGGTTAATAATGAGGACTCTCTGGGCGCACGTTAGCAGGCCTAATGTTCTTCCAGACTTTCTTCCTCGTCTTTGATTCTCGTTCGTTCTTGATTCTCGTAGTAGT
This sequence comes from Hibiscus syriacus, assembly GCF_006381635.1. Lineage (NCBI taxonomy): Eukaryota > Viridiplantae > Streptophyta > Magnoliopsida > Malvales > Malvaceae > Hibiscus > Hibiscus syriacus. The sequence continues at coordinate 847,939 of NW_024062302.1, read as the reverse complement.
CTTCTGGATTTGTTCTTTTTGCTCACCGTATGGATTCGGGGTCTTTGGGTCTTGATTGGAAGAAGTTGTTTGTGGGTTCAAATGAGCAATCCCTTGATTTTTATCCTCATGAAATTCGCGATGGAGTGACCACTGTTGTTCCTCCGCCAGAGGTGATCGATGATGGAATTGCGGACTGGAATTACGCTCTAGTTGGGCAATTTCTCGGTCCAGCTCCAAGTCTAGGTTCTTTGCAGCGTATAATTGATGCAATTTGGGGGAAATCCTCGCGAGTCAATGTGAGTCTTGCCGGCCCTAACCTCTTTGTTTTCTCATTTCTTGATTATGAATTGAATGATTGGGTGTTGGACAATGGTCCTTGGCATGTTCAGAATAAACCCTTAGTTTTGAGGAAATGGGTACCTGGATCGCAGAAACTTAGCTTTGATCTGTCTTGTATGCCAATCTGGGTACAACTCTATAATATTCCATTGGAGCTTTACTCTCAGAAGGGTTTAAGCTATATTTCTAGTGCCATCGGTAGACCTCTTTACATGGATTCCATAACGGCCTCTAAACAAAGGCTTGAATTCGCTAAGGTCTCTGTGGAAATTGATGCAGGGTCTGTTATTCCTGATTCTGTCCAGGTAGTTTTGAAAGATGGTTCAACTGTAATTATTAGTGTGTATGTGCCATGGATGCCTAAATATTGCCCTGATTGCAAATCTTTTGGTCACAACTCGTGTTCTGAGGCTAGACCAATTGCACAAAAACCTAAGGAGGTTCTAGTATGGAGAAAGAAAGATTTGTCTTCTTTGGTAGATGGTAATAAGGATGTTATTTCAGCTACTGCCCCTACAGTAGCACATGTGGATGCTAATATTTCCAAAGATGTGGCTTCTGGTTCTAAGTCTTATTCTGATAAGGCAGTAGAATTGAGACAGAATGTTGATCTGCATGTTGGCAAAGCAATGGAAACATCTATAAGAGACCTGCAAGAGGGCAGTGAGGTAAATGTGGATACGAATACTGTTAATTTTCCGCAGGACCCTATAGTTGTAACCGTTCCTCAGTATGAATCTGAACCTTGTTTGTCTGGATTGGCTGCTGGTATTAATCTCCCTCAGGATCCTCATCCCGGGGATTTCCCTTCACTCCAAGACTCATTGAAGAGGAAGACTAAAGGGAGGAAAAAGGACAATGCTGGTTCTTCAAGTAAAACTGAAGTTGTTGATGGTCCCAGAAAGCTAGAGTTGCTTCTTTGGGGGTGGCCGTGCTATTAAATGAAATAAAGTCAAAAAAGAAAGACCATTTGGAGAAAGCTAAAAACACTGCGATGAATTTGTGTACTGGTGGTGCTGGGCAAACTATTCTCCCTCAATGTTAGTGGGGTTTTGGAACGTGAGGGGGATCAATAACCCCCTCAAAAAGCTGAAAATGTTTAATAGGTTTGAAAAGTATGATGTAGAGATTATTTGCCTGATGGAAACTCGTATTAGAAGGGATAATGCAGCTCATTTCTCATATGTTATATCTGCTGATTGGAATTTCGTTGACAACTATGACTTAATTGATGGGGGCCGTTTGTGGATTTTCTGGAGGAAGCATTTGGTGATATCTGTGCTACGTAAACATGAGCAAGCCATTACTATTTTGGGTTCTGTGGATGGGCATAGGACTGCCATTACTGCTGTATATGGATACAATAATGGTGTTGCCAGGAGGGATCTTTGGGACCATCTTAGCTCTGTTGGGAACGAAATTGGTTCCTCCTCTTGGGTTATCGGGGGGGATTTTAACATCATAGCCAAAGCAGAGGAGAGTTTCGATTTTGATATTATGGGTATTCACTGCACTCTTGATATGAAAGACTTCCAAGACTGCTTGGAGAGCCTTGACCTTATGGATCACCCGTTCCTTGGACCTCTATTCACTTGGTCCAATAAGCAGGAAGATTCGTACTTAGCGCGGAAATTAGACAAGATTCTTGTTAATGACCAATGGTTGTTAGATCATCCTGATTCATTCGTTGAGTTTGCTGCACAAGAAGTCTCGGATCATTGTCTTGGTTTACTGTGGACTCACAAGGGGGCTTTGGCCAAGAGGCCGAAGCCTTTCAAATTTTTTAATTGCTGGACTGGTCATGAGCTATTTCTGGCTACTGTCCGTGACTCTTGACAGAGGCACTGTGGTGATAACCCCATGATCTGCTTGTTTCTCAAGATGAGGAGACTTAAACCTCTTCTTAAGACATTCAACAAAGAGTATTTTTCTGGCATCTCTAGTAGGGTTAGTGGTAAGAGGGTTGAATTGGAACGGGTTCAAATCCTTAACTTAGCTCGTCCCGATCGGAGAAATATTGCTGATGAGAGGAGAATACAGGCTGAATTGGTGGATTTGGAGATAGCTGAATCTGATTTTTATAAACAAAAGGCTAAAGCTCATTGGTTAAAGGAGGGTGATTTGAACACAAGCTTCTTTTTTCAGAGAACTCAAGCAAATAAGAAGCGAAACACTATTAGAACTGTTATGGGTGAGGACGGCCAGAGATATGATTCTTTTGATGAAATGGCTTCTGAGTTAGTGAGATTTTTCACCAATCTCATTGGCTCAGCTGATCCCTTGGTTTCGGGTTTCCCTGCTAATTGTCTGTCTGATTTATTGAAATACTCTCTGCCTGATGGTGCTACTTCCCTCCTCACTAGGGAAGTTAGCGATTTGGAGATCAAGGAGGCCTTATTCATGCAGGGGAAGGATAAAAGTCCAGGTCCTGATAGGTTTACGTCTGGTTTCTTCAAAGCCGCTTGGAACATTGTGGACAAGGACTTTATTTCTACCGTGAGGTATTTTTTTCAAACCTCTTGTCTGCTACCTGCGTTTAATGCTACTGCTCTAGTGTTGATTCCTAAGTCTCCTAATGCTTCTATGGCAAAAGACTTTAGGCCTATATCTTGCTGTTCTGTGGTCTATAAAACAATAACTAGAATCCTTGTTAATAGACTTGCCCTTTATTTCCCTGGAATAATTTCCCAGAATCAAACAGCATTTGTTAAGGGTAGGAATATTGTGGAAAATACATTGTTAGCTTAGGAAGTTGTTAAGGCTATTCTAGGAAGAGTCTTTCTCCTAGATGTGTTATAAAAATAGACCTCCAAAAGGCCTTTGATTCTGTCAATTGGGATTCCCTACTGACTGTTCTTGAAGCGATGGGTCTTCCTGATAAATTTTGCAATTGGATCAAAGTATGCATCACTACACCCATGTATTCGGTTTCTTTGAATGGTAGCTTGGTGGGGTATTTTAAGGGTGCAAGGGGGATTAGGCAAGGTGACCCTTTGTCACCCTATTTGTTTGTCCTTGTGATGAATGTTTTGTCTTCACTCTTGAATATTGCTGCTAGGAAAGGAATTTTCATATTTCACCCAAAATGCAAAAGAATCCAGCTCACTCATCTCTGCTTTGCGGATGACCTCCTAGTATATTGCCATGGTTCTCTTGATTCAGTGCTTGGTGTTAAGAGTACTTTGGAGAAGTTTTATGAATTTTCAGGACTCAAGCTGAATGCTTCTAAAACTGAATTCTTTGTGTGTGGTTTGAATCAAATCATTCTTGATCAGATTCGGTTAGCCACGGGATTTCGTATGGCGCAGCTCCCGGTCAGGTATCTAGGGGTTCCCCTAGTCACTCGCAAACTTTCTAGTAAAGATTGTGCCGCTTTGTTGGAAAGAATAAAGGACAAATTGAATCAATGGTCCAGCAAAAAGCTTAGCTTTGGAGGGAGATTGCAGCTAGTCAAATCTTTCCTCTTTAGCATCTTTAATTTTTGGTGTCGGCAGCTTGTCATTCCTAAAGGAGTCATCAAGGATGTCGAGAGATTATGTATGCGATTTTTCTGGAAAGGTTGTGACGCCTCAGCTAGAGGAGCCCGTGTGAGCTGGGGTCAGATCTGTTCTTTAAAATCTGATGGTGGTTTAGGACTTAAAGATCTTGCTCTTTGGAGTAAATCTTGTTGCTTGCTGCTAATTAGGAACATCCTGGCCAATGACGGTTCTCTGTGGATCGCCTGGTTACAAGCTTATTGCTTTAAATCTGAAAGTTATTGGGAGGTTGGTTGTAAGCCTCATTATAGCTGGATTTTAAACAAATTACTGAGGTTCGGGATGATGCGAGTAGATTGTTTTCTCCCAGTGCAAATTTGAGCTTGATAAAAAGCAAATGGATTTGGGACAACATTAGAATTAGTAGGGGGAAGGTGATTTGGCATAAGATCATTTGGTTCCCTTCCCACATACCTAAATTTTCCTTAATTTCGTGGATGACCATTCTCGATAGGCTGTCAACAAGAGATCGGCTTATTCGTTTTGGTGTGGTTAATGATGATGATTGTGTTATTTGTGGTTCTAGTATGGAATCGCGCAATCATTTATTTGCAGATTGATCATATGCAAGGAATGTTTGGAAGGCTGTCCTGGGGCTATGTGGGATTCATAGCATTGCTGACAGCTGGGACCAGCGCCTTAATTGGCTGGTTGCGAGTCTGAAAGGTAAATCACTTCGAACAAGAATTTTAAAGTTGGCCTGGACTGCTTTTCTGTATCACGTGTGGGAAGAACGCAATTTCAGGTTATTCAGGGGTCTTTCTCGATCTAGTGAGGATACTGTAAAAATAATTAAGGAAGTAGTGAAAATTAAATTATATAGCCTTAGTTTACACATTATAGATGATGGTTATAGGGACATGTACATGAACTGGGGACTGATATAGTTTGTCTTGTTCTCTTGTAGCAGTTTTGCTGCATTTTCTTTGGATGGAATATAACTTACTTATCCAAAAAAAAAGCAATTCATGATAATTTTTGTTGTCCTCTAATTTCAAGACATCACCTTAATTAATTTAGATCGATTCGAATCGTACATCTGATTTTAATGAATGAGTCTCGTAGTAGAAATTTTGTGTGCTCATGATAATTTTATTGTATTTAACTGGTTGACTATAACATTATTTCATGAGTTAAATCCTTTCGAAACACTATTTTCATACAGTAACTATATCGTTATTTAGTCTAGTGATATATAGGTGTGATGTTATCTAATAATTAAGAGTAAAATACACAAATGGTCCCCAATTATAGGGTACTACGTTATTAAGTCTCTCGACTATTAAAAGTTATAAAATGATCATCCGACTATAGAATGTTACTTTGTTAAATCCCTCGACTATTAAAAATTACAAACTCATTATTTCCCATTAAAAAATGATTGTTGTTTAAGTTAAACGTTAATAGGATGACTGAGATATGTTAGTTGTTTGAGATTCTGTTATCAGATTTTATCATATCACATCTAAAATGTTAATGTTTAACTCAGAATACCGTCTATTTTTTAACATAAAATGATGAGTTTGGAATATAATGAATAGTTGAGTGACCATTTTATAACTTTTAATAGTTAAAGGACTCAACAAACAACAATATATATTCAGACTATTTTGAAACTTTTAATAATCGATGGACTTAATAAAACACTATCCTATAGTCGAGGTACCATTTGCATACTCTATCCAATAATTAAATAAGTAAATAACTAGACAAATTACAACATATCATCAAAATTGAAATGAAATAAAATCAATTCTAAAATTAAATTTTTAATGACGTGTGATAATTTGTTAGGCTCGATCAATCAACCGAAAATGCGTCAAAATGGGGTGAATTAACTTTTTGAAAATTTAGGGAAATAAGAAGATAGGATAAAAAATTTGCACAATAATTTATAGTGGTTCAACTTCCTCAATAAAGTCTACATCCACTACCTTAGCTCATCAGTAAGGATTTCTAACAAATTCACTAATTTGTTATTTCTTTTTCTAGGCTCAAGAGATACATTTTACAACTCCCTAGTTTTCAATATATAAACTAGAACTAAACCCCTTTTATAAAAGGATACAAAGATTATAAATAAGAAAACCTCACAAGGTATGTGTTTACACAATTTCGCTCACTAAAACACCATGTACAAGAGAAAATAAAGATAAAGAGTGAAAAAGTTTTTCTCTTGCGATCAATTCTTGGAAAGGTGTTCTGTAACATTCTTCAAGTGTCTTGAACTTGTTTTATATGTTGGAATGAGTTACTAGCCATTTTTAGTCCTTGGAAGCTGAAAAATCTTCAATTTTACGCAAGGGTTTAGAAACCTCACTTAAAAATTTGACCGTTGGAACATGGGGTTTCGACACCTGTAGGCCATTTTTACATTATGTCTTAGGGGTTTCAAAACCACCTAAGGGGGTTTTGAAACCATGCCCAAAATTGCGTAATTTCACCTTTTAAATTCTTAAAATTTTGAATTATTTTTACAATGTTTGAACAAATTCAATTAAGTCCAAAACACATTTTACCCTTCTTTGTTATATCAAAATATAAGTTCAACAATCTTCCCTTTTTGTTACAACAAAACCTTTGAAAAATAGATTTTGGCAAAAGCTCCCCTTAATAAAACATTTAATGAAAAAGAGAAATTTTTGGAAAACATTAAAACTCCCCTTTTTGATTCTTGAAATTGAAATTTTCAAACCTATATTTCTCCCCCTTTTTTATATAAAAAATAATTCAAACTTTAAGGTTCAAAAATAACAATGGAGAGTAGGTTAAAACAAAAATATTGCATAAAGCTCAAAATACTTGTTTGAAAAACAAAAGTCCCCCTTAATAAATGCATTTAAAAAACAAATTTTAGTTCAAAAACTTTGACACTTCAAAGAATATTGAATTTCAATAAGATAAGAGAGAAACACATTAGTAGCACATGAAATTCAATAAATCCAAGTATAAACTACTTTATGCAATATTAACATGAGACATTAAAGTTCATTTGCATAAAGTCATCCAAAAATGTTATGCATTTGAAAAATTGATATCAATTGTTAGAGAGATATCATTTGCAATAAAATTACATGCATAAACATTCAAATTTAAGGTTAAAAATAAGAAAATTTTATTTAAAACATGAGAAATGAATTTGACAAAAAATCATTATGATGAACAATCATTTATGAAAAATCATTAAAACTTTAATATGTTCATCATAACACATTTTAAACATGCATGAGATAAATAACATGTAATCAATTATGATCAATACTCATGCATGCATAAAACCCAATAGACAACCAATTAATCAAAACAATAACATTTAACATTCCTTATGAAGTGTGGCTAGAACAATTGAATATCTTCATTTTTGTCACTATTGCTCTCACATACCTACAAGAGACATTTATTTGGATTTTGATATCCAAATTGCTTTGGATCCTTGAATGTTAGTACTAATTCCCCTTGTTCCCTTAGGAACCCATACTTGCCTAATTTTAAAAAGTTTTCCAAGTTTTAAAGGGCAAGTAAGTTCCACGTGACCATGAAAATTGCAATGTGAGCATTTTGTCATTTTTAAATATGATGAATTGTTTTGAGAAATTAATTCCTTTTCTTTTTTTAAGCTTTCAAGATTAACTTTCAAATCAAAATTTTCTTTTTCTAAATAATTGATTTTGATTTTTGAAAACTCAGAATCATTCTTCAAAACTTCATTTTGTTTTTCAAAATCAAACTTTGCTTTCAAAATCAAATCATTTTCAACTTTAAATTTTGAAATTAATTTCTTATATTTGGAATTCATGGTCTCAAATTCCAAATACAATTCATCATAAACATCTCTCTAAATAAATAAGAACTTAAATCACAAGAGTTAAAAGTTACCATTGAATCTTCTTTGATGGCCATGAGGCATAGGTTGACTACTTCATCATCATCATCAAAGTTGTCTTCATCACTCTAAGCCGCCACAAATGCCTTTTTTTCTTGATCCATTCTTCTTTAGGAGATGACATTCATACTTGACATATCCCATCATTTGGCATTCAAAGCACACCGGAGGACATTTCTTCTCGTTCGATTCATGTTTCTTATCTTCTTTGGATGTCATGAATCGTTTGAATTTCTTGAAAAGCTTGGTCATCTCTTCTTCTTCACCCTTTTCTTCACTTGAGGTGCTTTCATTTTTAGTAGAGGATTTCAAGGCAACACTTTTTTTCTTTTTTTCTTTCTTCTTTTCTTCTTTCTTCTCTTCTTCTTGTTCTTTATCCTTTTCCATCATCGCATGAGTAAAAAGGAAGTCAATAAGTTCATAAAGCGAGAGAGACTTAAAGTTCTTCGCTTCAATGATCACCGTCTTTTTCGATTGCCAAGATTTTGGAAGAGAATATATCATATTCCTAGCAAGCTTCTCGTTAAGGATGGTCCCTCCATATCCCTTGAGACCATTGACAATCACGGAAAATCTATCTATTATAACTTTGATGTGTTCATCCGATTTCATCTTGAAATTCTCATAGCTATAGTTGAGAAGACCTTTTTTTGTTTTCCTCACTTCATCGGTTCCTTCATGAGTGACTTGAAGCTTGTCCTAAATCTCCTTGGCATTTGAATAAGATAGACTGTTTTGATATCCATTTGGACCTAATACACAAAAAAAATATGCATGACCTTAGCATTGAGTTAGAACTCTTTCTTCTCTATTTCACTTCATGTCGCCATAGCTCTAGTTGGAGTAGAATGACCCATTAGGATAGAGTTCCAAGCATCTAGATTGGTGGCTTGAATGAAGAGCATTATCATATTCTTTCAATATTCATAATTTGATCCTTTGAAATAGGGTGACTTGTTGATCGGTTGATAATCTTCAAAAATTGATAGAGCTCTTCTAGGATCTTCACAAGGTTGTTAAACCATCAATTGTGACCCGCTCTGATACCAATTATTAGGCTTAAACGATCAACCGAAAATGTACCAAAAGGGGGTGAATTAACTTTTTGAAAATTAGGGGAAATAAGGAGATATGATAGAAATTTTGCAAAATGATTTATGATGATTCAACTTCCTCAATGTAGTCTACATCTACTATCTTAGCTCCCCACTAAAGATTTCTAACAAATTCACTAATTTATTCTTTCTTTTTCTAGGCTCAAGAGAAATCATTTACAACTCCTTAGTTTTCAATGGCTAAATTAGAACCAAACTCTTTTTACAAAAGGATACAAAGATTATAAACAAGAAAACCTCACAAGGTAGGTGTTTACACAATTTAACTCACAAAAATACTATGTACAAGAGAAAAGAAAGATAAAGAGTGAAAAAGCTTCTCTTGATGATCAATTCTTGGATAGGTGTTTGTAACCTTCTTCAATTGTCTTGAGCTTGTTTTTATTTGTTGGAATGAGTTACTAGTCATTGAGATGATTTCGAGCCATTGGAACCAGAAAAACCTGTAATTCTACGCAAGGACACACTTAAAAATTTGACCGTTGGAACAAGGAGGTTTCAAAACCTATGGGGGGTTTCAAAACCTGTAGGCCATTTTTACACTCTGCCTTAGGGGCTTCGAAACCACCTAAGGGGGTTTCAAAACCATACCAAAATTGTCTAATTTCACCTTTTAAAATCTTAAAATCTTGAATTATTTTTACAATGTTTGAACAAATTCAATTAAGTCCAAAACACGTTTTACCTTTATTTGTTATATCAAAATATAGGTTCAACGTAATCTGATTTTATACATTTTATCAAATATAACTCTTTATTCGGAAAAAACCCAAGTTATACAAATAGTCTCCAAGATCCAAACACTTGCAGAAAAATGTATAATGCAATGGTACTAAAATTTTAAGCTAATGGCCTTTCAAGCGGCGTTCTGCATTTTTATCCATCCAAAGAACGACAATGAAATGTCATAGTATCATACCTTATTGAATCAAGCTTGATAAAGAAGTTCCTCAAATTGTAAGGGCGGTACCAAACACATGCTATTTTAAAGGTCACCTCTTCGCAAAGATGCATAGGTCACTGGCAAAAAGTTCTTGAAGAGAATTGTCTGAAAGGAAGCTCCGGAAAAGTATGCCTATTTTCAAGGTCACTTGAGATTGTTACTGATCTTTTTCGTTCCTTGAACAGTTCATGTCAGGATTTTTCCTCTCGTGTTCAAGGATCTTTTGCAGCCAGGTTTAGCAATAACATGATCCGGGGTTATCTTCCAGCTGCTATGGCTGTTTTCTGGTCACTTTGCTTCTTCCTTTCAATCTGCTTCTTTGACTTGTTCAAAGTTTGGTCAGCTTTGGAGACGATTTTAGAGACTGTGAATCTGGCCTCTTCGAAAAGCCGTGCTCTATGAGGAAGCAAAGCATTGCGAAGGACAATGTCGACTCCATCGTAGGACCAGACCCCTAAAACTCCCTCTCCTTTAAGTCCAATAGCAAACCAACCAATGCCAGCAGCAGCAATGTCCATTGAACTAGAATCCCAGCTATTACCGGAAACATGGAATTCCTTTCTCACCCAATTGCCAAGCTCTCCTAACCTATGCTCCCCAATTGGTGGCTAAAGCAAGCAGCAGACCAAAAGCGTCAACGGCAACATTATACACAAGAAAAATGGTGTAAAGGGAAAATTATATGAACATGCAATGCTTCCAAAGGCTGTATCTATTCCAGAAAGAATATCTATATTGCAAAATGAAAATCTGAATAGTCGAGCTAAAGCTATTACTTCATTGAGATCACATACCTGTAACTGATGACCAATATGCTCCTCTAGCATTCTCTGTGCATTTTCAGTTTTCCTATGTGTAATGGTAGATAAGGGGATGCCCAAACTGTAACATATAGAGATTTCACAGACGACTCTTCAACGTCCAGTCTCATTAGTCCAGCAATATGAACTGTATTGCCAGCCTGTCATATTTGAATCTATTAGCATTAGCCCAGTCATAAAGCACTAAACTATAAAAGGAATCAAAAAGAGATACATAGATTTCTGGAGGAGCGGTTTGCCCCCAGCCCCATCTTCCCATTAGACGAATATTCGAAAGAAAACATCAGCCAGAAAAAAGAAAAGAATCTAATTTGACCAAAATAAGCAAAAAAACATAATTACAGAACATGGCGACAGCAAGCCTAGCTAAAAATTAGGTAGTTAGCATATTTAACAGAAGAAATTATATGGAACGTAGACTAATGCTACTTATTTTGAGACTTCACCTTGAGTCTATATGCGCCCCTTCGACTCTTGCAATGCCCAATGTTGTTCCAGGCACAGGTGCTCTGTTAAGAAACCAATCTTCCCACCAACACACTTCCCAATGGCATTGATCAATGTACTCTTTCCAGCATTCTGCGCTCCCACTGCCCACACAGTACCTCTAGGCCCTGCCATCTCCACAATATCATCCGCCAAGTTCTTCACTACCCAATCCTTTACAGGACTCACAAAATGCAATTTTGCAATCCTGCTAGCTGCACCCTCCCTCGCTCTCTGTCTTGCCCAATATTCAAATCGCGTAGGTGACAATGAGGTAGGTAAAAGATCAATCTTAGTAACCACAAGCACAATCCTAGGAACATTTCCAGACTTCCCGTTTCCAAGATGAGTAATTGTCTTCAGTTACATCAGATACAAGCTTTGCTACTTTTCTAGGAAATGATCCATCAAAATCTGACAAGTCAACCACCATTAATACCACTGATCGAGCTCCTGCCACTGATCCCAATCTCCTCCCAACTGTATGATCAAAATCAAATTCTGGCAATAAGTTCTCCATTGTTGGATCCTTCACCTTGCCATAGGAGCGCAATGAGTGACATCTAGCACAAACCACAGGCTTTGTCAGGTGTTTCAGTACCTAGGTTTTCTTCTACAAGGTCAGGGCTTTCACATTTTCCTTTTAAAATCAGGCCTTTCTTGAGAAAGACTGTGAATTCGGGTTCTGTTGAAACAGGTGCCAAGTGACAGGAACTTGTTTTGAGTATTGGGTCCTTGGTCTTTGCTGGGAGCTTGATGAAGAACCCAACATTTTTAGGGTCGGAGTCCTGCATGTGAACCCCACATCCCGGGCAAACAACATTGTGGGGAGTGGCATCATCATAGTTTCCATCACGGTTCAGGGTCAAAGGCTTAGAAGAAGACTCCGGATTTTGCCGATGTGTTTGAAGCTTTTTAGGTGCTGATGATGAGGCTGTAGATTGGGAGGAGAAACGGTTGGTGAAGAAGAGGATGTGTGAAAACTGCTGGAACTTTGGACGTAGCCTCAGGTATTAGTGGATTTGCTAATGTAGTTGAAGTAAAGGGTGGTTTAGTAAAGAAAAGTTTAGAAAAGGGTGGTTTAGTATCTAAAGTATCACTTTTGTTCTATTTTAGTATCTAAACTTTCAATTTTTTAAAATTATACTTAATATTTACTTTTTGTTTCATTTTAATACCCGGCGTTTACTTTTTGTTTCTTTTTATTACCCCATTGTTGACTTTTTGTTTCATTTTAGTACGTAAAATTTTAAAGGTGGTTACTAAAATGAAACAAAAAGTAAACTTTAGATATAGTTTTAAAAAATTGAAAATTTAGATACTAAAACAAAACAAAACTGATAGTTTAAATACTAAATATATAGTTTACCCTAACATTAAATATATTGAGTTGGTTTTATTGTCCAAGTAGAAATGATTTTCTTCTAGACTGAATCTAAATGATTAAATAAATCAAATTAATATTTTTCATTTGTTTTTTTAATATTTATTTACAAAATAAAAAATTATTATTATTACATTTAAATTTATTGGATAATTTCACTAAAATATTTCATACCCGAATAGATAATTTCATATTAAAATTAAACAAATTACATATATATATATATATATAACTAATTAATTGTTTGAATATATATGTAAAATTAAATGAATAGGTAAAAGGGCAAAAACATGGATGGTTTCCAGAGTATCCACTTCTTTTCAATAAATTATAAAGTAATTATTTCTCCATAAACGGAAAGTAAACTAAAAAAAAGTTGAGCTGCGTTAACACTGCTTACAGATTTTCAGTTGCATGAAGAAGGATGTTTAGACCGTATTTACGGAAGTGATAAAAAGATTGGTTTGTGTGAATTCCCTCAGTAGAACTACTGGTAGTTTGGTCTAATTTGTATAACCAGTTCAGCAGCAGCCGCAGCGGCTTTGACACCGCCGAGTCCCAACAATGCCATAGCGAGTTCTTCCTCGTTCCACTGCCTCAGCCCATTGCTTAACCTTTTCAAAACATCAACATTGACGTCCAATACCCACTTCTGTGCACAACCTACCATCAAGCTCACGAACCCTGTTACGTACGCACGCCAAGTGGCATAATCACATCCGAGAGAGATTTTACCATCTATTGCGCTGGCAAGAAATTCCAAGTGCGCACCAAGGACCATCTGTCTTCGTTTCGATGCCGGTGAGGCGGAATCCACGCCCCATGCAAAGGTGCCACACAGCACTACAAAATATGCAAGTGCATAGCCACCCAGCATGGCAACTAGATCTCCAGGTTCCCCGCCATCCCTGTCTGGTGTATGGGTTGATAAGAACCAAGAAGGTAGCGTCTCTTTGATCAACAATTGGACCAAACTTAATCCACCTGATAGCCAAACCAATGAAGCCCCAAGTGATGCAGCAAGTCGGACTCGTGTCGTTGCTGCACCAAGAGAAACTTGTCTATATCTTAACCCAAACTTTGCCTTTTTCAGTTTCTCCAATTTCTCCCTGGATAACCCACTTCTGCCAATATCCCTTACAGAAGACATTAAAAGAGAGAGAATTTCTTCTGTCAAATACAAAATGTTTCTGATTGACCGATGCACTCGTAAGTACAGAATCCCTGGGGCAACTGCAGACATTCCCCCTGAGAAATGAGATCCAAATCCATGGCCAAGGAGTGCACCCACTCCACCGTTGCTGTAAATGGTAGCGGGGTTTATCCCAAGCGTAGATGTAAAGCAACTTCTGAGAAGTTGAACTACAGCGTCACTATCGTGGTGGAAGACAGTACGAGAAGCAGAGAACACCAGGAAATCACTCCAACGCTTAACCTTCTGAGCCCATAATGAGGCTATGATGGGCATGCATGGCCAGGGACAACTTTCAGCTAGGGAACTCAATGCTGGGCCAACTAATACAATGAAACGTTCAGAGGCTTTATCAAGTTTATAGGTTATAGTGAGGCTAACAAGGGCAGCCAAGGGAAGAGGAAGCATAGCCGGAGAGCTCCCCCCTGCAAGAAAAGAAATAAAAGACAACACATTAGCCGACAGTGATGTAAAAAAAAAAAAAGCCCCCTGATAAGCTTGTAGTCAAATTCACTTCCCCAACATGAAAAACAGAAATCCACATGAGCATCCAACCTTCTCTCCTTTTCATTCTTAATTCCACTTAATGATGCATAAAATATGTTTGGTGACTAGGGCAACTGAAGCAACTTTTAGTTCCAAAAATCACCTCTGGAGATGATTAAAATTTATCATTTGTCCACAAACTAATACTCAGAAAGGGGGAACAAACATAACGGTACAGAATAATACCTATGGCAAGGCTTGGGACGTCGACACCAGTGGCAGCTATAATTTTTTTGATTTGCTGCTCAACCATGAACAAATTTGCTGAGGGACTTGGCCAATCTGTTCCGTTCATAAAAACTGGCTTCCATATACCTCGTGTTACTTCAGCAGATAAGTAGCTGACAATGGTCGCCAGGGTAGCCGGAAGGAAATCAGCAAGATCTTTGAGTCCTGAGAAATGCAGGCAATGAAATTATGTTGCAAAGGAACAAAGAAGTCTAGAAGAACAGGGAACCTTAGCCACTTAAAAGACTGTCAATAAATGTTATGTGCCATTGTTTAGATTCTTTAGTTTCCAGGTACTAATGCCAAGTGCAAAACTTCATCTGATATCAAGTTTTAAAACAGAAAACAAACATAATGGTAAAATGAAGTAATTATGCTCCTGCAGGATACAAGCAATCAACCAAAGGGTCAATTTATAAATGAACCCCCACTTATCAGGAAGAAGCATATGAAATCCACATTCCAAAATAGTGCCTGAAATGTCACCCCCAGCACTGATATCATTAGATTGAGCCCACCTTAACTACGCAAGATGTATCAGTCTCTTCCTGATACAATATCATCTCCAGTTCATGCTAAACGAATATTTTCCGTTTATTTGCTTCCTTTGAAACAATAAAAACAAAAAGAACAAACCTGTTGCCAGGTCACGGGGCGAGAGCTTTCCATGGGCACAAGCTGTCAGAGCCGCATCAAGTACATAAGGAGCTCCTTCTAGGACATCCCATGCCGGAACTTTTAGTTTCATAGACACATCCTCGCCTCCAGATGCAGCAGAACCACTTCCAGAAGTTGTAGAAGTTAAAGACTGACCACCCTTGCTTATCTTCCTGAACATCATATTGAGGAGTGCATCAACAGTCTGGAAAACAGTTGTCCCTTGTACAAGTCCTGATTGGGTGGAAGCAATACACTCCAGATGCTGCCGGTACCAGCTTTTTAATTTTGGAAACGAATCCATAAATATGAGTTCCAAGGATATATTTAAATTTTTTGACATTCTTTTAAGCTTCAAACATCCTTCGGTGATTTCCCAAAAGCTGATACTTTGGAGTTTCGAACCAACAACAGATACTCAGGAGTTAGTTGGGATCCCACTGGTGTTACATCTCCCATCACATTTTCAAGAGGTTGATGGTTAAACCTCCATAATCTTAGTAGAAGAGTAAATGCATTGCTAAAGACAGCATGACTAGTCAGCTCTTCCCCTGTTTGAAGTGTCCACGAAACATTGGGAGAAGCTGACCCAAAAACCTCACAAAGGGGCATCAATGTAGCAGCAAGTAGTGGAATCTGAAAAAATATCAAATAACATCAGTGCATGGAGCACATATGATTTCTCCTCCCAAAAGACATCCCTTTGTATCCTTTCTTTTCTTATGCGGATGTATGCCAAATGGCATGCCTAATAGTTCATGCAACATATTGTCTCTGTAATGCAGAAAGCAGCAACAGCTGACTAAATTTTTTATTACAAAGATAAGGAGGAATTCCCTTCAGTTCAACAGAAACTGGGAGAAATGCATGCATCGATTAAGTGCAAAATAGGATCTTTTCAGCTAACTTGATAAAAATATTAGCCCATTAAACTTCCATCAGTTCATATGATCCACAAGAACATTCACATATAAAAAAAATTAACGAGACCTCCTATTCTTATCAAAAAAACAATAGAAAATGGATCACAAAAATATAGAACAAAACATACCAAGCCATGTAAAGAGAATATCTGGACACAGTCCACAGGTGATATTCCAACAAGAAGAATGTCAAAAAATGGACCATAACTAATCAGATGGCTCTCACTCCCAGAATAATCTGCAGGAACTGGTGGTGACAGCAAACTTGCAATGAAGAAAATGGTGTGTTCCTACAAAACGAACACCAAAAAATGTACACATGCAAGAAAATTTAAGGAAATAAAGGGGAAAAAATCTGAAGCACTTAAGAGTAATAGTGACAGATTATGAGATTGGAATGCAACCAGTAGCAAGTGACTTTCCGACAAATTACCTGTATATTCCAACCACGAACTAGAGATGCCCCACAAAGAATGCTAGCAGCAGATATCTTTTCATCATCTGAACCTTTGGTTGCAATCTCATGTATTTTCTCAATCTCTGCTAAGCTTCCATCAAATCCATGAACATCAATTCAGTTGCCTTAAGACTGGGTAAATTTATTAAAAGAAGAGAAAAAGGCATCTCATAGGCCTGGCTTCAGGAAAATGAAGGTTGCAACTGAATACCAGGTCATGGACAGCAAATTACTCGGATACCACAGTAAATCAGTATGGACACTTTAAGTCCCCACCACAACACAGACATTGATAATAATGGTGGAGACATACAATTTTAATTTCTCTACTCATGTATTTATTATTATAATAATATCTATTATAGGAACTTAAATTTTGATAAAGCATTATCATAAAGAAATAGAAAGACAAAAAAGATGATCCTACTAATTTGAAGAACACTATCATTAAGCCACCTTACAGCTAATAAAGTTTAACTACAGCATCATTCCTGAATTGGATTGTTCTACTGCTTTGGAGTGGATCAAAAATCCGGGTCGCTGCACCCCGTTGTTCAAGTCAATGGTGAAAGATATTGCTTCTCTTGTGGTAGAACAGGATTTATCATTAGGCATATTCTGAGATCTGCCAATTGGGAGGCGGATGGGTTGGCTAAAACTGAAATTGGATGATTCCTGTGTTGTGGGTCTGGGTGATTATGTTATGTTTTGGGTTGTATGTTGTGGGTAGTGTGTGTATGGAACAGGTTTTGTAATAAGTGTTCTATTAATAAATTTTCGAGGCACTCTTTTCCTCCTTCCAATGTCCTTCATTCTACTGCTGTAGTATGAAGGTTATGAAGGGGGTTTTTAACGAGGCCTCCCATATTTTTATCAAAAAACTACAGCATCATCAATCAAACACCTCAAAGCAAAATGACAAAATATTCTAAACTGCCGACTGAGTACTAGCTCAGTTGGAACCATTGTGGTTTGAAGAATTTTGGAGGTTGCAGGTTAGACTGGACTTAGGTGTATAAGGGCATCCTTAGGTGAGTTTTCAATTAACAGGTTTTTTTTATTTTTTTTGTTTTGGGGGGGGGGGGGGTTGGAGGTTAAGGTACTTTGGAAAATTTCCAAAAAAAAAAACTAAAACTAAAACTAAAGGCAGCAAGAATAGGAAATACTATAAATCTGCAAATATTTAAATAAATGTTATATATTACCAACTAGCTGTGTATAATAACCATAAGATGATACCGTTGACCTTTTTCATCCATCCCATTGATAAGTTCCCAAATTACGGTAATAACACAAAGTAGCTGGATCACAGTTCATTCAAATTCATGTACACAAGCAGAAAGAACAACCATTTCTGAAAACCAAAAATACAAATTACAACCAAATAAAAAAAAACTCAGTCAAGCCAAAAGTCATTCCAATAAAATCAAAGAATACTAGTAACTTTTACAACTTAAAAGGACCAAGCATAGCAAATATGAACTCTCATAAAAACAGTCCATTATTCTTTCAGATATCAAAATATAATAAAAGATAGGTTATGAATCCATTCCATAATTTTATGATCATTGGTCACTGCAACTGAGGAAAAAGCAAATGACAAATCTTGCACGGATAGTATTAGGGTTCAGAGGTTTGATGTTTGCTTCAACAGCCCCATCTTAGCAAGTTAGGACAAATAAAGAGAAAGGTTGCCAACTAAGTAAGCAAGACTAACTCTCCTCTTTTAGTTAAGGAATGAAAAAAATAAAATTTAAGAAAAAACTATAGAAAAATATTTCCAGCATACCTAGAAGCTGGAGTAGAAATCAGAGCATTTGCCAACGACGGAGTTAGAGGGGATCCTTTCATCAGTGATGACCAACCAGTCACTTGAACAGAAACATTACGGGGTATATTTGCACATGCGTTTACATAGCCTGGCCAAACATAGGCAGATGTGTCCAATAGATTTCTGGCAATACAAGCCTCAACAATCAGATGCCGCATGTTCCCAGCTGCAAGGAATACATTGAAAAAATTGGAAAAGCATTAGCTACAGAAAGAATTTATGGAAAGAAACAGCTATGAACAGACATAAGAGAATTAGAAAACGGAGCAAATAAATCCGTCTAAAAAGAATGAAAAGAAAAAAATCAATAATGTTTTGGAAGAAAATTCTTATATCTATATCTATATATATATATATATATATAGAGAGAGAGAGAGAGAGATAATCATGCCCAACGAGAGTAGCTCAGTCAACAAAATAAACCACAAAAAACTCAAGCCCTCTCATTTTAGTTGCATGATCGAAATTTTTAAGAGATGTGCTTGAGAGATTTTCAATAACTCTTAAACAGTAAAAAAGTAGCTACTTTCTCCCACTTGAACTGGTCATCAGCAGTTGTCCACACTAAACTTATGCAAGTAACACCTCTTGAAACAACCTTAATATATCATGTTAACCTCATATATTAGAAGGATAGTAGTGCTTACAGCAATTCATGGGCATGTCATTCATGCTCACGCACTCATAGTATCCATTACCAACTGTGAGACCAGAAACAAACATGATTGCTTTAGCAGCAGCCTGATTGGCCACTGAAAGAACCAGTTGAGGTGGGGTCAATAAAGCCTCATAATCACTCAACATATGTAAGCTGGAAATTAAACCCTGACGACATTTGCCTAGGGCTTGTTTCTCTGTTTTTTGATCGATGGAGCTGCAATCACTTTCATCAATCAATTCACTTTCCTCTTCCTCAACAATATTGGCCGCTGCAAGTGGGGTAATTGACAGTAGCATGCACAAGCAAGTGTCAAGGCGAGGTACAGGACCCTCACTAATGTCCCTTTCCTACGAAACAAATAAAACGGAAAGGCGGATCAGTTTGTACAGAGGAAATAGTGGAAAACAATATCAAAGTGTAATGTGTTCGATATAGTAAATCCGAGTTTATCTGCATCTTGAAAGAGAAATCAGTTTTGACAAACCAACTGCAGCAATAACAAACTAATCATTTCTCAATATCATGTTCTCCTATTAAGACAGAATCATCTAATATTCCAGTATTTTTAGAGAATAGGTGTATTACCTCCTCGGTTTTCACACACACACACACTAAATTCTCTCACAAATTGACATAAGACCAAAAGAGAGAACTACACTTTAGCTGGCTTTTAAACACAAGTCTGAAGCCACAAATGTAGAAGCTTGTCCACCTGCAGCATGCAGCCATACACACACACAAACCCATCCATCTAGATAAACGGATACATTAATGCTATAGCATACATTTACACACAAACACATGTAAATTCAAAAAAAATCTTCTCAGATAAAAATTTGATCGAAGGTAAACAAGAAATTAATCAAATTTGCACAAATTCTTACCCTTTGAACAAGCCTCAAAGCTGCAATCCATAGACCTAGAAATGTATCGTGCCATGTTGTACCATTGACTGCCTGTAAAGCCTTGACTAAACCTGCAAGATTGATTTTTGCCCCAAGTAACAGATCAAGAAACCATAATCAATTTGTTTCAAACAAAGCAATGAATTGAGAATCCGAAGACAACTATTAACAAGTACCAGTAAGACTTTCAACAGCACCAGTTGCAGCCACCTGTGATCCATCCATAGCATCCTCGAGAAACAGATCAATAGGAAGCCAACGTGTAGATAGACTACTACCGTGACATCGACTAGATGACGTTGTTAGACACCCAGAGCCTAAGTCAGCATTAAACTCTAGTTGTGATATTGTTTTACACTTCCTAGACACAACTTTCTGCACATCAGATATCAGATTAAGAAGGGCCTCTGGAGTTATATGTTTTGTGCTCCTCAATGCCATAGACTTTGTTGCAAGAACTCTTAATTGCTGAATGAAATTTCCTCCATGTGATGGCCTATGAAGAGTAACAGAATATAAGTGTTAACCATATCTTACTCAATTAACTCAAAGTATTACCAGGATCCCATCCAAAGCTCACTAGTTCAGTATTTTTTTTTCTTTTTGGCTACCAAATGATAGCATCACATAGAGAGAAAAGGCACCATATACTGCCTTCTTCTCATTTCTCTCTTATTCATAGAACATAACTAGCACTATAATTCCTCAGCAGAAAGAAAACTCAATAATAGATGTAAGTTCTTACATGTTTCTCCATGCCAAGAAAAGAATCCTAGAAGTTACTTTATTTTGCAAAAGCTCCCCAATAATCTCAATAGCCATCACAGTGTTTCCTTTATACAGCACATCATGGTGCTCTTTTCTCTTCTCATTGAAATTATCAGCATTATCTATTTCCATGTCTTGAGCTACTGTAGGCCATATATATCTCTTTTCAGGTGTAAGTTCCAATAATCCTTCATCAGTTAGTGATGCATCAAGAAGTTGCCATACAATTGAAAAAAAAAATTTAACTAGAAGTAGACCAGGTTCAGACGCTTGAACACCAAATATCTGAGAAAGATGAAGAACGTCATCTATTGATTTCATAATCCTGCCATTTCACCAGAAACTTGCATTAATTCTCATAGTAGTAGCTTAGCCAAGTATCCCTAAAATGATACGAAGTTAAACATTGACAAAGGGAGAGTATTTATATAATACAACCCAGTTTCATACAATATTAGCTGACATTGATTAAGGTTTCATTATTTTGTAACATGCGGTATGGTTTTCTTTAAATAACTTAACTAATAATATAATTATGTCTTTGCACATAAAATAAAATGTAAAATAGCTCTAATGAATCTTCAGTTTTACTATAGCCACTGCCAGAGGTCAAATTCAATGGCAATCCATAAATAAACCATACTTCTACGACAAAAAGGGGGAGTGAAATTGAAGTTTACTTTTGATAATTTGGTCCCTTGATTTGACATTTAAGTGAGAAGGCATGTCTCCTGAGGAGTTCCATGTAAAGCCGATATGCTGCAGGATGAAACTTACGATTTGGAATGACCCTGTCATAGACATCAAATGTAGTAAATTTCAGTAACAGAAATACAAAAATCATGATTCCATAGGCCATCCAATGTTAGACAACATGTGCCGGTGGAGGACTTCAGATAAACATTTTGCCCATTAAAACCTAAAATGCAGTCAAACCGAAAAATCTTTCCAAACCAGCAGTGAGCTTAAACAATCAACATTGACAACAATCCAAGCAATAAACCCCACAATTGCTATCAAATGGCCGCTAAAAAAACCTTTTTGAACACCTAATATTACATGATCTGTTAACAAGTACATCTGTACCTATGTACATACACACGTACATGCATATTTATCATGTAATCTGGCAATGGAGTTTAAAACAAACCATAGTAGGCAACCAAGAGTAGGATGTCAGAAACTATATGTATGGTTAATTCTTACATGACAAGAGATGAACAAAATATACAGCGTCCTTCGCACGAACCATACAATATTGTTTTTAAAGATGTAAACCAGGGTCAACCCAAGCAACTCAAAAAAAAAAAAGCGAGAACCAAGCATTATAGAAACCGAACAAAACAAAATAAAACAGGGAAACGGACCTGGTAGAGAGGAGGGCGAGGACGAGCACAGGGGGGACGAAATTGACAGTCATGGCCTTCTCTAGAAACTTCCACGTGATTGGCACGTGATTATCCCAGCAGATGTGGGAGACAAGCAGCTTAGCCAGGTCGATTGAAGGCAAAGAAATACCAGCAGAATTAAGGCTAGAACTGAGCTGAACAGCCCAGAGGAGTGGGTCTCCGTTCTGGTCCTGGGCAGACTTGGTCTGTTCCAGCACCGACTCCCATACCGGACTCGCCGCCTGTACGGAAATCTCCATGGTGGCTGCCGACGCAAGGCGGTGCGGCAATTGATGTCGATTGCGCTTAGTACTTGCAGTGGATTACGTTAAAGTAGAGAGTTGAGTCTAGCAACCGCTTCGCCGTATTTTTTCGAAAACAAAACTTGAAAGAACAAAACAGAATATAAAATGGCGAAAACGGGCAAAGAACGTTTTCCTTCGGATTTTTTTTCTTTTTCTTTTTCGACCCTTTTTGGAATGGATAAATTACATGCTTACTCACTGAACTTTAATTTATCTTATTTCACTCAGCGTACTTTCAATTTTTTTAATTTGATCACTGAACTTTAGATATTTAATTTTTTTTGTCACTCGACCGTTTACACAGTAATGGCGTGCTCACGTGACTTATTTTAATAATAAAACATGCCAGACATTTACTTACTGAACTTTACTCTCTCTTTTATTTTACTCACTGTACTTTTAATTTTTTTCAATTTTAATTTAATAGCGTTAAAAATTTAACGGTCGAGTGACCAAAAAAATTCAGTGTCTAAAGTTTAGTAAGCGTGTAATTTACCCTTTTAGAATTGCAGAATATGCAAAATTTCAGATTTTCTCATATGTCGTTTTCTTCTTCTTCTTTTTAATTAATCTAGAGCGAGTACAAGACAATATTTATTTAAAGATAACTCTCAACTTTTTGAGATATCATGTTCACACACTTTTGATCTCTATAATGCTTGAACTCGGATCTTCAAGGAATATCAATAATTCCTTTAACATATAATTCACTTGATTGACACCCATATGTGTTTGCTTTTCAAATAAAGGGACTTCTTGATTTTGGATGAAGTACATAAGAGGCTAATGAACTATGTCAAAAGAATCTTTAGTCGGATAACTTTTAAATATTATAACATGATTATTAATCTTTTTAAATGATTACAAAACAAACATTAAATTTGTTAAATTATTATAAAATAATCATTAAATTTATTAAATTTTATTATTATGTATAATGTTAAAATGATCCTATTTTAACAGTTTGACCAATTTAATAATTATTTTATAATATTTAAAAGTTGAATGACAAAAAATATTTTCATATAATTTAATGACTTCTAATATACTTCACCCTTTAATTTTTCCCTTTCATCCCAAAGACCAGATCTTTGTAGGGCAATTACTACTGCTAAATAATTCCTTCCTCTGGAATTGTTCTTTGACTATTTGTTTCTTTTGGTCTTTTTCAACAATAAATTGTGGAATTTTTTAACATAAATGTAAACGCTTGTTTATTTTTAAAAATTTCATGCTTCTAGAGTAATAGTTGATTTAACATAGAAGTTGGACAAAGCCGACTACACATTCTTTTTGCTTTCCCTTTGGAACACAAAAACCAAAACATATGACCAACTCTAAAGTAGTATGATCCAACCTTGTCCCATCAACCCACCCTAGAAGATCAAAGCCGGTAGTAAAAATTGCAGCTTTGGAAAGAAATTGGGTACTTAACCTCCAGGGTTGCAGTCTTTGCTCAACCAACACTTGTGATCAGATATAGGGATCCCGTGTGCTTCATAAATCAATGACAGTTTGTAACAGCTTAGACAATGCTGCAAGCATAAACACTGTCACCACGAAATGAGTGAAAAATAGAGTTGCCAATTGTCTAAGACGTGGCGAGTAAGGATGAACCGGTTGATACTGTCTCTATCTGTATGATGCTTTTTGATGAAATGCTGGTGGCAGCCATGGCAGCAGTGGCCATGCACGATATCCCGGCTTTGGTCCTCCAAAAACGCAAAATGGTTCAACAGTTCTCTTATTGCCAAACCAACCAGAAAGCCCGAGTTTCTTATTTTTCATGACATTGGGCGCTTCTGGATCAGGGTCTTTAACGTCATTATGGATAGCCTGATCTTCTGTCTCTGTCTTTGCCGTTGTCATTAGACATATCAGCAAAGGAACATGTCTTGTTCTTTCTCCTCGCTTGCACGGGCAGAAAGACTTCCGCCTTCATCTGGTGTTTCGTTTTTAATGTAGGTGTTCTTCTCATAGACGTGAAGCTGTGTGTTTTTGCCAATCTTTTCTGATATCATGCGAGTAGGGGGTCACCTAAATTCATATTCAACACTGGACATTTCACAGCATGCATTTTACACACGCTCCAATAAGGTAAGTAAAATATATCGAAACTAAAAGCAATTTGTGTGCATTAATGCAAAGAGGGATCAGTCTTTCATTAACTTGTCACTATCTTTGCTCAATTCAGAAATCATTTAATGTTGAAGCAAAATTATCTTTCATTAACTAGTCACCATCTTTGCTCAATTCAGAAACCATTTGAAGTTGAAGCAAAAGTATCTTAAATCGGATGTTTGATTAAAAGTACATCGAATTCGTCGACAAATGCATGTCAGCCTCCCCGAGCTTCTCTTCTCGTGGCATCATGAAGCAATTCAATGTCTACTCCATCTGGTGGTAGCTGGACATATCTCACAACCGAACCTCTGATAAAACAGTTCCTCACTGAAAGCTGTAAATGGACAGAAACACATTGATTCAGTTGGTCAATGCAGACACAATACAAGCAGACAAAAGATATAGAAAAAATTTAATAACAAATCATTTAAAAAGAAAAGAAGTGTTAACCAAAAACCTAGCGAAATATAAATCATAGATGACCAACAGATTCTTATTAGTGCTTGATGCACTACGAAATAAAAAGATCTTTCCTAGCAGCAAACAAGTTGGATTACACAGCTACTCTTTTCAAGCATCATGGGGAAATTAGGGATGGCAACGGGCCGGATCTGGATCTGGATCGGATCAAGCTAGACCCAGATCCAGACCCATTTTCATATCCTGGATCCAGACCGGCCCCAGATCCCGGGTCCAGAACGGGTCTGTTAAAAAACGACCATTCGACCTATTTTTTAAGGTAATAAATCTTTCATTGACTAATTTCACATCACCTCTCCAATAGAGGAAAGATTAATTTCAATACAACTAGTAACACAATAAAAAACGATAAAGTCTCAAAAAAAACTTCAACACAATTACACAAATGTCTTTTGAATGACAAACATTAAAAAATATAGATCATGAAACATTCTATTGTCGCAAGCCGAGTTTAAACCCT
Organism: Hibiscus syriacus; assembly: GCF_006381635.1. Lineage (NCBI taxonomy): Eukaryota > Viridiplantae > Streptophyta > Magnoliopsida > Malvales > Malvaceae > Hibiscus > Hibiscus syriacus. Next base: position 822,525 of record NW_024062302.1, on the reverse strand, counting down.
ATAAGAACTCAACCCTATAAGAACTCAGACGTCTCCCTCTATAAAATATTTATATATATTTTAAAACCTATTATGTCATTTATGTATATATTTTAAAACCAAAGGTGGGTTTTTCTATAAACGAGTCCAGACCCGGTATCTTAGTGTCAGATCTAGACCTGGATCTGCACTTTAATCAGAGGATCCAGATCCGGTACGGATCCGTCGGGTCCAAAATTTTAGGATCCAGACCCTATACAACAGATCTGGATCTACAGATTCATGTAGGGTCCAGGATCCACTGCCATCCCTAATAAAGATCAATTACTATATGGGGATGTTAAAATCAATGAATGACCGTTTCCCTTCGGAAATAGGATTACCTCCTATTTAGATTACTTACCACGTTATTGATGATGTCAAATTTCTTATTTGGTTTAGTTTAGAGAATATAATTGGAATGTCATTTGAGAAAACATATAAACAAACTGAAGAGATTGTTTAGTTATTTCATTACGGTTTAACAAAAAGTTTATCAAAGTCATTAAGAATGGGGTAAAGTTGTAACAAATCTTACCAAAGTTATGTAAGATTACTTATATTACCAAAATTTGGCCCTGTTGGTAATATCACATCACCAGTCGAGGGAGAGTAGTAAAACAGAATATGATAATACGATCAAAGGATCTTATATTTCTGAGGGTAATGTAAGACAACCAAGTCCCAATTCCCCTACGGGTTCATAAAGTTGAGCAGAACCTATAGCAATATTGGGATGAAAATCTTTCAGGTAATACATAATCATGGGACAAATGTTTTTCAGGTAACACATGATATTGATAAGGCATATTTGTAGTACAAAGTGCAATACTCATGAACCACTTTTCTTACTATTGTTCCATAACCATGGGTAAAAAATAGCAATAGGGCATTCCCATAAAAAATAATTAACTGCTTATGGGTTTCATTTACCTATAAACTCTAGAGGGTAAAAATTATCATTGACATAGCACAAGACAGATCGTGGGTTGCTTTCGTTGATAATCTTAGTAGGCGAGTGCATAGGAGGGTATTGTGGGATCGTTTTAGCCGTTTTGGTAAGGTGATTAAAGTTTTTATACCGTTTGTTAATAGCAGACCCAACTACAAGAACAAGACGTTTGCTTTTGTGCATTTTGCGAGTAAGGAGGATTTGATTGCTGCGAAGGAGAAGATGAACAACGCCCTTGTTGATGGGAGGAGGATATTAGTATCTTTTGCGAAATATAGGAGGAGTAGTGGTCCGAGGAACGTGAATCGCAATAGAGTAGTGGAGGCTGGAGGTGCAGGTGTCGAGGTTACGAAAAGGCCACATGCAGCTAGCCGAGTGGTTGAGGCCAGGAAGAAGGAGATGATGAACAGGTTCCAGGATGGCAGAACATATAAGGATACGGTAGTAGGTGTGAAAAAAAGATGAGGGTCAGCAATCCAGAAACCTTGGGGACAGGAGAGAGGAGAAGAACGACATGGATTTCTTCATTCCTTTGGAGGAAAGAGCATGGCTGAGGACTTCATTAACAGGCATCGTTAAAGGGATATTTGAGGTTGAGTTTGTGCAAAGGGCATTGAGAACAGAGGGAATCAATGTTAAGGTAGTTAGATGGGGTTATGCGAGAAATGCATGTTTGGTAGTTTTCCGGTCGGTGGAGGAGAAGGAAGCAGCTATAGAAGATAAATGGGAAGTTTTGTCCTTTTGGTTTGAAAGGTTGGAGCCGGTGATCGAAGAGAAGGGTGTTCCATTACCTTACTGCTCAGTATCCATGACGGGCGTTCCATTAAACTGCTGGTCAGTTTCTTTTTTTACTAGTTTGGCATCGAGATGGGGCAAATTAGTGAAGATTCAAGAACAGACAGCTCAAAGAGTCGACTGCAGGGTGGCTCAGATGTTATTAAGAGTTGAAAGTCCGTTTGACATCCCTCCATATGACATCTTCTCGCAATTCCCAATGATCAATCAAAATCTGCAGCCTAGGTCCATTTCTGATCACAATATCATTCTGCTGGAGAATAGGGAGTGCAATTGGGGGCCAAAGCCGTTTAGATTGTTTAATTATATGTTGGAGGAGGAAGGGTTTAGTGAACTGTTGACAAAAGAACTGTTCAATCGGGGTACACAGGAAAACTCGAGACCCATTTCCAAAACTCTTAGCCGGGTGAAGGATGTTGCAATAAATTGGGCTGGTAAGGGTTTTCTCCAATTACCAAGCAGAATCAGAACCTTGGAGACTGAGATACAGGATATGGAATTAAAATTGCAACAAGGGTCTTCTTTGGTGTCAATGAATTCTATTGTTGAAGCAAAGAGAGAATTATGGGAGTTACAAAAAAAGGAAGAATCAATTTGGATGCAAAAGTCTAGATTGAAATGGAGATTGGAGGGGGATAAGAACACAAGGTTTTTCCATCAGAGTGCAGCAATTAGAGGGAGGATAAACTACATAAAAGCTATCAAAGTTGATGGTGAAATTGTTGAAGACCCAAGGTCAGTAAAAGCTTCAGTGGTGGAGTTTTTCAAGGGGTTGTATAATCAAACAAACACCCTGGAGGCAGAGGAATTAAATCTGGATTTTCTCAAGTTGTCCGAAGGTCAGCGTTTAGCCTTGGAGAAGCCTTTTTCTGAAGAGGAAGTTTGGGAAGCTATTTCTCATTCAGATATCAACAAAGCTCCGGGTCCGGATGGTCTAAACTTAGGATTTTTAAGAAGTTCTGGCCTAATTTGAAGGATGATATGATGAGGTTTTTTAGGGATTTCTACGTGGGAAAGGTTTGGGAGCGGAGGTTAACTTCTCCTTCATTTCTCTTATTCCAAAGAAGGCAAATCCGGAGGGATTGGAAGAGTTTAGGCCAATTAGCCTAGTGGGAGGGCTTTATAAAGTCATCTCTAAGGTCTTAGCTAGAAGATTGAGTTTGTATCTCAACGATATTATAAGTCAGTCCCAATTCGCTTTTATTCCGGGGAGGAATATCTTGGATTGCTCTTTCATTGCAAATGAGAGTATTGATTTTGGAGGAAGAGAGGGCTGAAGGGAGTAGTTTTCAAGGTGGATTTTATGAGAGCTTATGATTCGGTAGATTGGAAAATTTTGATTCAGATTATGAGTAAAATGGGGTTTGGAGAAAAGTGGAGGTCGTGGATGTTCCAGTGCATTTCAACTGCTGAGATTTCGGTCTTGTTAATGGATCGCCAACGGAGAAATTTCATATAGCCAGAGGTTTAAGACAGGGCTGTTCACTTTCACCTATGCTTTTCAATTTGGCTACGGAATTGTTGCATTTACTGTTATCTAAAGCAGTAGATATGGGATTGTTTTCGGGGTTCGAGTTAGGACTGCAGGACCGAGCATTCAAGTTGTCACACCTTCAATTTGCGGATGATCTTATAATTTTCAGCAAAGGTTCCATTCGTGAGTTGAGGAATATTAGAAGAGTGTTACTGATTTATGAACTTCTGGTGGGGCTGAAGTTAAATCTAGGTAAAAGCAGGATTTTTGGAATCAATGTTGAAGAAGGGGAGCTAACTAATTGGGCTGAAGTTATTGGCTGCTCGGTTGGATATCTTCCATCTGAATATTTAGGTCTGCCTCTGGGGTACAAGAGGAATTCGACTGCTATGTGGGATCCGATAGTGGCGAGATTTAACGCTAAATTGACTGGTTGGATAGCTAATTCTCTATCGGTAGCGGGAAGAGTGGTTTTGGTCAAATCGGTACTATGCTCTCTTCCGGTCTATTTTATGTCTATGTTCAGAATCCCAGCTACGGTGATACTCAAACTTAACTCTATTATGGCTTCATTTCTGTGGGGGGATACGATTGATAAGAAGAAAATCCATTGGGTCAATTGGAAGTCGATCTCTAAACCAAGATTTATGGGGGGTCTAGGGGTCCCTAATCTAGCACTTTTGAACCGAGCTTATTAGGAAAATGGGTTTGGAAGTTTACTTCTGAAAAGAATTCTTGGTGGAAGAAAGTGATTTGTGCCGCCTACAATTTGGATCCCAAATCTATTATTTTGGAGAATTCGGTGCCAGCTCGTGCATCGTGGATTTGGAAAGGTGTGGTGAAAAACTTTTTCAATAGTGATGATTTTGGAGAATGTCTTAAAAGGAATATGCGATTGAAGGCGGGGAAAGGGGAAGATGTGCAGTTTTGGAATGATGTATGGTTGGGTGATGTTCCCCTCAAATCATTGTTTCCTAGACTTTATGTTCTCTCAATTAATAAATCGGGTAAAGTGAAAGAGTTTAGGGAACAGAATGCTTCGGGTTGGGTGTGGGACATCCAAATGAGAAGGAATTTGGCTGATTGGGAAGTAGAACAGTGGATGCAATTGATTTCTATGTTGAATAATACCTCTCCTTTTCCCAGTGCAGATGATTGTTGGATTTGGTTAGGGAATGGTGAAGGAAATTTTACAGCTAAATCTTGTATAAAAGCTTTTTATGTACAACGGGACTCTGAGCAAAATCAAGTGAATTGGGATAAGATTATTTGGTCTGGTTTAGCTCCTCCAAGGGTGGAATTGTTTGTCTGGCAGCTAGTACAACATAGAGTACCGGTTAAAGAGGAGTTAGTTAAGAGAGGTGTTGCAGAGATTGTTGACCAACGTTGTGTTCTGTGTGGTAGGGAGGTGGAATCAGTTTCTCATCTGTTTCTGCATTGTAGGGTTGTGTGGGGTCTGTGGTCCTCCTTCTTGAAAATGTGGGATGTGTCATTGGTGACTCCAAAGTGTACAATGGAATTTCTAATTTTGTGGGACGATTTAATGACTAACTCTTTGATTTGGAGATTCATTCCTAGGGCAGTGATGTGGTCAGTATGGAAGTGTAGAAATGAGATTATCTTTCAGAAAGGCAAGCTGGATTTGGTCAGATTATCTTTCATTGTTAGATTCAGAGTGGCTTCCTGGTTCAGTGCTCATTTCAAGGATGCGGGTATTCCTCTAGATTCTCTAGTAGGTGACTTGAAAATTGCTGACTCGATTGGTAGATCAAGAACGGTTTGCTCTCAACCTGCTTGCTGGGTTCCTCCACCGGAGGGGTTCCTAAAGTTAAATGTTGATGGAGCGATGGTTTCGGGGTGGGAAAAAGGAGGTATTGGTGGTCTGTTTCGAGATAGCAGAGGTCAATTGCTTCAGTGGTTTTCTGAAGCAGTAGGGGGTGGTCCTCCTATTTTGGCTGAACTGTTGGCTATCAAAAGAGGGATTTGTCTTATGGAGGAGTTGGATTTTGTCGCAAATCAAAGAGTTATCTTGGAATCAGACTCGTCTAACGCTCTGAAGTGGATTCAGAATCCGGGTTTAACCCCTCATTTGCATCTATCCTTGGTGAAGGATATAATTTCACTTTTGATTGGAAAGGATATTATGTTTAGGCATACTTCAAGGGCGGCAAACTGGGAAGCTGATAAACTTGCTAAAGATGGGATAGGGTGATTTTGGTTATAGTTGTGTTGTTTAACAGGAATTGTTCCTCCCTGTTTTGTTGAATGTCTGTGTTAAGTTTTATGTTCTTCCGTTGGAAGTGTAGGAGTTTGTTCAAGCTTGTAATCTGGTTATTATGAATAAAAAGTTTTCTTGGCTCTCTTTTCCTCCTTCGTTGTTCCTTCATGTTACTCTCATAACATGGAGGGATTGAAGGAGGATTTTAATGGGGCCTTTCTATCAAAAAAAAAAGAGACATAGCATTCACGCAAAGCAAGAAATTAAGACAACACGAGTAGACAATTGTAACAGAGGCAAAGAGTGAGCATTTGTGAAGCAAGGAAGTAATGGAGAGTGAAATTTTAAACTACGATGACAGGTTTTGGACTTTGGGCTGCTGAAAAAGGAAAAGTTTACCGGACTCACCATGCATAGAAGTAAAGCAATGATTAGGGTGACTAAAACTAGACTCGATTCAAAAAAACTGAATCTTTTGATTCGACTTAACTTGTAATTTCATAAATTCAACTCGACTAAAAAAATAAATAAATTTTACCTATAAAAAAGAACTCGAATAACTCAATTTTTTTTGTAATTAATAGATTTGTTTTCAAGTTGAGTCCAGTACCTCAACTCTATATGATGGATGTATATCACATATGAACAAAATATGAATAAAAATATATGTATATTGTTATAGAAACTTGTTTAAATTAGAATCAATTAATACCATAGTTCTATAACATTATAAATATTTACAATTAAATTAAAACAGAAACTTGATCAACTCGACTCAAATTTCAGAAACTTGACTCGGAAAAATTTCAAACAAAATTTGAGTGATAAAATAAAACTCATCGGATCAACTAACTCGAATTTTTTTTTTACTCAACTTCACCATTGGTATTATGAAGTAGCTATATTGACAAAGCACCCCAATGGTAGATATGTAGTATAAAGTAAGCTACAGAAAGAGACAACCTGAATAAAGGAAGGCGGAATGTAAAAAAAAGGTGGGGGGAGGTTGACAAGCCCTAAATTCGGCTTCCATCATCTCATTTTTGCCCGATTCCTTCTTTAAAAAATGATATGAAGGAATAGAACTAAAAAGACTCCTAAATTTTTAGGCTAATTCCTTGATAGAACCCCAATGATAATAAGAAAATGGAGGCGGAAATCAATAAGCAGAGAAAAGAGGGGGCATACCATGTGAGGATACTTGTCTTGATCGACAACCCTAGTGTTCTCGAGCTTGATATTGAGGTATTGATCGACGGAGTGAAGGGTTCCTCTAATTGCTAAATCATTCTTCAACTCAACCGTCACTTCTCTTCCCACTAAGTCCTTGAAATACGAAAAGAACAACTGCAATCCCGCAACGATGCAAGAAGCGAAAAGGAATTTAGAGCAAAGCCCATAGGATTAGGGCAAATAGCTATAAACTCCATTGAATTTTAAAAAATTAAAGAAGATTTTGCCCGCAAGGAAAAAAATACTTATACGAAAAAGAGGAAAATAAAAGAAGATTTACCATGATTTTGATCCCTCTAACCAAAAGAAGATAGAGTTTTCTGGGTTTTGTGGCGATGAGGATTTGATAACTGAACTGAGGTGTATAACTGAGTTGCATATGAAATCCACTGAATACATAAAAATCCGTTAATTACGGATGTAACCTCATCTTTCACACCGGAATATGAGGTTTTTCCGGCATTTTCTTAGTGGTTAAATTTTTCAGTTAGTACACGTGCTATGTATAAATTGTGTATTCAGACCTTATACTTTTAATTAATGAATATAATTCTTTTATTTTTTTTTTCAAAATTTAAAATTTTAACCATGACTCAAATAGTATATAAATAATATAATTAAATTGCAGGAACATAAAATGGTCAAATTATATAATAAAATTAAATTTATAATTTATGAATAATCTAATGATTATTAATAAATTTGAATTAACAATTTTACTAACTTTCATCTTGAATCAAGAGCAAAATTTCGAAATTTAAAAAGCATGACAATTAAAGATAATCAAATAATATATTAAGCATAAAAATTATAATAAGGCATACTTAAAAATGTCAAAAGGTAAGAAATGAATAAGCTTCAATTCTGGAAACACTTCACTTTCCCAATAAAAGGCAAACATAGAGGCACCAAATGAGAATTGCATTTCCATGGAAAGCTTATACAACTGGGAACTTTTTTTCCCTAATACTAGAGAAATTATACTTATTTTTTATAAAAAAAAAGGATTCTGTTATTCAAATTTAACTACAAAAGTTGCTACTATTATAACCGTTGCTTCACTCGCCTACCATCAACATCACTTCCATCGAGGATGGCTTCATTCTCATGTCTGCATACTACCACTGGGTGTACATTTACTCTACCTACATATTCCAATAGTTCACTCAAGATGGACGGGCAACTTTCTTTCAAGTACTCAAAGCCATCAGTTTGCATTACAGCTGCAAATGAATAAATGAACCACAGGTTCAGTCAAGAAACATTGTTAGAAAAGAGGAAATAAGAAACACGTAGACTACAATTGCAGCAAACCCTTATATGATGCAATTGCGCTACATGGAACTTCAAGGTGAGACTGGTTTTGACTGCATTTAGCAGTGGCATTTGCGATCCATGTATTACTGTAGGAATTATAGAGATGATTTGTTATCATTCCTATAGAGATATGATTTGTTACCATTCCTATAGAGATATGATTTGTTGCCATTCCTATAGAAATATGATTTTGTAAATAGATTTCTACAATCTCTTATTTTAAGGGATCATATCCTAAGATTATTATTTTTCCTTTCTTAGAGTTTCCTACTTTAGAGAGATATTTTGTATATAAATATGTAATCTGTCATATTGAAAAGAATAAGAAATTACAAAGAATTACTCTGATTTCTACATGGTATCAGCTTAGGTTACGGTTTCTTTCCAACCTAGATGATGTCCACAACTTCTTCTCCTACTCCGGAGATCACTTCAAATTCAAAAAAAAATTCTGGTTCTGCTGCTCAATCAGAAGGTAATCTAATCTGGTCATGAAAGAACCAGAAAGTAAATCTCATGCTACAGTTTTTTTCTCCTCCCAATCGTCTCCTAATTGGATCCTCGATTCTGGTGCTACGGATCATATGACTGGTAATAAGAATTTGTTTTGCAATTTTTTTCCAAACTTTGGTAAAGTTGTCAAAACGGCTGATGGTTCTTTGTGCAAAATAGAAGGACATGGCACTGTTATTCTCAATGACCACATTGTACTTAAAAATGTCCTCTTCGTACCAAATCTAGCTTGCAATCTCGTTTCCGTTAGTAAACTTTCCACCGACTTGCACTGCTCTGCAATTTTTAATGATATTGATTGTACTTTGCAGGCACTGAACTAGAAGAAGATGATTGGTAAGGCCAGCTTGCAGAATGGTCTCTACATTCTTCCTGCCTCTACTAAAACCGAAATCTCGAAATCTTTCACCGTTTTAGAAAAAGTTGATAATGTTATGTTATGGCACTATCGTTTAGGTCATCCTAGTTTTCACTATCTTGCAAAAGTTTTTCCTGCTCTATTTATTCATAAAAGGCCAAATTCTTTTTCTTGCAAAGTTTGCTCTCTTGCCAAACATACTAAATCAACTTATTATCCTTCTACATATAAGCCTTCTCACCCTTTTGCTTTGTTCCACAGTGATATTTGGGGTCCTTCTCGGGTGAAGAATGCTGATAATTGTAAGTGGTTTATCACTTTCATTGATGATCACAGTAGGATAACTTGGACTTATTTGCTAAAAGATAAATCTGAAACTGCAGGTGTTTTTACCCAATTTTATAACATGGTTCTCACTCAATTTGGGTCTAAAATTCAGCTCTTTAAATCTGATAATGGCAGTGAATTTTTTGCTAAGTCTTTGGGTGCGTTTTTTAGGGAAAAGGGCATAGTTCAGATTAGTTCTTGTGTTAACACCCCACAACAAAACGGTATTGCCGAAAGAAAAAATAGACACCTCCTTGAAGTCACTCGTTCTCTTCTATTTACCACTAATGTTCCAAAATATTTGTGGGGGGAAGCCTTATTAACTGCCACATATTTAATAAATCGAATGCCTAGTAAGTTTTTACAATTTCAAACACCTCAATCTATATTTTTGCAATACTTTCCCTATTTTAAACCTATCTCATCCATTCTTCCACTTAAAATATTTGGTTGTACTGCTTTTATCCAAAACATTGCTCCTAATTAGTCCAAGTTAGATCCTAAATCATTAAAGTGTGTACTGGTTGGGTATTCTTCACTTAAGAAAGGTTATAAATGCTATCATCCTCCTTCAAAACGATTTTTTACCACTATGTATATAACATTTTATGAGCAGGATCCCTATTTCACTCAGGCTGAAATTCAGGGGGAGACATGGAAGGATTTTTAGTCACCTCAGGTATCTCCTCCTACTCTTCATTCTCAACCTTCAGAATTGCCACCAATTTTGTCCTTACCTACAGATTTGTCACTTGTAACTACTCTCATTGATCCACCGGTAGTACCTATCACTACTTCACCCATACCCACTTTAAATACCCTTCTTGAAAATACACCTACTCCCATTCAAAATATTCCACAAACAACACCAATCAAACAGCTCCGTTTCTATACAAGAAAAAGAAAACATATTCCTGAGGTGTTTTGCAATCTGATGCTTGCCGAGAATTGGATTTGGGTCCAGCTGCCGAAATAGAAGAAGAAATCAGTAAGTCCACTTCCCCTTACTCTAGGTGACTTCCCTATTGCTATTAGAAAAGAGGTTAGACAGTGCACCAAGCATCCTATTGAAAAATTTACTGGTTATAATTCATTGATGCCGTCTTTTCAAGCATTTACAGCAAACTTGGATAAAGAACAGGTTCCCACATGCATAGCTGAAGCTCTAAAGAATTCAAAATGGAGAAGGGCTGTTGAAGAGGAAATTTGTGCACTTGAGAAAAATGCTAATTAGACTGTTACGGACCTTCCTCAAGGAAAAAAGGTTGTTGGCTGTAAATGGATCTTTACTGTAAAGTATAACTCAAATGGTAGCATCCAACGATACAAAGCGAGACTAGTGGCCAGAGGATTTACACAAACATATGGGATAGATTTCACAGAAACTTTTGCACCTGTGGTGAAGCTGAATATTGTTCGAGTACTCCTAAGTTTGGCTGTAAATTGCGATTGGAAGTTACACCAACTTGATGTAAAAAAACGCTTTTCTTAATGGCAAGCTAGAAGAAGAAGTCTATATGAAGTTGCCACCTGGCTTAAAGTCTGTTGAAGGAAGTAACAAGGTGTGCAAGCTCAACAAGTCTTTATACGGGTTAAAACAATCACCCATAGCTTGGTTCGAGAGGTTCACTAAAGTCATCCTAAAAAACGGCTACAAGCAATCCCTCGCTGATCACACTCTTTTCATCAAGGTAACTTCTACAAATAAGAAAGCTATCCTTATTGTGTACGTGGATGACATAATTCTTACTGGAGATGATGAAGAAGAGATTTGCAATTTGAAGAAGTTGTTAAATAAGGAATTCGAAACTAAGGACTTGGGAAAGCTAAAGTATTTCCTAGGAATGGAGGTGGCAAGATCAAAAGAAAGACTTGTGATCAACCAAAGAAAATATGTACTTGATTTACTCAAAGAAACTGGTTTTCTTGGTTGTAAGCCGATTGATACACCAATGGAGGCAAGCTTGAAATTTAACAAAGAAGATGGGTCCATGGTAGACAAAGAGAAATTTCAAAGATTAGTTGGGAAACTAATATATTTATCCTTGACAAGGCCAGATATAGCATTTCATGTAAATGTGATAAGTCAACACATGATTAATCCTACTGAAGAGCATATGGCAGCAGCAAATAGAATTCTCAAGTACTTGAAGAAAACTCCAGGACACGGTTTAATGTTTAAGAAGACACAAGACAGAACTGTTAAGATCTTTACAGATTCTAGTTGGGCCGGAGACCTTACTGAAAGGAGATCCACTAGTGGCTACTGCACCTTTGTTTGGGGAAACCTTACAACTTGGAGAAGTAAGAAACAATATGTCGTTTCAAGAAGTAGTGTTGAAGCTGAATTTAGAGCACTAGCATTGGGAATATGCGAAGGAATTTGGCTACTTAAACTACTGAAAGAACTTATCACTAATCAAGAGGATCACTTTGAAGTTTTGTGTGATAATCAATCTGCTATTCAAATTGCCAAGAACCCAGTTCAACATGATCTGACAAAGCATGTTGAGATTGATAGGCATTTTATTGCTGATCAAGTTAACAAAAAGACAGCCACACTTTCATACATTCCTTTAGAAGAACAAGTTGCAGACATTCTTACTAAGGCTTTGCCAAAGCCTGTTTTCAATAAATTCCTATTCAAGCTGGGATTATACAATGTATATTCTCCAGCTTGAGGGGGAGTGTAGGAATTATAGAGATGATTTGTTACCATTCCTATAGAGATATGATTTGTTACCATTCCTATAGAGATATGATTTGTTGCCATTCCTATAGAGATATGATTTTGTAAATAGATTTCTACAATCTCTTATTTTAAGGGATCATATCCTAGGATTATTATTTTTCTTTTCTTAGAGTTTCCTACTTTAGAGGGATATTTTGTATATAAATATGTAATCTGTCATATTGAAAAGAATAAGAAATTATAGAGAATTACTCTGATTTCTACAATTACAGTAAGATCTATCTTAATAAATGTCGAACCTATAGACTTTCCAACCACTCTGTAAGGCTGAAAAACAAGAGTCCAGGCTAAAGGAGCTATAAGATGATTTGCTAGGCTACAATCTAAAAAGTAAAAACAATTCTCACCAATTTGGTTGCAGTCCCTGATTTCAATGATTATCAATATAAGAAACAAAGAACCTTGGTCCAACTGATAATTGGCATAATCAATTACATTTTTATGACTAAACTGATACTTTATACTTATACCAGATCCTGATGCAACATCAATGTAAATATCAAAACAAAATGAGACTCACCCCTTAGATTTTCTTGCTTTGCTACAAACTTGAGACACACAGCTTTAAGCGGGAAACAATGGTGTTGCTCAGCCAAGGCCAATGTAGTTGCTACAGTGTTAATGGCAACACCCTCACAAAGGTTAGCCTCACACATTAGTTGTAGCCTATCTAGCCCATACCGATCTGCGGCTGCAAGCAGATGCTGGAACATCAAAGTAGAGGCCCAATTTGAGTTGAGACCAGTGAGCTCTTCCATGTCAGGAAGAGAATCCCAGTATATAAAATGAAGAAGGGCCTGAAAAGTGCAAAATAGGACATAGAGACAATGCTTCATTATTCAGTATAACGATTGCATACTTATCAACACCCAATTTGCTTAATTGCTTCAGCTTGACAAATAAATTATAGACAACTAAAACTATGGTATGAATAACATTGTTTTCAGACACATAAAGAAAGGTCTGACGACAATGAAGTATCATAATAGAATAATACAAAGCAAATAGAAAAACAGGAGGAAGTGCATTGAACCTTAAAAACAAGAGCTTCCATATCTTGAACTTCTATACGTTTTGTATTATGATCTTTCATTGGACCAAATAGTTGAGCCCTAAACACAGGCGAACGAGCAGCAAGTACCAACTTGTGGGCTGGAAAGATTTCCCCGTCAACTTCAAAGGTTACATCAGTTCCCCTACCACTTTCTAGAAGTTGTCCAAATTGATGACCAATGTTTGAAGGCGGAACAGCTATGGAATAAATCTTAGGACCCTCTGTATGTGACTTAACGACGCCAACACTACAGTGAACGGAAAGACAATCATCCTTGAGGTAGTCTGATTGTTCCAGTAGAGTTCTTTTGAAGAATCGGTTATATCCCCTGGAATCAAATCAAAATATTGCTTCAATGCTCACCAGAAGTTTTGAAATGGGAAGCGAAACAAACAAACTAATCCATGTAGACAAACAATCAAACTGGCGGCATCATGCAAAATGTTAAAAAAAAACCCTTAAACATTAGCCTAAAAGAATTCAATTGTTGGTAACAGTATTTAATAAAAAGTAACTCGTACACATGCAACGCTCAAAATAGCAAACCAGACATATTACCAAAAAAAATGATTTCTTTACTTCTGCAGCGTAAACAAACAACCTCTCCTCAAAACCATAAACTTAATTTTGAAATATTTACATATCTTTCAAATTAAGAATACATATGATAGAATCTCGATGAGGCAAGCAGAATGACAGAAAGACCAACATAATACGACTAATAAAGACTTCAAATCTAATACTAGCAGTGAAGGTTAAAGTCACCAGGAACTTAGCTAGAGAACAAATAATGGACAAAGCATAACGCAATAGACTAGTAACAAATTTTAGCATAATTCTTGCAACATTATGTTCAGACAGCCACAGCTTCTTTTGATGTCAAACAGTATTGACACCAAAGAGAAGCTCATTCCTCAAATTCTCCAGCAGTTCCCTATGAACCAATACAAAGCTCAAAAAATGAAGTAGAAAAAACCCACGATCCACCCTTTGTGAACCTGGGAATTACAAACTACAAACAAGAAACACAAACTAATCCAAGGTGCAGTTCTTACTGGGTAGCAACTCCATAAAAGATTACAAAGAACAAGAAACAACCGAGATTAACACATCAAACCCTCAAAACCAACCAAAAATTCAATCAATCAAAAAGGTAATTCACAAATTGTGAGACGACAAAACTACCACCATATGTTGTTCAAGGAAAAAAAAGTCGAAGATCAATCCAATAAGAAAATAAAATTTACCACATGCTGCCGCGATACTTAAGCGTATAGGGCCCACTTTCAAGCATCCTCCCAAAATGGCTATGCACCTTATGCCTCTCTTTGCCGCTTTGATCCAAAAGTGTGAGCTCAAATAGAGCCCTAACATCGGTCCCCTCGCTCGCCAAAGCAATAAACAATGAAATGTAGACGGCATTGTCTTCGGGGCTCTTCCCATCGGGATAAAAATAGACCGCCCACAAAAATCCACCCACCATAAACGTGTCTGAAGTTATGTATTTGCCAATCCCCGAACCTTTTGACAGCGAATATCCCGTAATCTTAAACTGATGTGACCCGTTCACCGTCTCTGTCACTGACGTAGACACCGTGGTGTCGCTTACGGAGGAGGACGAAGACGGCGTCGACGTACCCCGTAGAACACTCCCCATATTACCCACAAGAAATTAGTAGTAATCTCCCGAACCTGAAGTTGTAGCTTAATTTATTTTCTTTTTATGTTATTATGAGGAAGAATTTATAGGGTTTCAGAGATGGAGAATAAGGAGAGACGAGAATACTAAAAGAAGATGGTGACTGTATTGCTATGCGTGAATTGTGATTGTTATGAATTTAGCAAGGAACTTATATAGGAGTTTTTTATTTGATACTTAATAAATAATCAAAAGTTTATTCATTAATTTTTTTTTCATTCAATTAATGAAAAAAACATTAATCAATTTTAATTAATATTTTTTTTCATGTTTGCTTGGTAGGTTTATTCGATAAATGGAGAAATATTAGAATGTAATGATATTTTTAAAAAATTTAAAATTTTATATAATTTAAAAATTTATATTTTATTTAATTTTATATTTCATTATATTTTATAATTCCATACTTCCAAAAATTTAACATAACTTTCTAAGTTAACAATTTTGATATAAAATTTTAAATTTGTTCTTAATTGTATCAAAAATAATTATAAAGCATAATTATTATTAATCCCTAGGAACTTATGTTTTGAAATGCAAATTACTACTTTAATTAATTTATATTGTAGAGAGAATATTGGAAATTTCATAGAGCCTAATTCGTTCACTAAAGAAGATCTAAGATATACTATTAATACCAGCCCAACTCTTTGACGTTAGTTATCTTTTTATTCTACAAATTCTTTGCAATACTTCAAATTTTGACTATTGACTAAAATGTAAGCGTTGAAAGTTTAGTAACTAAAGTATAAACTTTATAAAAGTTTAGAGACCAAAAATATAATTTTTTAAAAGTTGTATATTTTTTACCATAAATGAAGAGTTTATTCTGAAATTAACGTTTTCGTAGGATCAAAATTTTAATTCGGGATTTTTATTAAAAGCTATAAAGTAGTAAAGTCCGATGAAGATTCGAATAATCCGATTAAACCGGAATTTCAATAAAATTTGAAGGATAATAAAAAAATGTTAGAAATATTATTTCCATAATTTAGAACGGTGAAATTTAACATGTATCAGTGGAATTAAGGTCGATTTTCTTGATCTAGTGAAAACGTTAATTTCAGAATAAATTATTCATTTACCGACTAAAATATATAATTTTTTTAAAAATTTACATTTTTGGTCCTTGAACTTTTACAAAATTTATACTTTGACTACTAAATTTTCAAAACTTACATTTTGATCACTAGTCAAAATTTGGGTATTGTACACCTACTATTTCTATATTATTCTAGACTATTTTTAACATAGGTATAATAAATGATACTTATAGATCTCCCTATAATTTGCATTGTTTTTTAATAGAGAAGATTTCTGAAAAGTAAACAATAAACAAATACGCATAAAAGAATGAGATAATTGTAATAATTTTTTGAATAATATAGAGCGATTACATAGTAATATTTTTTATAGTCTCTTTAGTTATTGTAACGTATACACATGATGTAGTTGACTCTAAAATTAATAATATTATTTTTTACCACTAAAATTGCTTTTTGTGTTTGTGATAAATATTATTATTATTATTATTAAAATAATAAAAATATAATATAATATATATTAAATTATTATATTATAATTAAAATAAATCTATATAATATTTGAAAATTAATTTATTAATAAAAATAATTTAAATATTATATAAAATATTTTTATGAAAATATATTAAAATATTATATATATATATATATATATATTAAAATTAGATTCACAAGTAAATTATAAAAGGAATAATTTATGCGTACAATTTTACATGCTTTGACCGAAGACTTGGATCGTTGGGCATATTTATTTTGATTTAATGGGGTTCTTGAAATCCTACACCTAAATCCATAAAAACAACGTTCAGAAAATAAATTTGTTAGTTCGATATTGAATGTGCTTCTATATGATCGTCTCAGCAATGGATGTTGACTAATGATCGTCTCAGCAATGGATGTTGACTACTTTATGTAAACGAATAAATATGTATAGATAAAAACATACGTTTAGTCACTCAATTTTATCTTTTTTATATTTTGGTCGTTCAACTTTATAAAATTATGGTTTTTCACCAAACTTTTGGAATTTGGTTCTTTTTTGTCATACCATTGTTAGTTGTGTAAAGACATAGTTTTGGGTATTTTTGTTTATAAAATTAACCTAGTTCATATGTTACTTCGTCTCCAATTTATACAAAGCATATAGCTTATAAAATCATTCCTATTATTATATAAAGGCATACACATATTTTATATTAGAGGGATAAATTTATAAAATTTTAGGAGGTTAAAATAGATTATTAATAAAAAAATATAAAAAAAACTTAAAATATATGAAAATTTGAATTTTTCATAACGTCTTCTCTCACCAATTCATTAGGTCCATCCCCGTTAATACCCCTCTCCACAAAATTTATATTGCTTGTACACAGGATGAAAGCATAAATTTATGTCGGGGTGTGAACTTAAAAAGCTATATTAAAAATGGGGGAAATTACAAATTTCATCATTGAACTTTATTCTCTCTCATGTTTTGCTTATTGAACTTTAAAAGTTTTCAATTTTCTCACTGAACTTAATATATTATTTTTTTATCAATGAACTTTACTCGCTCTCCTATTTTGGCCACTCAGCCGTTAAATAGTTAATGACGTTGAAAATGACTCCGTTTTTAAAAAATAAATTTTTCATCAAAACAACGTCGTTTTGCATCTATATAACAACTCATTTTAACGTCTTTAACTATTTAACGACTGAGTGACCAACAAAACTCAATGTATTAAGTGAGGAAATTGACAAGATTTAAAGTGCAGTGAGTGAAATAGGAGAGAGAGCAACGTTCAGTTAACAAATTTTTAATTTACTCTAAAGTTTTTGGAGTGTGAATTATAAAATTTTAAGGGTACAAAATTAAACAAAGAAAATTTTTAAAATGTAAGATAATTTAAAATTTCTAGTGGGTACGACCTCCCCTAACACCCACCAGTTCATCCCTGTTTGTATAGCTCTAACTATATCAATCTTAGTCTTATGAACACCTGGGAAATACTTGTAATTTCTTTCTTTCTAGATAAAGTAGACATATGCACATCAAGCAAGCTTAAGAATCAATAACTTTCCTTTTGTTGTTGATTCTATCCTCTACTCTCTTTATAAAATGTTTGCAATCAACTTCACTTGATTTTAAATCCAATCAATTCTCTAATGCCATCTAAGTCATCTTCATACCGAAAAGAACAAGTTCTATGAATTTGTAATTCTCTTTTATCACACATCATACACCCACAATATTTTAAATTTCTTCTTCTCTATAACCAAGATCCGTTTTCACCGACATTTGATCATTGTCGGTAGTTGTTTGCAATGCATCTATACTAAAACATTCTCTCTTTTCTATTTATTTTTTTCTTTTCAATTTAATTGTTTTTTATCGAAATCGATAAAATCAAAATCAAGATGTCTTTTATTGTTTTATAATGTCAACTGTCTAATTAATGTATAATCAAGATATATTATTTTTCTTTTCTTAATCGACCTCCCTACCGTTTGGGAACTCTCAAGTCTTCATTTATATAAAGTTGTCTAAAATTTCAGCCAGCTAATATCTTCTTCAACAATCGAACTTGATATAAGAGTAAAAATAATCATATAAAAATGGTAAAATAATATCGCACAACTCTATTTGAAAATTTTTAAAAATTATGGTTGTGAAATTATTTGTTAGATTTTAATATAGAGAAAATCGCCTCAGTGACCAAAAAAAAGTTATAATATACGATTTTAACCAACTTTTTTTGGATTTGCCAAAATGACCAACAAAATCGCAACGCGAAATAAAAATCGCAACGCGATCCCCAGAATCGCAAATCAGTGTCCAAAATCGCAACGCGATTCTTGAAAATCGCAATGCGATAGTCAAATTCGCATTGCGATTTTCCAAAATCGCAACGCGAATATGAAAATCGCAACGCGAACACATAAATCGCAATGCGTATCCGTAAATCGCAACGTGTATCCGTAAATCGCAACGCGTTTCCGTATATCGCAACGCGTATCCGTAAATCGCAACGATAATCCGTAAATCGCAACGAGAATCTGTAAATCGCAACGATAATACGTAAATCGCAACGAGAATCTGTAAATCACAACACTGAAATTTTGGGTATATAACACTGAAATCATAAACTAAATCCCTAAATCGCAACTCATTCCATCTCCATCTATCACTCTCTCCGGCGACATCCGTTCCTATATCCAACGACATCCTTCCCAATCCGGCAACAGGTTTTAGTTTCGCAGCTCGTCTGTTTAGTAAATTAATTTACAACCATGAAATCATCTAATGTTGATCATGTTTGGATAGATTTGTGTTTTGGAGGGTCATGGGATAATGTTCATGGTGTTTTACAATATATGCCTTTACCCATGAATCTTCAACTAAAATTGTCTTTACAAAAGTTAACTTATGAAACTCTAATGCTACGTGTTTCAAATAAATTGAATTTAGAGCCCCTAAGTGGATTTAGGCTATCTTATCAGAGAAATGGTAAAGTTTATTTGTTAACCGACAATGAAGATGTTGAACGATTCATTGCTTACATTAGGGTTTCACAAGATGATGTTACATTGTATGTTGTTGAACCTAGAAGTAGTATTGTTGGGTCAGTAGCGGGTAGTAATCAACTAAGTTTTTCTCAAAACCCACAACCTTTCTCTAATCCAAATCCCAATCAACTTTCAGCACCAAATTCCGGTTTTCGTATTGACCAGTTAGACGATGATGAGCCAACAGAAAAAATTGTGAGTACTAGTCAGTATTCGAAATTTGGTCTTGGTCAATATCCGGACTTTGATATTGGTCAATACACGGATTTTGATGATGTTTCAGAAGAAGAAACAGACCATGCGTGTAATGATATTGATATTGGTCAATACCCGAATTTTGATGATGAAACAGCCGTTGCCGAAGAATGTAATGTTGATGATAATGAGGAGGAAGTTACGACTGTGAATGAACATGTTGAACATCCATTCTGTAATTCATATAATCCTGAAGAAGAAAAAGAAGAAGAAAAAGTCCCCGAAGAAAAGAAAATGCCACGAGCATATAACTGGAATATGCCAGAATTACTTCAGATACCGGAAGAAGAGTTGATAAAGAAAGCAGTTGATTGTTACACAAAAGTTATTCGTATCAAGAAAGATGATTGTTTTGATACAAAGGAAGACTTGAAGATAGCTTTATATACGAAATGTGTGGAAGATGGCTATCAACTAAAAGTTAACAAATCAAGCAAAGATCGTTTCGAAACAAGGTGTATGATTGACAAAAACTGTACGTGGCGTATGATTGCAAAGAGAATAAAAGATTGCAAAATGTTTCAAGTTAGGACTTTTATTGATAAACATACATGTTCAAGAACCCAAGTTTTTCCTCACCATAGACAGGCAAACAAAAAGGTGTTGGGTGGTTTTCTGGCTGAGTTAATGTTTTTGAATGGCAGGGTATATCGGGGACATGAAATTATGACTGACATGAATGCTCGGTTCAAGATTAGTATATCATATTCTCAAGCTTGGAGAGCCAAATGTTATGCCTTGGAATTGTTGAGGGGGTCGCCAGAAGCATCGTTTGCCCAACTGCCGGCTTATTGTCACAATTTAAAGCTGAAAAATCCTGGGTCGGTAACTCATATCAAAACAGATAGAGATGGACGCTTTGAGTTGCTGTTTATCGCCATTGGTGCTACGGTTAGTAAATCAATATAATTTTGTTGACTCATTTTTGTTAGTTACATGCATTTCACATTTAAATGATTATTTCTTGTGTATATTATTTTGTAGATTCGTTCGTTTATTACTTGCATGCGCCCAGTTATTATAGTTGACGGAGCACATTTGAAAGGTCGATACCTTGGAGTAAACTTATTAGCAGTAGCCATGGATGCTAACAATGGGATATTGCCAATAGCTTACGGGGTTGGCAAATCTGAAACCTCTGATTCATGGATGGTTTATGGGGCATCTTAGGGATTGCATAGGTCCTATTAGCAATCTGACAATCATATCCGATAGGGCAAACTCAATTGACAACGCTGTTAGAAGGTGTTTCCCAGATGCTTTTCATGGACTTTGTGGTGTTCATTTGTATAGAAATCTAAAATCAAGGTCTGCTGGTATAAAAAAGCACAAATGGACATACTGGAAGGCTGTAAAAGCTTATCGGGAAGTGGATTTCAATAAGCATATAAATTGTTTAAGACGTGTTTTGCCTCAGTGTGCTCAAACACTAGAAGATGTCGGGTTTGAAAGATGGTCAAGAGTACATCAACTTGGAGCAAGATATGGTTTCATGACGTCTAATAGTGCAGAATCAATCAACGCTCTAAGTCGTCATTCCCGGAAATTACCCATTACTATGTTAATGGAGTTTTTTCGAGCCTCTATTCAACAGTGGTACTACAAGAAAAGAAACCATGCAGGTATTATTTCTTTGAATTCGTAACTTATCATATTATATATTTTACTAAGTATTGTTTATTTAAATTTACAGGAACATTGGAACATCGTGTTACACCATGGACTGAAAAAAAGATAACGAAACGTGTTGTGAAGTCAACGTCATGGAGAGTTGAACCATGTTCAAACACTTTGTTTCAAGTACTGGATAATAACTTAAATGGGCTAGTCGATCTAAATGCAAAGACGTGTAGTTGTATGAAATGGCAAACATCTGGTTATCCGTGTGGCCATGTTATAAAAGTTGCTCTTCATTTAAACCAAGATGATTCAAGCGCATACGCTATGGATTGCTACACTACAGAAGTTTATCGACAGACTTATGCCGAGATTGTCTACCCTATTCCACATCCTTCTGAGTGGGACATACCAGATGACTTACAAACAGTTTTGCCACCAGCCATGGACAGAAGGCTACCTGGCCGACCAAAAAGTCACGATCGTATACCGTCTAAGGGTGAAGAGAAGAAGAGATCGACATGTAGTCGGTGCAAGGAAAGTGGTCATACAAGGTTGACATGTGGATCACCAGTGCCATCAAAATCATCTTTTCCTCTACCAAAATATGGATCCTCATCAAAATCCAAAGCTCATATGGTGTCAAGCAAAAGGCAATCATCTTTAAAATCCCAATCACAATTGGCTTCACCTTTTGAGACTGTTAACTTAGGTGATTTTTAAATGCAAACGTTGTATTATGTGGATTTTATGTGTGAACTTTTAACATTTTCAGTTGAATTAATGACTCAGGCCAACCATTTTGACTTAACCAACTCTTGTTATTCAGTTGTTATCACTATTAGGCATGCATTTGACTATCGCAACACGGAAATTACAATCGCAACGCGAAATGAAAATCCCAACATGAAAATCGCAATGCGAAATGAAAATCGCAACGAGAGAATCGCAATGCGAAATGAAAATCGCAATGCGAAATGAAAATCGCAACGAGAGAATCGCAATGCGAAATGAAAATCGCAATGCGAAATGAAAATCGCAACGACAGAATCGCAATGCGAAATGAAAATCGCAATGCGAAATGAAAATCGCAATGCGAAATGAAAATCGCAATGCGAAATGAAAATCGCAACGAAAGAATCACAATGCGAAATGAAAATCGTAACGAGAGAATCGCAATGCGAAATTATAAACGCATTGCGATTTTCATTTCCGCATTGCGATTTTCATTTCGCATTGCGATTCTCTCGTTGCGATTTTCATTTCGCATTGCGATTTTCATTTCGCATTGCGATAGTCATTTTTGCCTTCAACATAATGCAGATTGAAATCAACAAAATCAACCATTACATTTCAATCAATTAAACAAGCACAAATAAGAATTATGTTCGCATCAATTACACAAATCAACTTTTACAAATCATCTTTTACAAATCAATTAAACAATCAAAAAATAAGCAATAATTCTTATTTCCGATCATCTACTATTGAATCAACTTTTACAAATCAATTAAACAATCAAAAAACAATCAATTAAACTATTGAATCAACTTTTGTAGCTCGACATCATTTTCACGCAGTTCACTTCTGAGATTAACCTGCAGAAACCAAACATTTGTTCAAACAACACTTTCTACACATCTAAAACCTACAAACAGCAAATTATTGAATTCTAGTTACTTAACCAAACATTTTCAAACCAAAAGTATATAAACTTACCAATTGTTTATGGACATTTTTATAACGCGGATGCAGGTAGGCAGCGTCTCGTATATATCGATTTAGCCATATAATGCCGAAACCAGGCTGACTTTATTTCTCAAGGTCAATTGAGCCGAAAAAAATTTCTACAAAAACAATAAACATACCAAGTTAGATATACCAAAAACTACACTGTGAAGATATACCAAAAACAATAAACATAAAAAGTAGTAGTTTATTCTTGAAACTAAAATTTGCAACACTGTTTTGTCTTTTGGTTGAAATGAAAATCGCAACGAGAGAATCGCAACGCGAAATGACAATCGCAACGAGAGAATCGCAACGCGAAATAAAAATCGCAATGCGATTTTGGTTTCTCGTTGCGATTTTCATTTCGCGTTGCGATTCTCTCGTTGCGATTGTCATTTCGCGTTGCGACAGTCATTCTCTCGTTGCGATTTTCATTTATCTCGTTGCAACTCTTCTGCAAATTGAAACTTGAATGGATTGCATTACTTCAACCAAAAGACAGAACAAAGACAAAGACAAATACTAACTTGAAAATCGCAACGAGAGAATAGCAACGCGAAATGAAAATCGCAACGAGAGAATCGTAACGCGAAATGAAATCTAAGTGAAATGGTTAATCTATTATTGAGATGACCAGTAAACTTATCATCAGTTTCAATATGAAAAACCTACAATAATGCAAACATTTCAAAATAAAAATAATTAAAAAACTAACCCTCGGAGGTTGATTTTCCATTTCTGAATATTGTGAGGGATTTCTGACCGTGAATGGTTGTGAGGGATTTCGCCGGAGATGGGGACGGAAATCTTCGGAGATGGGGACGGATTTCTTCGCCGTAGAGAGTGAGAGATGGAGATGGGACTGAGTTGTGATTTTAGGTTTTAGGTTATGAGTTACGATTACGGGATTTTGTCTTAATATTCGTTTTTGTAATTTGAAAATAAAATACGCGTAGCGATTATAATGGCGCTTTAAATATCGCGTTGCGATTTACGGATACGCGTTGCGATTTTATGTATTATCGTTGCGATTTACCGATACGCGTTGCGATATACGGATACGCATTGCGATTTACCCATACGCGTTGCGATTTACGGATACACGTTGCGATTTACGGATACGCATTGCGATTTATGTGTTCGCGTTGCGATTTTCATATTCGCGTTGCGATTTTGGAAAATCGCAATGCGAATTTGACTATCGCATTGCAATTTTCAAGAATCGCGTTGCGATTTTGGAAACTGATTTGCGATTCTGGGGATCGCGTTGCGATTTTTATTTCGCGTTGCGATTTTGTTGGTCATTTTGGCAAATCCAAAAAAAGTTGGTTAAAATCGTATATTATAACTTTTTTTTGGTCACTGAGGCGATTTTCTCTTTAATATATCATACGTACTTGTATTATTTTAAAATTTAAAATTATTTTTTAAAATGAATTATTTCACTATTTTTAATTTTAATGTTGGGTCAAATCTACCATTCAAACAACCTTAACATACAGTCAACCTCTGAAGCGGGTTTTGTGGTCCCCACCCAGATTTTTATAACGGTTCGGTTCCAGTGTACCGAACATCCCCACCAAAAAACCAATCGGACGGTCCAGAACGAAACCAAAGGTGTGTCCGGGAGACCTTGAAGAAATCAATAAAAGACAGCGACCATGTACGGGAGTGTGTGTTCCAGGGTGCCCAACCTGGAATCTCAAGGCATCGCTTGCGACAAATACCAAACCCAGAGAAACTTCTCTCAATCCTCACGAAATCGAGATTTTCAATCTTAACACACTTTCAATTCCGAATCACTTGTTACATCTAAAAACGGAAGTCGGGAGGGAAAATCCAGGATCTTGAGCTCTAATGTTGGATGAGTGTTTGGTTCTGTGTTAAGGGAAAAAAAGTTCAAAAAGGGAATTTTGGGAATTTAAAGAGCTGGGATTCTCTCCATAAAATAAATAAATTAAAAAGAAGAGAAATGATCAAGCTTTGCTTAATGGCTTCTAATGGGTGCCCTCCTGGTCCGGAACTTGTTCTTCACCGAGAACAAGGCGTCAGCAGGGTGATCAAGGCGAATTTTCTTTCGGGCTGTTTTCTTTTCTATTTTGTTTATTTGTTTAGTGATTATCAATCGTTTTAGCATGAACATTTTCAATTTAATTGGATTCATTCCTCTGTTCCTCGAAAAAGTCAAATCGATTTTTATTAGAATTTTTGAGCATGCATATATGTGTAAATTGTTATTGTTATAAATGGTCGATATTTGATCTTAATCATCAGAAATTTGCAGCTATTCCCTTCTTTTGCTACTAATGTTTTTTATGTATTAGCTTTATTCTTGTGAAAATTATAGTGCTACTTATTTGTTATTGAATATTTATTCTTTCCACAACCGCAGAAATGGCCATCCTCCTTGCCATGTAAAATAATGAAACCAGAGATGGCATCAACAAGTCCCTTTGATCTGAAGTGCAACGGAATCCAAGGGCAGCCGAAAACGGTTCCCCTACTTTGTGAGCCTAAACTGATCGTTCATGTTGATCCAAAAGCACAAACACCTGTGGTTATTGATAAACCAGGTCAGAAACTTGTTGCTTGTTTGTCGTATGGACTCGTTGTATCTTTTTCTATGTACTTAGGGAAAGACTTAAAATCAATTCTTGTTCTTAGAGTGTACATACATATATGCATAATTCTCTGAACACCATAAAGAGTGTGTGTTTATGTCATTAAGTTTCAGAAACTAACAATGTAATTAAAATTTTTGTTTCAACTTGGTCATATGTTGTTTATTGGAATTCAGATGTAAACTCAAATCTTTGGCATGATTCTCTTCTTGACATGATTGGAAAGAGCAAAGAGAAATGATGAAATAAGCTATAGCATAAATAGGAAAGGTGATTCTTGAAGGGATATAAAAGTGTTAGGAGTTAGATTAGTTGATTCCAATCAATAAAGTACTATAACAATTTTTTAGGGTGATATAGGCTAGGTATATGCATTTACCATATCAGTTCCTTTTATATTTCTGCTGAACACGTCTCCGGGAGTCATTGTCTAATGATTATCCCGACCCTGCTTTGTTTGCAGTTGCTTATCTAGACACATCACTCTTTAGCTGTGGGATAGCCGAGAAGTGCACGTTACATGAAAAATTCTTGAAGTTTCTTATGTCTGGACTAAAGGATGTGGACAGAGGGGAACTTTATTTATCTTTGCTATCCAATTTGATTCCACCATTGATATTTGGTGTGCATCAGCAGCCTTCTGCTTCTCTGATTTATCCAAGCAGCGCATTTGATGGCAAGGAGAAGCCTCTTCCGGGCTTTGTAGGAGAGATGATTTGTGATTCAAGACTTACAGTTAATTCAGATGGTCAAGTTGTATTTGCGGATAGTGGGACCGAGATAAAAGACATACTTTCAGTTGTTGCTGAATTTCACTTATCAAGCAACTCGACTAAATGGAGAATGCAGTCAGGATTGGTGCCATACTTCTACTGGTATGGATACTGATACTTAATCCCTCTTGCTTTAAATTGTTGCTAATAAGCACTACAGTCGATTTCACTGTTGTTCGAAAGACATGTGACCCCAAGGTCTTCTGATTAAACAGGAAACGGAGCAAAAAAGTGCATGCTAGTATGAACCTCTCACCACAGTTTGATCTTTCCAGTGTTGCACCTCCAAAAAGGTATGTGACTGATCATATGTTTCAAGAATGTTTCATTGTGTCCTTATGAATTCCCTTTCCATGGCCATTATTCTGCTTGTTAATATAAAGGAAACTGTTAACTTGAAATAATTGGAAATTATCTTATTTTGGGATCTTGGAATCTAGGCTAGAATTTCTCTGACAAAGGAATAATGACTTGTGAGATGCAGCTCTTCATTCATGTTAATTGCAACTCACTTTTCGGCAGTCCTGAGAAATTCATAAACATCTGCAAAAGCTATAGTTCCTGGTGCTTTCTTTCAACCGATTTTGTCTAAAATGTGTTTTTGTGCAACTCACTTTTTGGCAGTCCGGAGAAACTCAAGCTCAACCCATCGCGAAAAATGAAGACGTCCAAGAAGTTAAGCAGGGAGAGAAATCTCTACACAGCAAATTATTTCCATGCATGCGAGACCCTTCTTTCTTTGATGGTAAATAGGCGACGGACCGGCAAAACAGTAATTCTTTCCCTGAAAAAATCTGGCCCTGAACTTCCTCACCTCTTGGCCCAATTCTCTACCAGCATCGCCGGGACTGGTCTTGCTGTTCTTTTTTCTCTTCTCTGTGGGTTAGCTTACACGAGAGCTCCATTCTGTACATCTAAACTCTTTAGCACCAGCCTCGGGTTGGGGCTAGTTTGGCTCTCATGGGCAGTTAACAGACTAAGGGACACGATTGTACAAATGAGCAAGAATGGGAGCAAGTCGGGTCTGAATGAAAAAGAGATGATTAAGAGAGTCGAGAAGAGTGTTAACGACATTTACTTCAGGGCTGGAACGTTGATGGCTATAGCAATGCTAAGATTTGCATGAATTTGGAAGACAACTCATATTTCCACAACAAAACCTTAACATCTATGCTAATCCTTTATGGTCTTGTGATGATCTTGACCTCATATGAGGAGGACCTCCAGAGTGGAGAGGAAGGTACAAACTTGCATAAATTTAAACTATGATTTGTCGTTGCCGGAGCCTATGCTACTCGGAACAAATATAGTTGGGAGCAAAAACTTGAAAAGATTACTAGAACTGGTACTGGTCTTAAATATATTCTTCATGTGCTTACACAGAACTGCAGCCTTTTCAAGAGGACTGTTGTTTTTAAATATATTGAAAAGCTTCAGTTGTAATTTTTGGATGTAGAAGGAATAAAATACATGCTGTTTGCATATGTATACCTGAAAACGAATGAAAATAATTCAATCCTTAATATAAGCGAATGAGCGTTAAGGGCCACAATCCATGGGGTTGATACTTAGCATTATGAACCTGAGTATTACGCCATTCCATATATTCCATAAAAGGACAATAAATTCAGCGAATCTGACTATACCCAGAATAGGAGCGAAGGTTTCCAATCAATGCAAAGGAGATGTGCAAACGAAGGAGCCAACCAAACCAAGAAATCCCGCCAGCTCTAACGAGTCTTGTGCATACACATAATCTTTCAGCACATGGATGGTGGTCTCCTCTGCTACACGACACATAGGGTAAACCCCATCGCCTATGCCTGCTTCACGAAGACGTTTTTCCCACCAGAAGACCCTCATGTGCCACACACCATGCAAATACTCTCACCTTTGGAAGCACCTTTAATTTTGCAATAGCCTGCCAAACTTTTGAAACTAGTTCTACCGAATGCAAAGGTCGTTGTAACCAACAGTATCCCAATCGAACAGAATACGAGTCAGAGTCGTGGAATCCCCAAATTAGTTCCTCCTCTGTGCAAGGTGCAATGGTTGTTGCTAAAATCTTCTCAGCATCCTCAGTCATGAACACAGCTCGAACCCGTGACTCAAACCAGCTATTGCTAGTCGAATGCATAAAGAATGTCGCCTTAAACTGTTCTAGAGGGAAAGCAGTATAATCACTCGAAAGGATTACCCTACTTGTCCTACTCCATTGATCATGCACAAGGTTCACTTTGCTATCAATTCTAATGTGCCAAAAAAGAGCACCAAACATAGCTCGAAGTGCCTTATATATCCCTTTCTATGTATAAGAACTCGTAACTTCGTTTTTAGCATTAAAAATATCTGCGTTAGGGAAATATTTTGCTCGTAACACAAAATAGAGCAAACAATTATTATATCGAATAAGCCTCCACACCTGTTTACCTAATAGTGCCAAATTAAAGGATTGTAAGTCTCGTAAACCAAGTACTCCTAAGCGTTTCGGTTAACAAATCTTTGACCATGCAATAAGAGACCATCCTCTATCTGTGGTCTTTTTCGTCCATCAGTAATGTCGCATTACAACAGTCATGTCATTAAGCAACCACTCCAGAAGCATGTAACAAGACATAGCGTACTGAGGTAAAACATGTGCCATTGATTTAAGGAAAATCTCTTTACCTCTATAAGATAACCGTCGCTTTGTCCATCCTTCAACACGGTCAACCATTTTGGTTCGTAGATATCCAAAGGCGTCAATTTTGTTCTTCCCAATGTATAATGGTAAGCCCAAATAGAGACCGAGGGATGCAACCGACTGAATACCAAGTATGTTCGTTAACTGTCGGCGATGATCATCAATGGTCTTGGGGCTGAAATATATTATTGATTTATCCGAGTTCACATTTTGTCCAGAAGACTCAGCGTAGACTTGTAGAATTTCCTTAATGTGTCGCATCTGATATAGAATTCTGCATGAACACAAGCTATCATCTGCAAATAATAAATGTGACACAGGCGGTCCACCTCGGCAAGCACGAATGCCCTTGATCGTACCCTCTCTTTGCGCCTTGTGAAATAAAACCGATAAACCTTGAGTCACAAAAAGAAAAAGAAAAGGTGATAACGGATCGCATTGCCGAAGTCCCCTAGATAGGGTAAATTCCCTAGTGAGTGATCCATTAACGGTGAATATAACAGAGGTGACACATCGCATAATAGTGGCCACAAACTCACTATTAAAACCAAGTTTGGTCATGATTGCCTGGAGAAAACTCCATTCAACCCGGTCATAGCCTTCTTAATATCTAGTTTAAGTGTCGTGCCTTTATTTATGATATTATTTTATTTATTCTTTGTATTATATATTAGATAAAGTTTATAGTTTTGTAGTGAAAAGATAAAATATATGCAGTATTATTAAAATACATGTATTATTACGGCATTATTAATGATTTAATTTTAATTTTAAAATGATTTAATTTTAAAACATCGTGAATAGATAATTTAATTTTAAAATGACTTAATTTTAAAACAACGTTAATAAATAATTTAATTCATTCAAATTTAAGTAACTAATTTTAAACATAACTATTACGGTATTATTGATAATATATATTTAAAATTCATTTTTAAGAATTAAATAAAAACATTTTATCTATGTAATTTTATATTTTGGATAACTTAAAGTTTGTTTCGGTTTTGCGGTGTTGCGGCGTAATTTATAGCATGTCGCGGTGTTACATAACGGTTTTAGAACACAATAGTCGTGATGTGGTTTCCTTGTCACGTTACGCTAATATTATGTCGCAGTAACCTTCTAAACCGTTACTATACGGCCGTTACACTGTTGCTGCGGCAATTTAATTTAATATTATGTATTGAACCGATTCCAGCTCTTCTCCAAGGTGTTATAAAGCACCTGATCCAGTGGCAACTTATACCTGAATATAAGAAACCAAATGGTTGCATCATTAACTTCTTTGACGAGATAGACTTTTCCGCTGCTCTCTCGTTCCCTTTTTTCCGTCATTTGTTACAGCATGTATGCCATCATCTATTTAATTAAAATTGCAGGAATGACAGAATTGATATAGTTATGTTTCCCTTAAATGTAGGATGAATACTCGCAGTCGTTTCTTAAACCGCCACATTTGGACCAACTCATCTCCTCTCTTATGCTCTCTGAATCAACAATGGCTTTTGGACGCACTCTTGTGAGTGATAGTGAAGGCAACTATAGGGGGCACTCAAGCTTTATTTGAAAGAATGGTATGCTTTTGTATTTGTTTGATATCCAACCGGAAACGAACTATCAATATTAAACTATGAGAAAATATGATATCAATGAAGCAGCTTAGTATCATAATTACAAATACTGCAAATTCTTCAGGGCTCGTTTCTTCTTACTGAATACGAGGCAAGCTTTGAGTGATGGAATGGCATTGTATGATTCTAATATGGTCAGATTTTGCATAAGAGTGACACTTTTTTTATGACTATACTGTAAAATGGTCAGCTTAGCCGTGTGTTTTTTATGGTAATAGCTCTTACTTGACAAGAAAGCTTGTAAGTTGTAACATATTATGCAGATCTCTTCTAGTAACGAGGGGAAACAGTTCTGACATAGCAACACACACCATGTTCTTATCTTCAAGCAAGAGGGTTAGCATTACGTTCTTCCGAGTTCGACCCGACACCAACCAAGTTCATTCACCACCAACCAGGATTTCAAAAAACGGTCCGCGACCGCGATTTCGTTCACGATATAGCGGTTTCGCCGCCGTCCGAGTTACCCGCGATGGCCGCAATAGCGCCGGCGACGGCCGCAATCACTGTAAATCCGAAATAACCGAAAACGCGACCGCGATCGAGATTTGAAACCCTACCACCAACTGCTTCCTAGGCTGCTCCCTTCGAGTGTACCAGTTCCATATGAAATGTCAAATGGAACTCTTAACGGCTATGAGGCACTGGATATGATGCTGAAACTGGGAGTCGTCCAAGGTCCTGTAGTCATGCTAACTCCCATGAGTCCAATGGTAATGAACCCCAAAAAACTTCCTCGTGACGGTACGGGCGTCTTCTTGCCCTGGACCATTCAATCACAAAAGCCTACTAAGCATCTTCCGCCCCGTGCCCATAAAGGAAACATGCTCATATTGCCTCTTTCTGTTGAAACAAATGTAGCAGAATCAACTTCCGATCAACGTTAAAACGAATTCTGATATAAGTTAAGCATTGGTTTAAGCGGTTTAAGTACTGTAAGAGTTGGTTTATCTTTTCCCCTTCATTTTTTTCATTTCACTCTTCTCTTTTCCACAACAAAAGTAGGTTCAATCAATTCGTCTGTTGAAATGTCATGGTAGGGCTTTAGAGGTAGCAGAGCTTTTAAAAGTTGGGAGTGTGAATTTGCTCTAATGACAGGGCATTAATTTTATATTAAGTTATTAATCTTCTTTTACAGACAATATTAAATTATGGTTATCTATTTTATATTTCTACCACATGTTTAAAGATAAATGTTGCACATCCGTTCATACACTATATTACAGTAGATTCATTTAGTTTTGAAGTATCCTTCGCGTAACCATTAATGGCCAACAGGTTGAAGTATCCTCCAATGTCTTCCCTTATTCTTCCAAAGATTGAACTGGTGAGCCATACAGATCATACGGTGCCCAAAGATGATCGACGGCGCAAGGCTTCCTCGAGTCGAGCCTCAACCAAGGCTTCCCTTTGCCACTCCAATGTAACAAACTGATAGGCCCGGGATGCAAACTCCTACACTTGCCTTCGATGTTATCTCCCCCTAGTCCATGTTGGTTCCACCTATGGTGAACGGCTTTTATATTCCCAGCTAACACCAACAAAAATGGTGGCAACGAACCCAAGGTATATATCCTCTTCTGCTTTTGCATCGCCATCCACTCTTCCACTTTCGCCGCGTATCCGCCTTGCCTCCACTTATCAACATCCACCACCATGACCCCAGTGTTGAAATAACACGGCTGTCTTCCGTTGAAAGTGCTAGACAATTCCTTGTCCGACCAGAACAAGTCCGTGAAATACTGTTTGAAATTCGCGTGGCAATATTCAGGTGCAGCCAACACTTTACCTTCTAAATCGACTTCCCAGAGTTTTATGATGTCATCCACCACGACGATGTCGGAATCCAAGTATAATACGCGCTTAACATCCGGCGGTAGTATATCGGCGAGGTAAATCCTAGCATAGTTCAAAGGCTGATCGAGTGCTTGACGTATGGATCTCGATATCTTTCCACGAACTCGGTTGGGGTCGAAGCGGTAAACTCTGAAGTTGAGGTAAGGGAAGGTGGTGTTGATGCTTCGGAGCACGTTGGTATCGTACTTCCCGCACAAGAAATGGAATTCCATGTTTTCGGGGCACGTTGAATGCTTGAGGACGGAGAGGACAGCAGCCATGGTGCCCCTGAGGTAGTTTGCGTCCAAAGTCATGGCAATATGGATTGTTTTGGAAGCATTGGAGCTACAATCATCCCCGTTGCGGAACTTCGGGGCCTCCCTGAATGTCGGAATATCGGAGAAAGATTTTCGGATAATGATGCCATGGTGGATTCCGGTGGCCAAGGTGGCGGTGGTGACGAGGAGGAGGAAAGACAGGCGGCCGAAAAGAGGGACGGCCATCCTGTCTTTGAGGGGAAGTTGTGAAAAGGGTGCGGTGTGGGAAGGGAATCAGAGGCCACGAGGCGAGAGGATATCAACCATTTTTGGAAAGACAGCAACGAAGAAATGATTTAAAGTTTTTTTTTTGGTTAAATTTGTTTACATTTTAAAGACATTGGAAGGACAGATTTTGGTAGACAACGAGAGGAAAAGAAGAATCCTCGGAATATTTGGAAACTGCATCAGACAAATCAAATCCATGCTCTTGTTTTTGTATTTGTTTGGTTGACAAAATTTTAAAATTAAATTTCTTTGAAATTATATATAATAAAATTAAATTTATTTAAGACTATATATTATAAAGAGAAAATAACCCCAGTGACCGAAAATTCCTTATAATATACGATTTTGACCAAATTTTTTTCGATTTGTCAAAATGACCAACAAAATCGCAATGCGATCTCTAAATCGCAACGCGATCTCCAGTATCGCAAATCAGTTTCCAGATTCGCAACGCGATTTTGACTATCGCAATGCGAATATGTAAATCGCAACGCGATTCTGACTATCGCAACACGATAATACATAATCGCAATGCGATTCTGACTATCGCAACACGATAATACCTAATCGCAACGCGATTCTGACTATCGCAATGCGATAATACATAATCACAACTCGATTCTGACTATCGCAACGCGATTCTGACTGTCGCAACACTGAATTTCAAATTCGCAACAGATTTTAGTTTCGCAACACAAATGTTTTGGGTATATAACTACGCAGTAGCAACAACTCATAACCTAAATCCCTAAATCGCAATTCATTCCATCTCCATCTATCACTCTCTCCGGCGACATCCGTTCCTATATCTAACGACATCCTTCCCCATCCGGCAACAGGTTTTAGTTTCGCATCTCGTTTGTTTAGTAAATTAATTTACAATAATGAAATCATCTAATGTTGATCATTTTTGGATAGATTTACGTTTTGGAGGGTCATGGGAGAATGTTCATGGTGTTTTACAATATATACCTTTACCCATGAATCTTCAACTAAAACTGTCATTAAAAAAGTTAACTTATGAAACTCTAATGTTACGTGTTGCAAATAAATTGAATTTAGACCCCCTAAGTGGATTTAGGCTATCTTATCAGAGAAAAGGTAAAGTTTATTTGTTAACCGACAATGAAGATGTTGAACGATTCATTGCTTACATTAGTGTTTCGCAAGATGATGTTACATTGTATGTTGTTGAACCTAGAAGTAGTGAAGTTGGGTCAGTAGTGGGTAGTAATCAACTAAGTTTTTCAACCCCAGTTTATGGTGCTCAAAATTTAATGGTTCCACCACAATTTCATCACCAAGCAAATTTTGTTTCACCACATTTCCAATACCAAACACAATCTCAAAACCCACAACCTTTCCCTAATCCAAATCCCAATCAACTTTCAGCACTAAATTCCGGTTTTCGTATTGACCAGTTAGACGATGATGAGCCAACAGAAAAAATTATGAGTACTAGTCAGTATTCGAAATTTGATCTTGGTCAATAACCGGACTTTGATCTTGGTCAATACTCGGATTTTGATGATGTTTCAGAAGAAGAAACAGACCCTGCGTGTAATGATTTTGATATTAGTCTATACCCGAATTTTGATGATGAAACAGTCGCTGCCGAGGAAGATGTTGTTGATGATAATAAGGAGGAAGTTACGACTATGAATGAACATGTTGAACATCCATTCGGTAATTCATATAACCCTGAAGAAGAAAAAGAAGAAGAAGAAATCCCCGAAGAAAAGTCCCCGAAGAAAATGCCACAGGAGTATAACTGGAATATGCCAGAATTACTTCAGATACCGGAAGAAGAGTTGGTAAAGATAGCAGTTGATTGTTACACAAAAATTATTCGTATCAAGAAAGATGATTGTTTTGATACAAATGAAGACTTGAAGATAGTTTTGTATACGAAATGTGTGGAAGATGGCTATCAACTAAAAGTTAACAAATCAAGCAAAGATCGTTTCGAAACAAGGTGTATGATTGACAAAAATTGTACGTGGCGTATGATTGCAAAGAGGATAAAAGATTGCGAAATGTTTCAAGTTAGGACTTTTATTGATAAACATACATGTTCAAGAACCCAAGTTTTTCCTCACCATAGACAGGCAAACAAAAAGGTGTTGGGTGGTTTTCTGGCTGAGTTAATGTTTTTGAATGACATGGTATATCAGGGACATGAAATTATGACCGACATGAATGCTCGGTTCAAGATTAGTATCTCATATTCTCAAGCTTAGAGAGCCAAATGTTATGCCTTGGAATTGTTGAGGGGGTCGACAGAAGCATCGTTTGTCCAACTGCCGGCTTATTGTCACAATTTAAAGCTGAAAAATCCTAGGTCGGTAACTCATATCAAAACAGATAGAGATGGACGTTTTGAGTTACTGTTTATCGCCATTGGTGCTGCGGTTAGTAAATCAATATAATTTTGTTGACTCATTTTTGTTAGTTACATGCATTTCACATTTAAATGATTATATTGCTTGTGTATATTATTTTGTAGATTCGTTTGTTTATTACTTGCATGTGCCCAGTTATTATAGTTGACGGTGCACATTTGAAAGGTCGATACCTTGGAGTAAACTTATTAGCAGTAGTCATGGATGCTAACAATGGGATATTGCCAATAGCTTACGGGGTTGGCAAATCTGAAACCTCTGATTCATGAACATGGTTTATGGGGCATCTTAGGGTTTGTATAGGTCCTATTAGCAATCTGACAATCATATCTGATAGGGCAAACTCAATTGACAACGCTGTTAGAAGGTGTTTCCCAGATGCTTTTCATGGACTTTGTGGTGTTCATTTGTATAGAAATCTAAAATCAAGGTCTGCTGGTATAAAAAATCACAAATGGACATACTGGAAGGCTGTAAAAGCTTATCGGGAAGTGGATTTTAATAAGCATATAAATTGTTTAAGACTTGTTTTGGCTCAGTGTGCTCAAACACTAGAAGATGTCGGGTTTGAAAGATGGTCAAGAGTACATCAACTTGGAGCAAGATATGGTTTCATGACGTCTAATAGTGCAGAATCAATCAACGCTCTAAGTCGTCATTCCCTAAAATTACCCATTACTATGTTAATGGAGTTTTTTCGAGCCTCTATTCAACAGTGGTACTACAAGAAAAGTAACCATGTAGGTATTATTTCTTTAAATTCATAACTTATCATATATTTTACTAAGTATTATTTATTTAAATTTACAGGAACATTAGAACATCGTGTTACACCATGGACTGAAAAAAAGATAACGAAACGTGTTGTGAAGTCAACGTCATGGAGAGTTGAACCATGTTCAAACACTTTGTTTGAAGTACTGGATAATAACTTAAATGGGCTTGTCGATCTAAATGCAAAGACGTGTAGCTGTATGAAATGGCAAACATCTGGTTATTCGTGTGGCCATTTTATAAAAGTTGCTCTTCATCTAAACCAAGATGATTCAAGCGCATACGCTATAGATTGCTACACTACAGAAGTATATCGACAGACTTATGCCGAGATTATCTACCCTATTCCACATCCTTCTAAATGGGACATACCAGATGACTTACAAACAGTTTTGCCACCAGCCATGGACAGAAACCTACCTGGCCGATCAAAAAGTCATGATCGTATACCGTCTAAGGGTGAAGAGAAGAAGAGATCAACATGTAGTCGGTGCAAGGAAAGTGGTCATACAAGGTTGACATGTGGATCACCAGTGCCATCACAATCATCTTTTCCTCTACCAAAATATGGATCCTCATCAAAATCCAAAGCTCATATGGTGTCAAGCAAAAGGCAATCAAAATCGCAATCAAAATCAAAATCTCAATCACAACCGGCTTTACCTTTTGGGACTATTAACTTAGGTGATTTTTAAATGCAAACGCTGTATTATGTGTATTTTATGTGTAAACTTTTAACATTTTCAGTTAGGCATGTATTAGTAACTTGAGTTTGAACATTGCTATGATCTGTTCAGTTGTTATCACTTATTACACATTCATTTGAATATTGCAATGCGAATTTGACTATTATGTGTATTTTATGTGTAAACTTTTAACATTTTCAGTTAGGCATGTATTAGTAACTTGAGTTTGAACATTGCTATGATCTCTTCAGTTGTTATCACTTATTACACATTCATTTGAATATCGCAACGCGAATTTGACTATCGCAACGCAAATTTGACTATCGTAACGCGAATATGACTAGCGCAACACAAAAATCGCAACGCGAATTTGACTATCGCAACGTGAATTTGATTATCGCAATGGGAATTTGACTATCGCAACGAGAAAATCACAAAGCATATTAGACTATCGCAACGCGAATTGACTTTCGCGTTGCGATTTTGGCTTTCGCATTGCGATTTTGACTTTCGCTTTGCGAAAGTGTACCTTCAACAGATCTTTTGCCTTCAATATGATGCAGATTGAAATTAACAAATCAACTTTTACATTTCAATCAATTAAACAAGCACAAATAATAATTATTTACACATCAATTAAACAAATCAACTTTTACAAATCAATTAAACAAGCAAAAAATAATAATAATTCTTATTTTCCTCATCAATTAAACAAATTAGACTTTTAAAAATCAATTAAACAATTAAAAAAAGTGTACCCCAGACAGTTGTTTATGCACCCATACATCAATTTCACGCAGCTCACTTCAGGATTAACCTGCAGAAACCAAACATTTGCTCAAACAACACTTTCTACACATCTAAAACCAACAAATAGCAAATTATTGAATTCTAGGTACTTAACAACACTTGCATTTGACTTACCAATTGTTTATGGACACTTTCATAACGCGGATGCAGGTAGGCAGCGTCTCGCATATATCGCTCTAGCCATAAAATGACAAAACCACAAGCCTACTGCACCTCTATCTCTATCGGTGGGAGGTAGAAACTGTGTACTTCCTATCGTCAAACGCTCCAAGCACATGCATACGAGAGGACCACAATCCCCTCTGGCTTACTGCGTTTGTTGTGGTGCGGTTTCGTCTCTGATAACTATAACATTGAACTTCTTTGGCTTCTTATTTCCAGAATAAGTCCAATAATTAATCGCATCAAAATATTTAGCCAAATGAGAGCTCCATCCCTTAATAATATCTCTTAAATCAGCCAATGATATTTAATTTATCATGCTGTCATATACTATTATCTTCAGGGATGGGAGCTGAAGCTCGACGAGAAGCCAATGAGTACGTTCCAAAATAGGGATAAACACCTACAATCATAAGTAGTAATTCAATTGCGCACTTATTTATGACCTCCCACCATGCAGGATAAAGTTTAGCTTGTCCATTAGCCAACACATATGATTCTTGTCGTTGATTCTTCAAGTGAACTACGTGAAAAGACGTCGGCATAATTGTATATCACGTATTTTTTTTATTTTTCCTCATTTTCCTTATCATTAGAAGACGTGACACCCATGCATCAATATGCTGTTTTACAAAAAAAGACATATATTAACGAATTACATAAATTTAAAAAAATAATCAAAATGAAATATAAGAAAAATATAAGACTTATCCCCCATCGAAATAGCATTTATCTTCAACCCCTAATAACACACCCCACCAAGACCGATCAATCAACAAATACATATCATCGTTGAGTTTGTATATGTCAGCGTAACACCCCTGGCTCCGCTCATGTAGATAAAAATCAACTACGGTCTTAGCCCAAAGGGTATTATCCAGAATTGTTTCCAGTAGTTTTCTCCTCTCCACTTCATTTGCCGGAATGGTACTGGCCGGTAACTCATACGAAAGCCAACAGTCATCCATCATGTCCGGCACGTGAGAAGGTTTCTCAATAATTCGACATATTACGCCGTGTGAATCGAGCTCTAGAATGGTGGGATGAACCTCTTCAACGATGATAGGGGCCTCTTGAACGGTGGGAGGGGACTCTTGAGGGATGATAGGGGCCTCTTGAACGATAGGAGAGGCCTCTTGAATGATGACAGGTGAGTCAGGCTTTTTCTTACGGAGTCTTCGCACTATTGGGGTGAACGAAGACGTAATGGTACGTGCACGCCGTCTGATGCGTGAATCCCGTCGTGCAAGAAAAACCCGACGTAAAGCATCCACCTTATCAGGCCGCTAAAAATAAATTAATACATAAATCAGTAAATAAACAGACATGATATTAAACAGTGAAAACAAAGACAAATATGTTTCAAACTTGCACGGTATTCACCCAAGTCGTTATTCTATCATAGTTCACAAAATGCATCAGATAATATTCCAGAAGTAATCACTTATATAAACATTTAAAAGGACAACATATAGGTTTAGTGCATGTTCAAGGACAACATAAAGAGTAGTAGTTTATTCTTAAAACTTAAATTTGCAACACTATGAAGTTAGTATTTGTCTTTGGCTTTTGGTTGAAGTAATGCAATCCATTCAAGTTTCAATTTGCAGAAGAAGAATAGTTTCTAAAACTTAAAATCGCAACACGAAACTTAAAATCGCAACACGAAAATGACTATCGCAACGCGAATTTGACAATCGCAACAAGATAATCGCAATGCGAAATAAAAATCGCAATGAGAAAAATGCAAAGCGAAACCAAAATCGCAACGCGAAACTAAATTCGCGTTGCGATTTTCATTTTCGCATTGCGATTTTCACGTTGCGATTTTTATTTCGCATTGTGATTATCCCGTTGCGATAATCATTTTCGCGTTGCGATTTTAAGTTTCGTGTTGCGACTATTCTTCTTCTGCAAATTGAAACTTTAATGGATTGCATTACTTCAACCAAAAGACAAAAGAAAGACAAATACTAACTTCACAGGGTTATTTTAGAACTGTTTAGCAGTATTGGCAGCAACCGAATGAATTTACTAAGCAATCTAAGTGAAATGGTTAATCTAAGTGAAATTACGAGTAAATCAAGTTAAATATGAAAAATCTTAAACTTACCTCGTTACGTAGAGTATGAACCTCATTTTGCAACGATGCTACCATCTCACGTAGAGCCGCTACCTCACCACGTAAAGTAGATACCTCATCACGCCATGCACCATTGTCATCGCGTAAAGTACCGACCTCATCACGCAAGGCATTGACCTCATCACGTAACTCCTCTAACTCATCCCGTGGAGGTGGAGAACAGGGAGATAAATATCGTGGCATCTTTGTCGGTCGCCTATCATGAGGTGATGGTGGAGAAGAGGCTCGATGATGTAACGGAATAGGTGATGACTCTCGTTTTAGAGGTGTATAGTGTGGTCGATCAGGTGATGACTCTGGGTGAGGTGATGGCTCTCGAAGTGGAGGTTGCTCATCATCTGTGCCATCAAAAAAACGCTTACTAGCTTACCACCAATCAGTGGCAAGCTCAGCCTCCGTGGGTGTCAGCCTCTGTAATGGAGTGTTGTCCTCCTAACAATATAAAAGCTCAAACAAAGTTAAACGTGTACTAGTAATAACTTGTTTATATATGGTAGTATTTGTGTTAACTTACATCATTTATTGTCGTATACCGTAGTAACTCTTCCCAAATCAACAGCTGTCGTTTCCTCTTCCAGGAAATAGCCCTAGGAATATCATTTGAAGTTTTTAATGCATATGTCTGCATGTCGGAAAAAACCTCAAATATCCAAATCTACAAACAATATAATACACAAACATTAGTAATTGTTAAATAATTAATTATAATTTTGGAAACATTATATAGAAATTCTTACCTTAAAGGCCCAAAGAAAGCCTGACAAAGTGTATTTGGAACCATCGCCACGCAAACTTTTACGGTCATCAAAGGCAGACGACAACTTATTCCAGGTAGCTTTCCATAGATACGAACCCCACGAAAACATGTTCCATGCATTTAGGTCCTCTACCAATTATATTAGGTCCTTAGGAATAGGTTATATGGCCTCTATGCCTAAAAGGCCGGCATGCAAAAGTACTAAAAGGCATACTTGGACAACATCGATGTCATCCATCCGAGTAAAACCATTTTTCTTATTAAATAATCTCGTCAAGTCGTCGACGTGTAAATTCGGCTTCTCCATTGACAGCTCAGGAAAAACCCGGGATAACCATGATGGGCGGGTAATATGACTAGTGTATCGACCTACATCATCGTATCCGAAGCGTAGACCAGTAATTAAGCAAAACTCCTCCCGCCCAAAACACGTATACGCCGGTGGAAAATGAAACCATATCTCTTCATTACCACGTTTTATACTCTCGGGTAGATCGCTAGTCATGGTCTGAAGCCATAAATGGGTCAACATAGCATCTCCACCCGGATGTTGTACTTTCAGCCATGGCCCGAAGCAAGTATCCTCAAACAATTTTCTTTGTACAGGTGAAAGCTTCGACGCAATTGTAGTGACTAGGCTTATTTTATTCCTTAAGGTGAATTGAGCCGAAAAAAAGTTCTACAAAAACAATAAACATACCAAGTTAGATATACCAAAAACTACACTGTGAAGATATACCAAAAACAATAATAAACATAAAGAGTAGTAGTAATTTATTCTTCAAACTTAAATTTGCAACACTGTGAATTTCGTATTTGTCTTTGTTTTTTGGTTGAAGTAATGATATTCATTCAAGTTTCAATTTGCAGAAGAAGAATAGTTTCTGAAACTTAAAATCGCAACACGAAAATGAAAATCGCAACACGAAAATGACTATCGCAACGCGAATTTGACTATCGCAACGAGATAATCGCAAAGCGAAATAAAAATCACAACGCGAAATTAAAATCGCGTTGCGTTCCTCGATTTCAAATAGTCATTGTCTAAAATTGAAACTTGAATGAATTACATTACTTCAATCAAAAGACAAAACAAAGACAAATACTAACTTCACAGGGTTAAAGACTAAACAGTTTAGCAATATTGGCAGCAATCGAATGAATTTAATAAGTAATCTAAGTGAAACGGTTAATCTATTATTGAAATTACCAGTAAACTTATCATCAATTTCAATATGAAAAACCTAATAATAATGCAAACATTTCAAAATAAAAATAATTAAAAAAACTAACCCTCGGTGGTTGATTTTCCATTTTTGATCGTGAATGATTGTGAGGTGGCTCTGAGAGATGGAGATAGACGGATTTCGTCGGAGATGGGGACGAATTTCGTCGAAGATGGGGACAGATGTCGCCGTAGAGAGTGAGAGATGGAGATAAGACTGAGTTTTGATTTAGGGTTTTAGGTTAAGAGTTGCGATTACGGGATATATTAATATTTGTGTTTGGAATTTAAAAATAAAATACGCGTTGCGATACTAATGGCGCTTTGAAAATTACATTGCGATAGTCAGAATCACGTTGCGGTTATGTATTATCGCATTGCGATAGTCAAAATCGCGTTGCGATTATGTATTATCGCGTTGCGAATCTGGAAACTGATTTACGATACTGGAGATCGCATTGCGATTTTGTTGGTCATTTTGGCAAATCGAACAAAAGTTGATCAAAATCGTATATTATAAGAAATTTTCGGTCATTGAGATTATTTTCTCTATTATAAATTAGCATGTGAAAAAGAACCGGGAACGAGCATGATTTGGTTTTTCCCCCATAATTGCATTGACGTAAAACTGTCTTTTCTTATCTACAATAAAGGTGGATTTATTATTTTTTGCATTATTTGCAAATGAAGTTTGAAAAAGTTGGTCAATCTTACGCCTAAAATAGAGATATATAAAGATATTTTTATTAATCTAAGGTATTTATAAGTAGTAGTATATGTTTTAAAAAAAATTAATCATTTGATAATAAATGCTCAAATATTCTATAGTTATTAGTGCTCGGAGTCTGGATTTATAAAAATAGCAACTATTCATTTAATCACTAAGATAACTTAATTCGTACTATATAAAGGAGGATAATTACAGCAAATAGTGCACATCATTTATGGTCACATAAAATTATTATTAGTGTAACACCCACAGTCCGTATACGTTTAAAAATACGAGTCATGGATGTCGCATCAAACATATCAATATTTAATATTCAAAAAATTTTAAAATTTGTTTATTTTAAAACGTTCCTATTTTCAACTTTAAAACTATTTGTAAATATTTAAATTTACATACGTTTTAAAAAATATAATATTATATATGTGTATTATATTCATGCAAAATATTGTTAAACTAAAATAGTCAAAATAAACGGTTTTGATTTATTATTACAAGCCATTAATTAAAACTGATAAAGCAGACTAATAACGTAATTATACATGTCACTACTAGTCAAAAGAAACATCAACGATGGCTTACTGATACTGATATTATAGATGATCTGTAAAAAGATGCTCGGGAGGCTCCTCAGTGCACGTCATGTTTCCTATCAGATCCTACGCATGAAAATCATTATGTGTTAAGTACAATTTAGTGAGCCAGTAATACTAAAGGTGAGAATAAATATATAAAATATATATATAAACATTTAAAAATAATTCAAACAAAATTTTCAGAGCTTTCAAACTATATCTCATGTTGTATCTTTATTAGAAACCTGAAAGAAATCATCTTATGAACTTCACAAAATCATATTAAATTATATCAGACAGAATAATCAGTCAATATTTCTTTTAAATCAAACACTTTTCAGAACTTTCATATTCTATTTTTGTAGTACAAAATATATTTAAGAGAATATAATGTATGTGAGTATACGAGTGTGTGCAATAAATATCTTAGCGCTATCATCAAAATCGGAACAGATAAGCACACGGTACTATCACATCGAAAATCGTAATATGCACACAAAGTGCTATCACATCGGAATATATACTAATGTACCCACTGATATACCACAATATATCAGAATCAAAATATAATCACTCTACCTCATTACATATCAATTGTACATATCACTCTCAATACAACATACAATGTGTTTTATTTTCAATTTATAATCATTTAATAAAAATCATATCAGAATCATTTTCTGATCATATTCACAAAAATATAATGGGGAAATTCATATCCTAAATCATTCATAAAACTTATTAAAATATTTCGGATATAATTTCAAAAATCAAAACATAATTCATAACTTTGATATAAATAATGCAATGTTGACTTATCACAAGTCGTCCTCGATCAAAATAATTAAATAAACAAACTGCACTCATCTTTGTCTCACTACCGAACCTTTATATGCTAATTCTTTATTCGTGTACTTTTTTTTATTTCCTTTCGGATCGTTCTTATTGCTAGGTTTATCGTAGTCTGACAACATAACATCATGACATAACATTTTCAAACTATATATTAGTATCGAACTAACATAATCAAATCTTAAAAATATAAAAATCTATGAAATAAAAATCAATACTTAATCAATACGATAATTAAATCATACTTTAATTAAAATTCCATACTTCTCAAAATAGTCTTAAGCTCTCAAATATTTATTTCCAACTTAAATCCCTCGAGTTTTGCCAATTTCCAAAACCATACTATTAATTTTGAGTTCTTCCTAGAATTCACCTCAACTATTCCATTAAATTCACAATAGCCCTTCACTATTATAATTATATCATATTATTCACATGAAATTTCCAGCACTTTCATAAAATATTCAAATCAACACTTAAACATTTAAAAGCTTACAATTCCACCCTGAATTTTCTTAAACTTTGTCAATTCAACCTCCAATCTCTATAAACTTGTAATTTGTTTCGAACTTAATAATTAAAAAAATTCAGTAAGCTTCCAGAATTTTCAGAATTGTCCTAATTTACCCAAATGACACTTCTACATTTACTAACTTGCAAACAAATCCACATTTTCTTAGGACCTTTCGAATTCCAACCCAAACATTTACCAAATTTGCAATCTGGTTCTAAATAACTTTCCAACTTAATTTTCCAGCATCTCAATACTA
This sequence comes from Hibiscus syriacus, assembly GCF_006381635.1. Lineage (NCBI taxonomy): Eukaryota > Viridiplantae > Streptophyta > Magnoliopsida > Malvales > Malvaceae > Hibiscus > Hibiscus syriacus. Next base: position 777,651 of record NW_024062302.1, on the reverse strand, counting down.
AATATTATCATTGAATACTCTGAATCTCACATCTATACAATAAAGTCCCATAATCCTTAAAACTTGTAAACTAGTCCTTTTTGACTTTCAAGGTTCCAAATTAATCCAAATCATATAGAACACTTCTAATATTATTTATAGACCGTAGAAATTTTTTTAACAAATTTCCCCTAAAATTTCCCCTATGGTTGAATCCATCATGTCACAATATATGAACTTTTTGTTCAATTTCAAGCATGAATCCATCCTCCTATGATTAAATTCATACATTTCCCATCATCACAACATCAATTTAAATCACAATCCAATGATTCTCCATAAACCCTAACATGACCAAACCTTATATATGCATGTACAATTATTTTTAATCATTGTACATGCTTTAGAAATAATCAATAACATCAAAAACATAAAAATCTTTCATCAACTCTTTAAAATCACTAAGCTCTTCATAACCCTAATCATAAAATCTCGCCACACAATCATCTTCGCCATGAAATATTGGTACCAAATGATAGAGAATTTCATGTAGATTAATTCTCTATCTAATAGCACAATCCAAAAATCAAGTGTATAACTTCAAAAATCAAAACAAAAAAATTTTTTACCTAGAGAAAGGTGGTTTGGCCAAGAGAAGAACAACAAGCTGAAAATAGCTAATTTCTTGATTATTCTAATATTAAATTAGACTTTACACCTGTCTTTAAATTATTATAATTGAATTTTTTATTCAATTATGAGAAATTCCAAAAATATCATTAATAAATCTTAAAAATTACCAATTGCCATTACCATTTCCTCCATTAAAATATTCCTTGGTCAAAGATCAATCAATTTAGCTTTGACTTTCTACTTTGTCCATTCAATTTTTGAAAATTGCATTTTAGTCACTAAAATTCTACTATTCAATCAAATCTAAAAAATTACATTGTTCTGAGCCAAATTTCTTTGATCTAAAACATGGAAATAAATATTTCCAACCATTTTCTAATATCCTTCAAATTTTTGTAAAATTTCGGTTCAATCCAATTATCCGATTTCAATATCTAAATTTATCGCTTTATAATTTTTAATACAAATCTCGTACCAAAAATTTGATTCTCATCAAAAATCCTTGTTTTAGGCTAAACTATTCATTTACAGGCTAAAATATATATAACTTTTCAAAATTATTTTTTTGGTCCCTAAACATTTCAAAGTTTACACTTTAACCGCTAAACTTTCAAAACTTACATTTTAATCATTATACAAAATTTGGGGTCTTACAATTACGGCTAAAATTAACAATATTTTTCTCTTCAAATTTCTATTCTAACATCTTCTCATTTATTAGTGTGTCTCTGTATGAACTTCTCGCCATAGTGGTGAGAAGTTCATGCAGCTACAAACTGATAAATAGGAGGGAATTAGAATTCGAGAGGTGTTTACTATGAAGGACGCCGAACGCATTTTATTTATGACCGTTGCGTCGATTGAGGAGGACACCTTAACAATTGTAGATACCCGTTTTTGACCGATTTTAAATTTTTTTATATTGTTATTACTATTATTATAATAATTACTTATTATTATTTTTAGTATTATTATTATTAATTTATATATAATTATTTTGTAGGCCCCAATTAGACCCCACCATCTCAAAATACTTCTATTCGTGGGAACGTGGGCACTCATCTTCTCCTAGAACTCAGCAGCAAGCACAACCATCTTCTCCTATAACTCAGCAACAAGCATCCATGGGAGAGGGGCCAACATCTCTACTTTGTCCTCTTCATAAGGACTATAAAAATTAAAATCCAGGAGACCACAGGGGGACCACAAATCATTGAGGGGAGGCCACTCATTCATCTCTCTTTTTACTTCCAAAAAACCATTGGTTCCCACGGGGGGAATATGCACAGAGGTAAAGCACAAACGGGGGGAGGGCAATAACAAAGCAAAAAGGAATTGAAGGAAAGAGAGAGAGAGGTGTGTGGCCTCTCGGCCATGGCACGAAACCACCCAACACAGCCCAGCCTCATCCTCCATTGCCTTGCTCGTCTGCTGTATCATCGTTTTGGTCTGGCGTAGATCCGTTTCTCAGGAACCTAAGCAAATCGCTCCTTCTAAGCCATTGATCGTTAAAGATCTCGATGCTGAAGTTGATGATGGAAAGCAGAAAGTCACCATCTTCTTCGGTACTCAAACCGGTACTGTCGAAGGCTTCGCAAGGCTCTAGCTGAAGAGACAAATGCACGCTACGATAAGGCGCCATTTAAATTTATAGATTTGGATGACCATGCTGCTAATAATGATGATTACGATGAGAAGATGAAGAAAGATAACTTGGATTTGTCTTCTCTTCACAATTCCATGGGGCCTCCCTACCATGAAATATCTTCGTAGAGGACCCAACAATTCCAAGAAGCTGCTTCCCAGGACCGTGCTTGAAGCCATTCATGAGAGAATCACTGCTTTGCGTGGGGAACCTTGCAGCCACGCACATGCCTCTTGGAAGAATGAGAGATGCACATGGAGATTGTATGATGGCCATCCCAAATCCCAACTTTTTGAGGGTTCAACTTAGAGCATCAAATTACTATCTTGCCCTTGGGAAGTTAAGAATGCAGTGCGACAATTTAACTCTTTCTTTTCCTTCATTTATTCATTTTTTATTATTATTTTGGGTTTATTTTTATTTATTTATTTCTATTTTTATTTATCTTTTATTTTATTTATTTATTTTCTTTGATTTATTTTTTATTTTATTTTTATTTTTACGATTTATTTAACGTTCATTTATCATTTCTTGTCTAACATTTTTGACTTTTTTTAGAGGAATCCCAATCGATCAAAGGTGAACAACTCGAATCGAATGTTTTTAAATTTTAATTTTAATTTCAAAATTTTTGCAATAAAGACAACAGACAAATTAATTGGTACCGAAAGGGCGGTTCAAGGGTTCTAATCTTTCCTTGACCGTAACCGGCTCTCGAGCCTGACACATTTCTGGTAAAACGCAGATCAGGTAAGACGGTGTCCGATCTACCTAAATGTTTTTAAAGTGATCGGTGGCGACTCTAACCCAATCAATTCAAGTCGAAGCCCAATTCCGGGTCCAACCGAAAGACGGTTCCGACAGCTTGGTGACTCTGCTAGGGATAGATAAGTGAGTCCGGCCAAAATTAATTTTTCGGTTGTCTTTTTATGCGAAAATAGTAAATTTAAATTTATTTATTCAATTCGATTATTTATCTTTGATTATTTTTTTCAAGTAAATAGTTGTACTGACGTTTTTTCAATGATTTCAGATTTTCAAAATTTTCATCTCATGCTCTATACCTGAGCTTCGAACCCTATTTAAGTGGGGGTGAAAGTGACGCATTCGTGTGAACTTATTCACCGCACAGGCCTAGCAAGTAGCCTTCGGGATTCATATACTTTATGTCTTCGTGTGAATTTATTCACCGCACAGACATAAGGGAATGCGTCCTCTCGAGATTAACTTAGTCCACACAATACTGTGATGGGTTTAAGACTAGGGGTCTGGCAAGCCCAAGGGGGCACCAAAAAGGCGAACTCGAGTACCTTTTTTTAGAACCTAAACCGAGAGGCTATGGAGAATTAGGCCCCACCCTAAAACCTCATTGCAAACCCTAGGCTGCTTTGATTTTATTTCCTGCTTTAGTTTCTATTCAAAGCATACGAACTAGACAAATATATGGTTTAGGATTTGTTTGAAATTAACATGCGGGATAGAGATCATGTCCGGGTATGAACAATAAGCATGTGGGGTAGATATCATGTGGGCTAAGATCTTTCATTTTTATTATTGTTTTGATTTACCTCATGAACTCTTTTATTTTTTGTTCTATTTTATTTTGTTTTCATCATTCGCATCATTTAAAATAGGTATTGATCAACCAAATACGTGCTTGTTAAAGATGAATAATATGCATTAATGGATAAAGGGGTTGTAATACAAGAAATGAAAATACAGAAGACAGTCTACAAGGCGACTATGTGTCATATTCAATCCGGAAAACGTGTGCCCACAATTAAAGAGTATATCACTCTGCTGCATTATAAAGGACTTAGAATGAACCGAGTCTGCATCAAGCACAATGAAGGTCTATCTTTGAAGAACTGAATGGCAGAGGTTGCAGGGCCAAGATGAAGGTTACTGATCTTGGGAGTCCCTTCCAATGCAACAATGGTAAAACGATAGCTGAAATTGGAGACCATTGCTGACGAATTCAAGAAATAGGCAAATAAATTTCACATAGTTCCTATCAATTGAGGGACATAATGACGTATTCGTTGGTAACAGGTTCAACAAAAGATAAATGCCAGAGATGCAGTCATTCGAGACTTCTTGGGCCAGTACAAAAAGTAACTCAACATTTGCACGGTTCATCCAGAGAAGCCAGAGCGGTTCGACAGGTTATTCAACCGGTGACAGACGAAGGCAGAAGACTAGTCAACATGTCAGAAGCTGTCAGGATATTTTTGTCTCTTAAAAGATAAAACATTTTTGTCCCCAATAAGGATTATTTCTAATAGCATACACATTTTTTGGATCAATGCCTCGAACATTGCATGCATCATGCATTCCTGCATATTTCACATTACTTTTCTCTTTTTTATTACATTCACATTTCTCATAAAAAATGAGAACATTTCGATCCTATGACATATAAGAAGCTTTACCAACAGTTGTTTGATGCACATGTGGTGTCACAATATCCAGAGAAATCCATGAAGCCCCCGTACCCCAGGTAGTATGATGAGAACGCTCATTGCGAATATCATAGCGGTGTCCCGGGTGCACTATCGAGAATTACTCCACATTCAAGAGAATCGTACAGAAAATACATAACAAGAACTGGATCGACTTCAACAGCTTGGGGGCATCCAAGTGTGGAAGATTATTTCATCATTTGAGGTATTTTGTTTGAATTTGTTTTTTTTTTCTCAAGGTTTTTGTAAAGACATTTGAATAAATTTATGTTACTTTAATGATGACGAGCAATGAATCACATTTGCAAACTTGCAGTTCTTTGAATATCATTTGAATTAAGAAGCTCTATAAATGGTTTAAAGTTACAGATCTTTGACAGAGTAACATGATTTAAAACAAGGACTTTTGACCTTACCTAGAATATATCCTCAAACACCGTATTCTGCTCTTGCAATAAACCAATATAACATTTTCCTTTCATAAGGTGTGAACACCATGGGGCATCATTTTGTATATGACTTTACTATGCTTTCTATTTAAGACGTTCAGTGATGATAATGATATTCACAGGTGGAATAGTCGAGTAAGTGAATCTAGTTTAGGTCAGTTATTTGGAAATTAAACTCTAAAGATGAGATTCCTGGACTTTCAAAAACACCTAGACTATAACAGGTTCTTCTTGACAATCTTAAGAAATCAAATCCGTAAAGCTGAGCTATTCCACTAAGGCAATTGGTTATAGAGGAAACTTGAAAGCCCTGGCCTTATGAATAGATTACATTCAAACCATGACATTGCTCGAACACTTAGCAATTCGGTGTTTGCTCCTGTAAGATCCTCCATGCCGGGTTAGTGATTAATTTGTAAAGTTTCAGCATTTGGTGATTTAAGTAAAATGATGGAAAAGTTTAATGACTTATTTGAGTTATTTTGTGTAGGATTGAATTATAAAGATGGAAGATTAGAAGGACAAAATGGTCTTTTTATAGCAATATAATTTTGGGGTTATTATTATATTAACCACGTGGATGTATAGAAAATTAAAACAAGCTTCCAGAGTCATCTTCTTCTTTCTTCTTTTTCATACGTGAGACCAAGCTAAGGTAAGATTTTCTTGTTAGTGAATTTCTTGATGAATTTATGGTTGATTCATGACCATTAGGCAATAGTTAAGCTTAAAGTAAGTTTAAATTATTTTAAAACCTCAAGAGGAGAAGTATATGAATAATTAAAGAAAGGAAGTAGAAAAGTGAAATCTTAGATTAGAGTTCATAATAAGAATTGGAAGTGAGATTTGACTTGTCATCAAGTTAATTAAGGGATATGAAGTGTTAGAATTGGAATTAGAACACCTTGAAAATTTAGTGTGATTCTTGAATGCCATGTAAATGATAGAATTTTGGGTTTAAAGAAGTGATTATGGAATAGAAATGAGTTTAAATATGTGTATGGAAGTTAAGAATATTAAAGGAAGTAAAATATGAAGGTTTAAGCTGAAATGAAGTGAATTTCGAGCTCAAAATAGGATTTCTGGGCTAGGGGAATCGATACCCATTCAAGGGGAATCGATACCCCCTCAAACGAATATGAATTTCCAGAACGCTAGGGGGGAATCGATACCCCCAGGGGGGAACCGATTCCCCCATAATAAAAAAAGAGAAAAGAAAGAAGAGAGACTAAACTATCAATTTCTTAAATTGGTAGGCTATTAGAGGTTAATTTCAAGACTTAGGCATCTGATAATCATCTTAAAAATTTTGCTTATGTAGATATTGAGCCTAATCGAGTTCCGGAACCATCAACAAGTAGGATCAATCGAGGGAAAAACAAAGAAATCTAGGTGAGTGCATATGCATAGCATGAATATGTATTTTATTCAGTTCTAGACTTGTGATAAGTCTAGATTCAATATTTTGATACATGATTGTAGTTCATATGATGATATTTGACATGAATCCATACCATATGCATTATGGGACATGAATATGAAAGAAAAGTTATATGAGTTATATGATAAAGGTATGGAAATAATATGTCTACGTGATATGAATTAGATAAATTGTGAAAGCCCATGTTATGTAAATGAGAACTATAGGTATAGTTGGCATGCCAAGGGTAGAGGGTCTATGTGGTCCTTCGGGATATATATGTATTCTTTGGAACATGTGTGAAGTCTGGTGAGACACATACTTGATCCTTGACGTATGTATATGATTCTTAAGGAATGATATGTGGTCTTTCGGGACATATATGTATTCTTTGGAACATGTGTAAGGTCTGGTGAGACACCTACTTGATCCTTGGTATATGTATATGATTCTTAAGGAATGATATGTGGTCCTTCGGGACATATATGTATTCTTTGGAACATGTGTGAAGTCTGGTGAGACACATACTTGATCCTTGGCATATGTATATGATTCTTAAGGAATGATATGTGGTCCTTATGGACATTATTATATGGCACTACGGTGCAATTCTACGTGGCACTCCGGTGTAATTCTACGTGGCACTTATATGAGCTGTGGTGACAGCATAGTGCACAACCTCACAATACTCACATACCTTAGGTTCTCTGTATGGTACCATGGGCTAATGAACTTACTAAGGCGAACTTATGAATGTGAATTTGATAAGTATATGTGTAAGAAACATGGTTTTGGTTATTGCATTGTTTTCATACATCTTATTACTGCAACCCCTCTCATTTTGGCAATTACTTTATATTTATTGATATTATTATTATATTATTGCCTCACTAAGTCGATGACTTAGCGTGTGAGTGTTTCACACGTAGGATCCGATAAAGTAGACGATCGAGGTTAAGCAGCTGGACAACATTACTCCTGCAACTATCAGATCAGAAGCAACTTAATCAGTAGGTCATTTTGTTATGAAAATGGATGTTGGCATGTAATTAAAGAGTTAAGTTGTGTATGCTCTGAATATTTTGGTAAACTTATATTACCATATGTATATTATTGTATTTTTCGTAATATAAGTTCAAGTATTTTACTATTATTTGTAATGAGTTGTGTTTTAAAAGTCAATGTAATATCTCTGACTCGTATCCGGGTTGGGATACGGGTTGGGGGTGTTACATTTAATGGTATCAAAGCTATGGTTTAGCCGATTCTAGGCATAAACCAGAGTCTATAGAGTCTTTAAATGGAATACATGCCAACAAATAGTGAGAACTTATGATCTGGTATAGTATGAGTATGTTGTTTTGCTAATAGAACAATGTGTTTATTCTTATTAGATGTCCAGACATAATAGCTCCCGAAGTGAAACGGGAGAAGATAGGCATGCTGAAAGCAGTAATTCACCTGCCCTGGCCAGGCAAGGTGAAGAACAGACATCTCAAGGAGTGTCTGTGCAAGATCAAGATATGTTCTTCAGAACGTTAGACGTTATTCTAACGTGTCTTCAACCTCCTGCTCCACCAACTCAAAGGATGAATGTAGCAAAAGAGTTGAGAGGTTTAGGAGCTCTCGAATTTAAGGGAGAAACCGAAGAAGGTCCGGTTGCGGCAGATCTTTGGTTAAATGATTTAAAAATCATGTTGGATGGTCTCCACTGTTCTGAAGTGGAGAAGTTAGATGGAGCTGTCTCGTTGTTGAGGGGTCAGGCGAGAATATGGTGGACGAACGTCACCATGAGGATGCCCAGTGACCAATTGACTTGGTCTTTATTCTTAGATGAATTTAAAAACAAGTACATTGGAGATCAATTTATTCGACAGATGAAGCAGGAGTTTTTGAATTTGAAACAAATAAACCGCTCTGTATATGAGTATGAATGTGAGTTCAACAAGTTGAGTAGGTTTGCATCCGAGCTTGTGCCTACTGAAAAATAGGCTTGTGAATAGTTTGTGGAGGGTTTACGCCCTAGATTGAAAGAGATGCTGATAATATTGAATTTTTCCTCGTTCCAAGAGGTGATCAATCGTGCCAAGGCTCTTGAAAGAGCTCAGAATGAGAGATTCAGGGATTTTAGAGTTCATACATCAAAGAGAACGGGTGTTTCTTCTAGCTCCGCACCATCAAAAAGGGGAAAAGACTAGTGGTTTCGATCATAAGCTAGATCAGAATCAGTTGCATCATCTGCTAGGGGAGCAAGTCAGGCAAGACCTAGACAGACGCAGTCAGTGGGATCTGGTGTTGGGAGATCTACTCCGAGTCAAGCGAGACAGTGTCAACACTGTGGGAAAAACCATTCTGGGGCTTTTCGGATGGCTGTTGGGACTTGTTTTCAATGAGGAGATGCCGGACATTTTATACGGGATTGTCCATTGATTGTTGGTGAGCCTGCACCATCTGAAAGAGTTGGTTCTTCCTCACAAAGAGGACGAGGAAGAGGCAAAGGAAGGAACCCGTCTGAATTCTCTGCTCAACCTAAAGTTCGATCAACCGCACGGGTGTACAATCTAAAGACAAGTGAAGACCGTGATGACCCTGATATTATAGCAGGTACTTTTCAGTTGTATGATAAATTAGTATTGGTACTGATTGATCCGGGTTCTAATTATTCTTATATTACAAGTAAGTTAGTAAAGGAATTGAGGATTCCCTTAGAAGCTACGAGTAATGAGATTATAGTAACAACTCCGTTAGGCCATAGTGCTCGGGTGAATAAAGTCTGTAAGGGGTGTCCCATAAAGGTTCAGGGAATTGAATTCCCTGCTAATCTGATGGAATTACCCTTTGACAAGTTTGAAGTGATTCTGGGAATGGATTGATTGTTCCGTTACTATGGAGATGTTAATTGCAGATTGAAAAAAGTAACCCTAAAAAGTCCAAGAGGAACAGAGATAAGTGTGAGCAGTAAAAAGTTTAATCCCTTAGAAAATGTAATGTCAGTAATGTTAGCTAAGAAGCTATTGCTACAGGGATATCAAGGATTTCTTGCAAATGTGATAGATTTAAGAGCTATAGAGAAAGGGCTAGAGGAGATTCCAATAGTTCAAGAATTCCCTGAAGTTTTCCCGGCTGAGTTGCCAGGATTACCTCCAGATAGAGAGGTAGAATTTCAAATTGAGATAATGCTAGGAACCGCTCCAATTGCAATGGCACCTTATCGGATGGCTCCGAAAGAATTGCAAGAGTTAAAGAATCAATTGCAAGAGTTGTTAGGAAAAGGATTTATTCGACCAAGTGTGTCACCTTGGGGAGCTCCAGTGTTATTTGTTAAGAAGAAGGATGGATCAATGTGTCTCTGTATTGATTATCGACAGCTTAATAAGGTGACCATCAAGAACAAGTATCCCCTTCCGCGCATTGATGACTTGTTTGATCAACTAAAAGGAGCTTCGGTATTTTCGAAGATCGATCTACGTTCGGGTTATCATCAATTGAAGATTCAGGAGAAAGATATTCCGAAGACGGCTTTCAGAACGAGATATGGTCATTATGAATTCATCGTAATTCCATTCGGAGTAACGAATGCACCAGCTGCTTTCATGGATCTCATGAACAGGATTTTTTAACCCTATTTGGACCAGTTTGTTGTTATCTTTATTGATGACATACTGGTTTACTCGAAGTCCATTGAAGAGCACATCGCACATCTGAGGCTAGTTTTGCAAATTCTCAGGGATAAAAATCTCTATGTGAAATTGTCCAAATGTGAATTTTGGCTAAACGAAGTAATTTTCTTGGGGCATGTAATCTCGGCAGTTGGGATTAGAGTAGACCCTCAGAAGGTTAAAGCTATAATGGACTGGGAAGTTCCAAAGAATGTATCTGAAGTTCGGAGTTTCCTTGGACTTGCCGGTTATTATCGAAGATTCGTTAAGAATTTTTTGATGATAGTGCTGCCTTTAACAAAGATGATGAGAAAGAATGTATTGTTTGTTTGGACTTCTGAATGTCAAGAAAGTTTTGAAGCTTTAAAGAGAATTCTGACGGAAACTCCGATATTGGTTCAACTGAAATCTGGAAAGAATTTTGTAGTATACAGTGACGCATCCCATAACGGGTTGGGGTGTATATTAATGCAAGAAGGGAATGTGGTAGCGTATGCATCGAGACAGTTGAAACCACATGAAAAGAATTACCCCAATCATGATTTAGAAATGGCTGCTGTAGTATTCGCTCTCAGGATTTGGCGTTATTATCTTTATGGGGAGCGTTGTTACTTATATACGGATCATAGGAGCCTGAAGTACCTGATGACTCAAAAAGAGTTGAATTTGAGGCAACGTAGATGGGTAGAGTTCTTAAAATATTATGATGTGATAATTGACTATCATCCCGGAAAGGCTAATGTGGTAGCAGATGCTTTGAGTAGAAAGACATTTGCAGCTTTACGAGCTATGGATGCAAGATTATCTTTAACGGGAGACGGTGGTCTTTGTGCAGAGTTAACCCTTAAACCAGCATGGTTGGAGCGAATATGAGAATTGTAAAGTAAAGATGAAATGTGTTTGAAAAGAATTGAGCAAGTAAATAACAAAGAGATTAAAGACTTTGAGATTAAGTCAGATGGAAATCTATATTGTAAAGGAAGAATTGTAATACCCGACAATGACGACTTGAAGAAAGAAATATTAACAGAGGCTCATTGCAGTCCGTTAACGATGCACCCGGGTGGAACCAAGATGTATATGGATTTGAAGGATCGATTTTGGTGGTCAGGGATGAAACGAAGCATCACCGAATTTGTGTCTAAGTGTTTGATATGTCAACAAGTCAAAGCTGAGCATCAAGTTCCATCAGGATTATTGCAACCGCTTTTCATTCCTCAATGGAAATGGGAAAATATTATGATGGATTTTGTTTCGGGGTTACCCTTGACTCCGAACAAAAGAGAATCAATCTGGGTAATTGTTAATCGATTAACTAAGTCAGCGCATTTCCTTTCGGTTAGAACGGATTTCTCTATGGAAAAGTATGCAGAGCTGTATATTAGAGAAGTTATTAGATTGCATGGAGTGCCTGTTTCCATAGTCTCTGATCGAGACCCTCGATTCACTTCTAGATTCTGGAAATCTTTGCATGGAGCGTTAGGCACTCGTTTAAACTTTAGTACGGCTTTTCATCCTCAGACTGATGGGCAATCAGAGAGAACTGTTCAAATATTGGAAGATATGTTGAGAGCATGCGTAATGGAATTCAAAGGATCATGGGAAAAGTATTTACCGCTGGCAGAGTTCGCTTACAACAATAGTTATCAGTCTAGTATAAAGATGGCCCCATATGAAGCATTATATGGAATAAAATGTCGTACTCCATTAAATTGGTATGAACTCAAAGATCGAAGTGTTCTTGGTCCGGATTTAATTCAAGATGTAGAACGAAAAGTTCGAGAAATTCAGCATAACCTCAAAGTGGCCTCTGATCGGCAAAAGTCCTATTCTGATCTTAAAAGAAAGAAGATTGAATTTGAAGTTGGGGATAAAGTGTTTTTAAAGGTATCTCCATGGAAGAATGTGTTGAGGTTTGGTCGGAAATGAAAGTTAAGTCCCCGGTTTATTGGACCATATGAGATTGTAAAAAGAGTGGGACCCATAGCATACCAATTGACTTTACCACCAGAAATGGAAAAGATTCACAATGTATTCCATGTCTCAATGCTTCGGAGATATCGATCGGATCCCTCCCATATCGTAAACCCAGAAGAGATCGAGGTACAACTGGATTTGACTTATGAGGAAGAACCGATTCAAATTTTAGCTCATGAGGTTAAGCAATTGAGGAACAAGACTGTTCCATTGGTTAAAGTTTTATGGAAGAATCACAAAGTAGCGGAAGCAATATGGGAGCGTGAGGAGGATATGAGGAATCAGTATCCCCATCTCTTTTCTTATTGAAAATTCGAGAACGAATTTTCTTAAGGGAGGGAGATTTGTAACATCCTCCATGTCGGGTTAGTGATTAATTTGTAAAGTTTCAGCATTTGGTGATTTAAGTAGAATGATGGAAGAGTTTAATGACTTATTTGAGTTCTTTTGTGTAGGATTGAATTATAAAGAAGGAAGATTAGAAGGACAAAATGGTCTTTTTATAGCAATATAATTTTGGGGTTATTATTATATTAACCACGTGGATGTATAGGAAATTAAAACAAGCTTCCAGAGTCATCTTCTTCTTTCTTCTTCTTCATACGTGAGACCCAAGCTAAGGTAAGATTTTCTTGTTAGTGAATTTCTTGATGAATATATGGTTGATTCATGACCATTAGGCAATAGTTAAGCTTAGAGGAAGTTTAAATTGTTTTAAAACCTCAAGAGGAGAAGTATATGAATAATTAAATAAAGGAAGTAGAAAAGTGAAATCTTAGATTAGAGTTCATAATAAGAATTGGAAGTGAGATTTGACTTGTAATCAAGTTAATTAAGGGATATGAAGTGTTAGAATTGGAATTAGAACACCTTGAAAATTTAGTGTGATTCTTGAATGCCATGTAAATGATGGAATTTTGGGTTTAAAAAAGTGATTATGGAATAGAAATGAGTTTAAATATGTGTATGGAAGTTAGGAATATTAAAGGAAGTAAAATGTGAAGGTTTAAGCTGAAATGAAGTGAATTTCGAGCTCAAAATAGGATTTCTGGGCTAGGGGAATCGATACCCATTCAAGGGGAATCGATACCCCCTCAAACGAATATGAATTTCCAGAACGCTATGGGGGAATCGATACCCCCAGGGGGAGAACCGATTCCCCCATAATAAAAAAAGAGAAAAGAAAGAAGAGAGACTAAACTATCAATTTCTTAAATTGGTAGGCTATTAGAGGTTAATTTCAAGACTTAGGCATCTGATAATCATCTTGAAAATTTTGCTTATGTAGATATTGAGCCTAATCGAGTTCCGGAACCATCGACAAGTAGGATCAATCGAGGGAAAAACAAAGAAATCTAGGTGAGTGCATATGCATAGCATGAATATGTATTTTATTCAGTTCTAGACTTGTGATAAGTCTAGATTCAATATTTTGATACATGATCGTAGTTCATATGATGATATATGACATGAATCCATACCATATGCATTATGGGACATGAATATGAAAGAAAAGTTATATGAGTTATATGATAAAGGTATGGAAATAATATGTCTACTTGATATGAATTAGATAAATTGTGAAAGCTCATGTTATGTAAATGAGAACTATAGGTATAGTTGGCATGCCAAGGGTAGAGGGTCTATGTGGTCATTCGGGACATATATGTATTCTTTGGAACATGTGTGAAGTCTGGTGAGACACATACTTGATCCTTGGCATATGTATATGATTCTTAAGGAATGATATGTGGTCCTTCGGGACATATATGTATTCTTTGGAACATGTGTGAGGTCTGGTGAGACACCTACTTGATCCTTGGTATATGTATATGATTCTTAAGGAATGATATGTGGTCCTTCGGGACATATATGTATTCTTTGGAACATGTGTGAAGTCTGCTAAGACACATACTTGATCCTTGGCATATGTATATGATTCTTAAGGAATGATATGTGGTCCTTATGGACATTATTATATGGCACTACGGTGCAATTCTACGCGGCACTCCGGTGCAATTCTACGCAGCACTCCAGTACAATTCTACGTGGCACTTAGGTGCAATTATATGAGCTGTGGTGACAGCATAGTGCACAACCTCACAATACTTACATACCTTAGGTTCTCTGTATGGTACCATGGGCTAATGAACTTACTAAGGCGAACTTATGAATGTGAATTTGATAAGTATATGTGTAAGAAACATGGTTTTGGTTATTGCATTGTTTACATACATCTTATTACTGCAACCCCTCTCATTTTGGCAATTACTTTATATTTATTGATATTATTATTATATTATTGCCTCACTAAGTCGATGACTTAGCGTGTGAGTGTTTCACACGTAGGATCCGATAAAGTAGACGATCGAGGTTAAGCAGCTGGACAACATTACTCCTGAAACTATCAGATCAGAAGCAACTTAATTAATAGGTCATTTTGTTATGAAAATGGATGTTGGTATGTAATTAAAGAGTTAAGTTGTGTATGCTCTGAATATTTTGGTAAACTTATATTACCATATGTATATTATTGTATTTTTCGTAATATAAGTTCAAGTATTTTACTATTATTTGTAATGAGTTGTGTTTTAAAAGTCAATGTAATATCTCTGACTCGTATCCGGGTTGGGATACGGGTTGGGGGTGTTACAGCTCCACTGTTTTTGTCAGGCCGAAGACTTTGAGATGAGATAAACCGTTTAGTTAAACCTGATAAAAGTGATTATAATATTAAGTTGTCCCTCTAAAGCAATTGGTTAAAAGCCCCAGCTTTATGGATTCAGCTAGCCAGATAACGACAAGTTAAATCAAATTTATCTAAGTAAGAAATTTTCGGTAATGATGGACTAAGGGAGTTAAGGAACACCTGTTATAGTCAAATTCACACGAGCACTCAAGAATTTCATTTTTAGATTGATGTTTCTGCACTACCTTTGTTAGAAGAACTTACAAAACTTGAACAAATGGAAGATTTCAGAGGACCGAAATAGAAGGTCTAGTAATTGATCATACTAGTTGCGTCATTTTGTCCACATCAAATTAAAATGCCAAATCAATCAATGACCGAAAAGTGACATTTTTTAGAAGGCCAACCCAAAGCCAACTCATCCATTTGAACATTTGTCAAAGAGCTGTAACTCTGAAAGCATTAAAAGAGTTATTGATTCCTTTGATATTCTTTGAACTCACGTTTATAATTTGATTCAATTGTGAACAATATTTTATAGAATTGTTTTCCCTCCTAAAACAATAAAAATGAGAAAAACATTTTCAAACAAGACAGTCTCAAATATGAAAGGTATGTAAACCCAAAGCTCGAGAAGAAAATGGGACACGATCGATTCCAATGACCAGATTAGCAGACAAAACACGAGACTCACATCCAAGAGATAAAACATAACTCATTCATGTTGCATGCATCTTAGACATATTTAAGAGCATCACATTTATCATTTTTAACATACATAATTTTTTACAGCCTTTTGAGTCAAGTTTCAACTTCACGACGAAAGATCCTCGATTCAAAAGCAGATTCAAAAGTTGATGGTGGTTGTTCAACTTCACAGCGAAGGGGCGACTGACTGTCAACAAATAAATTTTTAGTTTCATTCAGATTCAATTTCAACTTCGCAGCGAAGGATATTAGACTCGAAATAACACAAGTTCATCTTCACAGCGAAGGGACGGTTGGTTGTCAACAAACAATTTCCTAGTTCCAGAGCCAATTTCAACTTCACGATGGAGGATATTGGACTCGGAACAATACAACTTACTTGGATTTCAACTTCACGACGAAGGATATCCAATTCCTGGCTGAACTTCACGACGAAGGGGCCACCCACGGTTTCAACTTCACGATGAAGGGAATCGTACACACAAGCAACATCCATCTCCATATTGGAATTCAACTTCACGGCAGAGAATATCCAACTCAGAGAAGGAGTGTATGTTAGCAAATTTTCCAGTTTCGAAGTCAATTTCAACTTCACAGCGAAGGAAATTAGCCTCGAAACAACATACTGGATTTTAACTTCACGACGAAGGATATCCAATTCCAGGCTCAACTTCACAACGAAGGGGCCATCCACGGTTTCAACTTCACGACGAAGGGAATCGTACCCACCAGCAATATTCATCTTCAGGAATAAGTAGATTATCGATCGCCTTTGAGATCGTTTCTCTCGAAACAAGGGGTCGTCTCGCTTGAGACTAATGTACTCAAAACAAAGTTTTGTCTCTCTTGAGACAGTTTCCCTTGAAACAAATTTTGTCTCTCTTGAGACTTTCCCTTAAAACCAAATCTTTGAACAAATTTCGTCTCCCTTGAGAATATTTCTTTTAGAACTAAATTTTGTCTCTCTTGAGATTGTTTCTCTTCAAAAAAAATTTGTCTCTCTTGAGACAGTTTCCCTTGAAACAAAGTTTTGTCTCTCTTGAGACAGTTTCTCATGAAACAAAAAAAAACCTTTGAAAATGTTTCTCTTGAAACACCAAACCTTCTAGCTCGATTACACTCAGCTCTAAGACACATAATTTGCAACATAGCTCAAGGCAAGAAGGGTTATTTTCCAACCAAAGACCTTCGAGTTCAACTACGCTCATCTCCGAGGCATATCATTTGCAGCATAGCTTAAGTCGAGAAGGGCTATCTGCCAACCAAAGACCTGACGAGTTCGATTTCATTCAGCTCGATAACAACTATGAACTACTTTCTGGAAGAATTTTCAAGCCGAAATCTTTAAGCCGAGAAGAAGAAAAAGGCCCAATTCCTGGAAGCTCAATCACATTTGAGAAGACCGGACAAAAACTGGTTATCTTTTTCATCTTTGCCCTATTCTTGTTAATACAAGAATGTGCAAAGAGGGGCAGCTGTAGACACCCATTTTTGACCGAGCTTAAATTTTTTTTATATTGTTATTACTATTATTATAATAATTACTTATTATTATTTTTAGTATTATTATTATTAATTTATATATAATTATTTTATAGGCCCCAATTAGACCCCACCATCTCAAAATGCTTCTATTCGTGGGAACGTGGGCACTCATCTTCTCCTAGAACTCAGCAGCAAGCACACCCATCTTCTCCTATAACTCAGCAGCAAGCATCCATGGGAGAGGGGCCGATATCTCTACTTTGTCCTCTTCATAAGGACTATAAAAATCAAAATCCAGGAGGCCACAGGGGGACCACGAATCATTGAGGGAAGGCCACTCATTCATCTTTCTTTTTATTTCCAAAAAACCATTGGTTCCCGTGGGAGGAATATGCACAGATGAAAAGCACAAACGGGGGGAGGGCAATAACAAAGCAAAAAGTAATTAAAGGAAAGATAGAGAGAGGTGATGTGGCCTCTCGGCCATGGCATGAAACCACCCAACACATCCCAGCCTCATCCTCCATTTCCTTGCTCGTCTGATGCATCATCGTTTTGGTCTGGCGTAGATCCGGTTCTCAGGAACCTAAGCAAATCGCTCCTTCTAAGCCATTGATCGTTAAAGATCTCGATGCTGAAGTTGATGATGGCAAGCAGAAAGTCACCATCTTCTTTGGTACTCGAACCGGTACTGTCGAAGGCTTCGCAAAACTCTAGCTGAGGAGACAAATACACGCTATGATAAGGCGCCATTTAAATTTGTAGATTTGGATGACCATGCGGCTAATAATGATGATTACGAGGAGAAGATGAAGAAAGATAACTTGGCTTTGTCTTCTCTTCAGCAATTCCATGGGGCCTCCCCACCATGAAATATCTTCGTAGAGGACCCAACAATTCCAAGAAGTTGCTTCCCAGGACCGTGCTTGAAGCCATTCATGAGAGAATCACTGCTTTGCGTGGGGAACCTTGCAGCCACGCACATGCCTCTTGGAAGAATGAGAGATGCACATGGAGATTGTATGATGGCTATATCAAATCCCAACTTTTTGAGGGTTCAACTTAGAGCAGCAAATTACTACCTTGCCCTTGGGAAGTTGAGAATGCAGTGCGCCAATTTAACTCTTTCTTTTCCTTCATTTATTAATTTTTTTATTATTATTTTGGGTTTATTTTTATTTATTTATTTATTTATTTCTATTTCTATTTATCTTTTATTTTATTTATTTATTTTCTTCGATTTATTTTCTATTTTATTTTTATTTTTACGATTTATTTAACGTTCATTTATCATTTCTTGTCTAACATTTTCGACTTTTTTTTAAAGGAATCCCAATCGATCAAAGGTGAACAACTCGAATCGAATGTTTTTAAATTTTAATTTCAAAATTTTCGCAATAAAGACAACAGACAAATTAATCGGTATCGAAAGGGCGGTTCAAGGGTTCTAATCATTCCTTGACCGTAATCGGCTCCTGAGCCTGACACATTTCTGGTAAAACACAGATCAGGTAAGACGGTGTGCGATCTACCTAAATGTTTTTAAAGTGATCGGTGGCGACTCTAACCCAATTAATTCAAGTCGAAGCCCAATTCCGGGTCCAACCGAAAGACGGTTCCGACAGCTTGGTGACTCTGCTGGGGATAGATAAGTGAGTCAGTCCAGAATTAATTTTTCGGTTGTCTTTTTATGCGAAAATAGTAAATTTAAATTTATTTATTCGATTCGATTATTTATCTTTGATTATTTTTTTCAAGTAAATAGTTGTACTGACGTTTTTTCAATGATTTCAGATTTTCAAAATTTGCATCTCATGCTCTATACCTGAGCTTCGAACCCTATTTAAGTGGGGGTGAAAGCGACGCTTTCGTGTGAATTTATTCACCGCACAGGCCTAGCAAGTAGCCTTCGGGATTCATATACTTTATGTCTTCGTGTGAATTTATTCACCGCACAGACATAAGAGAATGCGTCCTCTCGAGTTTAACTTAGTCCACACAATCCTGTGATGGGTTTAAGACTAGGGGTATGGCAAGCCCAAGGGGGCACCAACAAGGCGAACTCGAGTACCTTTTTTTTAGAACATAAACCGAGAGGCTATGGAGAATTAGGCCCCACCCCAAAACCTCATTGCAAACCCTAGGCTGCTTTGATTTTATTTCCTGCTTTACTTTCTATTTAAAGCATACGAACTAGACAAATATGTGGTTTAGGATTTGTTTGAAATTAACATGCGGGATAGAGATCATGTCCAGGTAGGAACAATAAGCATGTGGGGTAGATATCATGTGGGCTAAGATCTTTCATTTTTATTACTGTTTTGATTTACCTTATTAACTCTTTTATTTTTTGTTCTATTTTATTTTGTTTTCATCATTTGCATCATTTAAAATAGGTATTGATCCACCAAATACGTGTTTGTTAAACATGAATAATATGCATTAATGGATAAAGGGGTTGTAATACAAGAAATGAAAATACAGAAGACAGTCTACAAGACGACTATGTGTCACATTCAATCCAGAAAACGTGTTCCCACAATTGAAGAGTATATCACTCTGCTGCATTATAAAGGACTTAGAATGAACCGAGTCTGCATCAAGCACAATGAAAGTCTATCTTTGAAGAAATGAATGGCAGAGGTTGCAGGGGCAAGATGAAGGTTACTGATCTTGGGAGTCCCTTCCAATGCAACAATGGTAAAACGATAGCTGAAATTGGAGACCATTGCTGACGAATTCAAGAAATAGACAAATGAATTTCACATAGTTCCTATCAATTGAGGGCCCTAATGACGTATTCGTTGGGAACAGGTTCTGCAAAAGATAAATGCCAGAGATGCAGTCATTCGAGACTTCTTGGGCCAGTAAAAAAAGTAACTCAACATTTGCACGGTTCATCCAGAGAAGCCAGAGTGGTTCGACAGGTTATTCAACCGGTGACAGACGAAGACAGAAGACTAGTCAACATGTCAGAAGCTGTCAGGATATTTTTGTCTCTTAAAAGATAAAACATTTTTGTCCCCAATAAGGATTATTTCTAATAGCATACACATTTTTTGGATCAATGCCTCGAACATTGCATGTATCATGCATTCCTGCATATTTCGCATTACTTTTCTCTTTTTTATTACATTCACATTTCTCATAAAAAAATGAGAACATTTCGATCCTATGACATATAAGAAGCTTTACCAACAGTTGTTTGATGCACATGTGGTGTCACCATATCCAGATAAATCCATGAAGCCCCCGTACCCCAGGTAGTATGATGAGAACGCTCATTGCGAATATTATAGCGGTGTCCCGGGTGCACTATCGAGAATTACTCCACATTCAAGAGAATCGTACAGAAAATACATAACAAGAACTGGATCGACTTCAACAGCTTGGGGGCATCTAATTGAGGAAGATCATTTCAATTATTTGAGGCATTTTGTTTGAATTTGTTTTTTTTTTCTCAAGGTTTTTGTAAAGACATTTGAATAAATTTATGTTACTTTAATGATGACGAGCAATGAATCACATTTGCAAACTTGCAGTTCTTTGAATATCATTTGAATTAAGAAACTCTATAAATGGTTTAAAGTTACAGATCTTTGACGGAGTAATATGATTTAAAACAAGGACTTTTGACCTTACCTAGAATATATCCTCAAACACCGTACTCTGCTCTTGCAATCAACCAATATAACCTTTTCCTTTCATAAGGTGCGAACACCATGGGGCATCATTTTGTATATGACATTACTGTGCTTTCTATTTAAGAAGTTCAGTGATGATAATGATCTTCACAGGTGGAATAGTCGAGTAAGTGAATCTAGTTTATGTCAGTTATTTGGAAATTAAACTCTAAAGATGAGATTCCTGGACTTTCAAAAACACCTAGACTATAACAGGTTCTTCTTGACAATCTTAAGAAATCAAATCCGTAAAGTTGAGCTATTCCACTAAGGCAATTGGTTATAGAGGAAACTTGAAAGCCCTGGCCTTAAGAATAGATTACATTCAAACCATGACATTGCTCGAACACTTGGCAATTCGGTGTTTGCTCCACTGCTTTTGTCAGGCCGAAGACTTTGTGATGAGATGAACCCTTTAGTTAAACCTGATAAAAGTGATTATAATATTAAGTTGTCCCTCTAAAGCAATTGGTTAAAAGCCTCAGCTTTATGGATTCAGCTAGCCAGATAACGACAAGTTAAATCAAATTTATCTAAGTAAGAAATTTTCGGTAATGATGGACTAAGGGAGTTAAGGAACACCTGTTATAGTCAAATTCACACGAGCACTCAAGAATTTTATTTTTAGATTGATGTTTCTGCACTACCTTTGTTAGAAGAACTTACAAAACTTGAATAAATGGAAGATTTCAGAGGACCGAAATAGAAGGTCTAGTAATTGATCATA
The DNA here is from genome assembly GCF_006381635.1 of Hibiscus syriacus. NCBI lineage: Eukaryota > Viridiplantae > Streptophyta > Magnoliopsida > Malvales > Malvaceae > Hibiscus > Hibiscus syriacus. The sequence goes on along the minus strand of NW_024062302.1, from coordinate 756,135 downwards.
CTAGTTGCGTCATTTTGTCCACATCAAATTAAAATGCCAAATCAATCAATGACCGAAAAGTGACATTTTTTAGAAGGCCAACCCAAAGCCAACTCATCCATTTGAACATTTGTCAAAGAGCTGTAACTCTGAAAGCATTAAAAGAGTTATTGATTCCTTTGATATTCTTTGAACTCACGTTTATAATTTGATTCAATTGCGAACAATATTTTATAGAATTGTTTTCCCTCCTAAAACAATAAAAATGAGAAAAACATTTTCAAACAAGACAGTCTTAAATATGAAAGGTCTGTAAACCCAAAGCTCGAGAAGTAAATGGGACACGATCGATTCCAAGGACCAGATTGGCAGACAAAACACGAGACTCCAATCCAAGAGATAAAACATAACTCATTCATGTTGCATGCATCTTAGACATATTTAAGAGCATCACATTTATCATTTTTAACATACATAATTTTTTACAGCATTTTGAGTCAAGTTTCAACTTCACGACGAAAGATCCTCGATTCAAAAGCAGATTCAAAAGTTGATGGTGGTTGTTCAACTTCACAGCAAAGGGGTGACTGACTGTTAACAAACAACTTTTCAGTTTCATTCAGATTCAATTTCAACTTCGCAGCGAAGGATATTGGACTCGAGACAACACAAGTTCAACTTCACAGCGAAGGGACGGCTGGTTGTCAACAAACAATTTCCCAGTTCCATAGCCAATTTCAACTTCACGATGGAGGATATTGGACTCGGAACAATACAACTTACTTGGATTTCAACTTCACGACGAAGGATATCCAATTCCTGGCTCAACTTCACGGCGAAGGGGCCACCCACGGTTTCAACTTCACAATGAAGGGAATCCTACACACAAGCAACATCCATCTCCATATTGGATTTCAACTTCACGGCGGAGGATATCCAACTCAAAGAAGGAGTGTCTGTTAACAAATTTTCCAGTTTCGAAGTCAATTTCAACTTCACAGCGAAGGAAATTAGCCTCGAAACAACATACTGGATTTCAACTTCACGACGAAGGATATCCAATTCCAGGCTCAACTTCACAACGAAGGGGCCATCCACGGTTTCAACTTCACGACGAAGGGAATCATACCCACCAGTAATATTCATCTTCAGGAACAAGTAGATTATCGATCGCCTTTGAGATCGTTTCTCTCGAAACAAGAGGTCGTCTCGCTTGAGACTAATTTACTCAAAACAAAGTTTTGTCTCTCTTGAGACAGTTTCCCTTGAAACAAATTTTGTCTCTCTTGAGACTTTCCCTTGAAACAAAATCTTTGAACAAATTTCGTCTCCCTTGAGACAATTTCTTTTAGAACTAAATTTTGTCTCTCTTGAGATAGATTCTCTTCAAAAAAAAATTGTCTCTCTTGAGACAGTTTCCCTTGAAACAAAGTTTTGTCTCTCTTAAGACAGTTTCTCTTGAAACAAAAAAAAACCTTTGAAAATGTTTCTCTTGAAACACCAAACCTTCGAGCTCGATTACACTCAGCTCCAAGACACATAATTTGCAACATAGCTCAAGGCAAGAAGGGTTATTTGCCAACCAAAGACCTTCGAGTTCGACTACGCTCAGCTCCGAGGCATATCATTTGCAGCATAGCTTAAGTCGAGAAGGGCTATTTGCCAACCAAAGACCTGACGAGTTCGATTGCATTCAGCTCGATAACAACTATGAACTACTTTCTGGAAGAATTTTCAAGCTGAAATCTTTAAGCCGAGAAGAAGAAAAAGGCCCAATTCCAGGAAGCTCAATCACATTTGAGAAGACCGGACAAAAACTGGTTGTCTTTTTCATCTTTTCCCTATTCTTGTTAACACAAGAATGTGCAAAGAGAGGCAGCTGTAAACACTCGTTTTTGACCGGGCTTAAATTTTTTTATATTGTTATTACTATTATTATAATAATTACTTATTATTATTTTTAGTATTATTATTAATTTATATATAATTATTTTATAGGCCCCAATTAGACCCCCACCATCTCAAAATGCTTCTATTCGTGGGAACGTGGGCACTCATCTTCTCCTAGAACTCAGCAGCAAGCACACCCATCTTCTCCTATAACTCAGCAGCAAGCATCCATGGGAGAGGGGCCAACATCTCTACTTTGTCCTCTTCATTATGACTTTAAAAATCAAAATCCAGGAGGCCACAGGGGGACCACGAATCATTGAGGGGAGGCCACTCATTCATCTTTCTTTTTATTTCCAAAAAACCATTGGTTCCCATGGGAGGAATATGCACAGAGGAAAAGCACAAACGGGGGGAGGGCAATAACAAAGTAAAAAGTAATTAAAGAAAAGATAGAGATAGGTGATGTGGCCTCTCGGCCATGGCATGAAACCACCCAACACATCCCAGCCTCATCCTCCATTGCCTTGCTCGTTTGATGCATCATCGTTTTGGTCTGGCGTAGATCCGGTTCTCAGGAACCTAAGCAAATCGCTCCTTCTAAGCCATTGATCGTTAAAGATCTCGATTCTGAAGTTGATGATGGAAAGCAGAAAGTCACCATCTTCTTTGGTACTCGAACCGGTACTGCCGAAGGCTTCGCAAGGCTCTAGCTGAGGAGACAAATGCACGCTACGATAAGGCGCCATTTAAATTTATAGATTTGGATGACCATGCTGCTAATAATGATGATTACGATGAGAAGATGAAGAAAGATAACTTGGATTTGTCTTCTCTTCAGCAATTCCATGGGGCCTCCCTACCATAGAATATCTTCGTAGAGGACCCAACAATTCCAAGAAGCTGCTTCCCAGGATCGTGCTTGAAGCCATTCATGAGAGAATCACTGCTTTGCGTGGGGAACCTTGAAGCCACGCACATGACTCTTGGAAGAATGAGAGATGCACATGGAGATTGTATGATGGCCATCTCAAATCCCAACTTTTTGAGGGTTCAACTTAGAGCAGCAAATTACTACCTTGCCCTTGGGAAGTTGAGAATGCAGTGCGCCAATTTAACTCTTTCTTTTCCTTCATTTATTAAATTTTTATTATTTTTTAGGTTTATTTTTATTTATTTATTTATTTCTATTTTTATTTATCTTTTTATTTTATTTAATTATTTTCTTCAATTTATTTTTTATTTTATTTTTATTTTTACGATTTATTTAACGTTCATTTATCATTTATTGTCTAACATTTTCGATTTTTTTTAGAGGAATCTCAATCGATCAAAAGTGAACAACTCGAATCGAATGTTTTTAAATTTTAATTTTAATTTCAAAATTTTCGCAATAAATACAACCGACAAATTAATTGGTACCGAAAGGACGGTTCAAGGGTGTTAATCCTTCCTTGACCGTAACCGGCTCCCGAGTCCTACATATTTCTGGTAAAATGCATATCAAGTAAGACGGTGTCCGATCTACCTAAATATTTTTAAAGTGATCGGTGGCGACTCTAACCCAATCAATTCAAGTCGAAGCCCAATTCCGAGTCCAACCGAAAGACGGTTCCGACAATAATGAGAACGATTCCAGTATCTATTCGATTAGATATGAATATTAGTGGTTGCAAAGACCCGCACATTCAGCCACAACTACTTCTAAGGTATGGAAGATTATCGCGAAACTCCAGGTTCTCCCTAAGGTAAGAATATTCGCTTTGGAGAATTGCGCATGAAGGTTTACCAGTTGGTTCTCGCCTTCGCACGGCTAGTATAGGTGATGGGGTTTGTCCTATGTGTTCCACTGCAGAGAAGACATTTGTACATATATTGCGGGACTGCGATTCCGCCCATGTCACGTTTGCTCATGCTGAACTTACCGGAACTTTTCTTTCTAGTAATCTGTGATTTCCATACTTGATTTGGAGGTCTTGCAGGTTTCCTGGTACTGTTGTGGAATATTTGGAATGGGCGCCATGCTAAAGTCCAGGACACCAATTATCAGTCGCCTTGGTTGTTAGCTGTTAATGCCAAGATGCTGCACCGGGAGTAGCTCTTGGCCAGGAATCAAACTGAGGGAAGAGGTCATTGTAATTGGAATATATGTACAACGCATTCGAGTGCTGCTTCTGATCGATGGAAGCCTCCCAACCCTGGGATAATAAAAATCAATGTTGATGTAGCTTTCGATCCTCTGCGTCGTTTGGCTGTTGTTGGTGTCATTGCTCTGAATGAGTTGGAGTTGTTTTGGGGTCGCCTGGATGTGTGGAAGCAGGTCTCGCTTGAATTCATGCATTGATTGCATGTATGTGACTAGTTAGGGATAATCATTGGAGTCTGGTTATACTTGAGTCCGACTCAATGGTGATTAAGTTACAGTGTTCTAATAAGGATATCTCCACTCTGGGTTTCATCTGCAAGAGGCTCGCGATATATTAAATAACAATTTGGGATTTATTGTTCAGTTTGTGTTTAGAACATACAATTTTGTTGCTCATAGTTTAGCAACTTGAGCCTTATGTTCCGGTCATTTTATATTTTTGACTCGATTTGTCCTAAGAGTAAAATAAAAAAGATAAAAAGAAAATCAAGTGTCGGTGACACACCACAAAGATTATTATTTAAAATAATATTATTTGATTTAGTTTTATAATATTATCGGATGATAATGATATAAGATTATTATTTTCTTTTTTCCATTTTTTATATGTTACACTTTTCTCTCGGAATTTTATTGTTTTTTATATTTATTTATTTTTAAATTAAACTTGTTTACAAATTAGGTGACACGCCTGGATCAATTTTAATATAATTTAATTAAATAAATTTAAAATATGTTCTTATTTCAATTTAATTATTTGTTTTTGTTCCTCAGCTATGGCTGTCTGGGTGTCTGCTTCATTTGTGCATCGGCAAGGCCTTCTTCTGCAGACGAAAAACGCGGGATTGTTATTTTTTAAATTGAAAGAAGAAATGGATAAACGCCATGATCGTAGAAAGGCATCCACATTGACGAGTTCATTATGAATGATCAACAATTTCTCAGACAATTCTTATTGAAATCCATCTTTCGATGTTAAAATAAACGGCATCGCCCGCTCTTGTACCACCATGATTCCCACCGAACCTTCTCAATGTCCCTTAAAGCTCGCAAAAATCTTTTATGACCATAATAGCCCCACGCTTTTACTGCAATTCCTCGATTTTTCCTAATTAATCAAGAAATGGATAAATTCTGTTAAGATCAGTAGTTGGCCGTTAGTGGTTTCCCATTATCATGGAACTTTAGGATATAAGAAAATCATATTTTTATATTTACAAAAAAAAATAGCTTCTTGGGTGTCAATTCAAAATTCCCTTTTTTTATCCGGGAAAATTTTGATTTGGAGCGAAATGGGTTTTCGTAGATTTTAATGTAAAGGGATTTTGTCGTTGTTTCAATCTGATCTGATGTTGGTGATGTTAAAGAGCTAATCTTCTCATGGGGAATTTTCTTGCTGGATTTCTCTTGCCTGCTCCTAATTGGTATGTTTTGTTTCGTATTCTCATTACTTTAATTTCCTTTTTCTTCCTCATTACAGTTTAGAAGCTGCAATTTATTTTATGCGTATGCCTAAAAAAATATACATGTGCTAAGCCATCATAATTAATGGATTTTACCTGTTTTTCTTTTCTTGAAGCTGCATTGAGCAACTGGAGTTTGATCTCTCTTGTTGATTTGATAGCTTTCCTTCTCATTCAGTATACTGCACCTAAAATAGGTAAACAATGAAAATTTGCTGTAAAGTTGTGCTTCATTGTTGAATTTCTATAGTTATACTATTCCATAATTCAGCAGGGTCACACTTGTTTGACATTTTTGCTCTAGATTTATATTTGGTTGGTGCTTCAGATTTTGCTGAAGTTATATCTAATGAACTTTACAAAGTTCATAATTGTAGTTTCAGTGGCAACAGTCTTTAATGCTAAAGCAATCCCGTGCCTTTTTATATCTGTTATTTCTTTGATTATATATATTTAAGAAAATTAGTGAAGAGTTTTGAGATATTTTCTAGACAACTTGCACTTTAGAAGTTTAACTTCTGTTTCTGATTATTGTTCCTTAATACTTTATTTGGAGTTATCATCATTTCATATAAAGTAATGTGGGACTAATTTCTTGTAGGATTTCGTTTCCGGAGGCAATATTTGTTACTTTGGCCAGTTATCATATTTTCCCTACTTGTTTTTCTTTCACAAGCTTTATATCTCGTTGTATGGGCTGTTAAAGGTTACAAACAGAGCGTAGGTGAGGCGTGGTGGATGAAACTAATTGGTTTTATGATGTAAGAATATACTTTTGTTTTTCTCTATTTCCTTTGTCCCTTAAAAGCCTCAGCAAATTTGTCAATTTGTCCATTTGGGCATGCTTTTGCAGAATCCAGTCTTGGAAATCTCCATTTGTGGTTTATTTCTTGGTCGTACAACTTCTAGCTGGATTTGTTGCTTTGCTTGAAATACGTGATAACAGATTTGGTCTTGTCCCATGGCAGTATTCTTGTTGGAGTCGTTTCTTAACAGCTATTGAACGTTTAGGTTTGCAAGTATTTCCTTATTTTTCTAATTGTTTTTGATGTGGTTATATTGTTGCACTCTGTACTCTCCTCAACCCAGGAAGGGGTCCATTGAACCGATCCATATGCATGTTGTTTGATTTGCTCATTATGCAGAGGAATTGAGAAAGAGCTGATTTTATTCACTTTGTTATTCAATCATGTTCAACACCCTTCTCCCAGCTGTGCCCATCTAAAGCAGCTCTGATGTCTTGTTTTCATTGTGATCTTAGGATATTTCTCTACTTCTCTTTTGCCTTCTGGACTGGAGGTGAAATTATCGAGCTGTGCAGACAACTTGAGTGCTTATCAATTAGCCACTAGGATATTTAAAACAACAGCTTGTCTCATATGATTGAGTCAGATGTTAAGTTTCTGTCTCAATCATTGCGCTGAGAGCACAAATGATTGGTATTTTATGCATCATAGCTCTGTAGTATCTATGAGTTGCATCCTTGCCAAATTGGTGATATAAATATATTTGCAGAATTAATTAATAATACATAAGGTGTCAGCCTGATAGGCTACTATTTCATGGATTAGTAACTTAAATCATCTTGCTGCTTAGGAATTCGCACTATTTCATACTTTCTACATATAAATCTCAGTGCCCGTTAAGCCTTCCTTTTTTTTTCTTTCAAGGAGGTGTACTCGTGTTTGTCTCTTTAAAGAAAACAAAAAATAATATTCCTTTCCTAATCTTTAGTTTTTTCTTCAGGTTCTAAAAACTACAGGTGGAATTTTTTGTCACCCCAAATATTTATATTTAAATTAATACTGATAGTATTATTTCCATGGTTTCTTTCTTGAAAGGTTCCCATCTTAGAGTTGCTTCCTTTTTTCTTCTGCCTGCTATTCAGCTGGCTGTAGGAATTAGCCATCCTTCATGGATTTCTTTGCTATTTTCTGTTGGTAGCTGCGTTGGGCTAGTGAATTGGTCTCTGACAAGCAATTTTCTAGGACTTTTCAGGTGATTGCCTCGAGACTTTTTGTACACTACTGACCAGTGTTCGACGTAATATCTTCTTCAATGAATTTATGTTTACCATCTGTTAGTACCTTTAGTAGCTTATGTTTTGGTACTTTCTTCTAGGTTCTGGAGGGTTCTTCAGCTTTATGCAGGCTTCATCATTGTCTTGCTGTATTTGCATCAGCTCCCTTTAGAGTTTTCAAATATGTTACAAAGGATAGCTGAATTTTTTGGTCTATTCAAAATATCTTCAACGTCTGAGTGGCCTGAAATTTGCTCCGCTGCTTCTCATCTACATTTTTACATCATGTCATTATCCAACTTCTATTCTTGAGTTTCCTGTGATCTTACATTAAAAGTGTTGTTAAGCTTTTAAATATTTATTGACTGTTTTCATCTGGGTGTATAATTCTTCTATTTAAATATTCCGACTTGTAGTGCAGCTATCCTATGTCAAATATGATTTGGAGGAAATGGGTGTTATCATGTCCATGCTAGAAAGTAACTTGACAGAGCAGCCACTTCCCTCAAAGCATTCATTCTTCATTCGTGAATCAAGGTAATACACATAAACACACGTACATCTTGTGTGTGTGTTTTTAATGCTTCAAAAGAGAGAATATTTATGCATACACCATAAATTTCAAACTCAAGGGTCTTTGTTTTCTTCATAGATTTAGTCCTTTCTTGCATCTTTAATATAGAAGTAGCTTTTTGATTCAAACAATCATTTATACCGTTGTATCTGTTTTTGAAATTCTCCTTTTCTTAGCCTAAAAGTGTTTATTTTATGATTACCATTTTGAACAAGCTTTTCTATCCTGATAGAAGATGCAGTAGTGAGAGGATACTAAGAAAAAAGGGAACAATTTTTCTTTTTCAAAATCATTAATATTCTCACAATTATGTTTGAGAAGCCATCATTTTGAATTATTTGAATAACCACCCTTAATTCACAATTTCCTTTTCTGCTAGCTTTATGCTGATTTTTTCACCGACATATGTATTATCATTTTGATAAACTACATTGGACAAGATGTTCATGCATCATTTGTGCTTCTGCTTCTGTTTTTTGAGGGAAAAGAAAGAGAATTTCACGCATTAAACAATGGATTGTTTTATGTAATGACTACAGCTAATTCTCCAGATCTGGTGTAAGGCATACCAATGTTTTACTACGACAGGCAGTTTTCCGGACTTTCACCATCAACTTTTTCACTTATGGTTTTCCAGTATGATCACAACCTTTTACTAGATGTTGCTGAACTCTCCTAGGTCTTTATTTAATTTTATTAATATTAAGGTTTGTATGTAATTTTTCAGTGGAAACTTTACAGGTATCCTTATTTGCTCTTTCCTTTTGGAGTTTTCATTTTGCAAGTCTATGTGCTTTTGGGCTACTTGCATATGTTGGTTACATTCTACACTGCTTTCCTTCCCTGTTTCGTTTACACCGGTTAAATGGGCTCCTTCTTGTCTTCATTCTTTCGTGGGCTGTTAGCACCTATATATTCAATGTGGCATTTGCATTATTGAATAGGAATTTTGGGAAGGTACTCCTCTCTTTTAGAGGTTTGCAGATTCTTCTTTATCATACATTTAAATGGTTCAAATTTCTTTTTATGTTTTTATCAATCTCTGGATGCATGCAGGATATGGAAATTTGGGATATGATTGGATTTTGGTATTATCCCATACCAGGATTATTTTTGCTTGCACAGTTTTGTCTCGGAATTCTGGTTGCTTTAGGTAATCTCGTAGATAACTTAGTTTTCCTCTGCTTATCTGATGAGGCTGCATTACATTGTAATACCCCAAACATAGGGTTAATGACTATAATGAAATGATTTAAAATTTAAAAGATTAAATTAAATAAATGATAAAATACAAAAAATGAATTAAAAAAATTGTGTTTAAGACCTATTAATAAGAATGGAAGAATGAACCATGAGATTATTCCAGCTTCCTGCACCATTAATGTTTTGATCAGATTTGCACCTATGGACTACTACAACTACCACTTGCTCAACAGCTTATTGTGAACTCTTTACTAATATAACATGGACACAAGATTTTATACTAAGGGAGCGAATTTCTAAAATTTTAAAGAAAATCAACTTATAAAATTTTAGAATGATGAAAATAAATTATCAATTAAAATATAAATAAAATACTTCATATATATAATAATTTAATTTTTTTTAGTGTGAAAACCGTACACAGAGACACAGGGACAACTATTAATGCTATACCAATATTGTCTTGACGGCAGTTGTAAAAGCTAATCTTCTTTTCTGTCTATCAAATTTTATTTGATTTATTCTTGATAACTTGGAAGAAATAGTTTTGATAGACAAGAAGAAAAAGAATTCGCTGTCAGGTAAGTTGAAGAAAAAGAATTCGCTGTCAGGTAAATTGAACTTAACAAAATCTATATTAATTATTAATTTCCCCCTCTAAATCTACATATCATCTCTCTGTTTAACGGCAATATTAAATAAATAAATAAAAGCTCCTTTGTTATTTTATTGGAAAAACATCCCAAACTAGAAAATATCCCTAAATTGTACAAGTAGGATATCCTCACGTTATATAAAAAGAAATATTAGATCTTGCATTTTGTAAAACGCGAGATATATCAAATTTTTCATGTAACTTCATTTTATTTTAGATAAAGTGCACAATAAATATATGAAATTCGATTTTCATAAAACATAATATCTGATTTTATTTTTCATAAAACACGAAATCATCTTACGTGACCACAACAGGTTAGGGATATTTTTTTCAAGTACAGTTGTTTAGGTTGTTTTTTTTCAATAAAATAATAAACGGGGTTTTTTTCATTTAATAACCTGATGGAGCTTTCTTTCCTTCAAATCATCAACAAATATAACAATTCTAATTTTTGGGGGGTAAAAAAAGTATACATAAATCATTACACGCTAAGCTCGACTTCTAGATTTCCATATAACAAAATTGTATCTGGATTTTTTTTTCTAGACCAAAAAATAGAATTATGTAACTATTCCAAAGCTTATATTTATTTTTATATTTTAAATTTATTTAATTAAAATTCTTCCCATTTAGTAATATCAACTAAAAATTAGAGAATAAAAGTAAGGTATTGATGTGGGTTAAAAATGGGATTTTGTGTAACGTTATATGAGCAACAAAAAAAAAGGATAACTCGGTGAAATATATATAGTTTAGGGCGTAAATAGTTTATTAAGTCAAAATATTATCATGAATTTACCAATATTGTTTTTCAATCGTCTATGTTTATAATTTTGAAGGGTCAAGTTGATACAAACCATAAATGTAGATGACTTAAAAGATCGTTTTACGTTTTTATAGTTATCAAATAAATAATTAAACATAAATGTAATAAGATTTCAATATTTTCAAATAAAAGATTATATAAAAACTTAATTTAAAAATATAAAAATGAAAAGAGTACAACAGAATTGTAAGGTAATTAAACCAAGTCAAATGGTGGGACGAGAATCTCCCAACGGCCATGAGCCAAAAAGGCTTATAGGAAGAAGGTGTCAATGTGATTTGTTGAGAAGAAAAGGAACTCGCGCATTTGACGTCTTTCGATGATAACAGCAAATCCCAGCTGGACTTACAGATTTACTCCTCTTTAAGTATAATTATTCTTCACCTAACCCTTACAACTCTATTTATTTATTTATTTCCTACTTCTCGTGGATGCCATTTTGTCACTTTCCCATCACAAATTTCTTATTATTTTGTTTTTATATCCATGCAGGAGCCTTGCTGGAAACCTTGGTGGGGGGAACTCGGATGAAGCTAGTATTGCTTGCTAGCTTAAATACTGTTTTCCCAAGTTTGCTTCCAAGGTCAAATTATGATTTTGGTCCTTTACCATATTCAAATTCGTAACGTTATAAAAATCAGATCGGTGGTTAAATTGATCGGATCATCGATTCTGAATTCAATTGATCGAATCGTTAATTTAATGATTAAGTAAAAAATATTCAATAATTGATTGAATCAGACCATGCAAATATGCATATGCAATTGAATTTTGTAAATTTTGGTCTTGTTAGTTTGAATAGTTAATTGTCTACTTAAGTTTTCTTATGCTTCCGACTCGTTATGCTTATATGGTTGTTGTTTTAATGGAATGGTTGTTTTCTAAGGTAATTTAATGTCAGCTTTTTAATCAAAATATTAATTGAATAAATTAATTAATAATATTGTAGAAAAAAATGAATGAATATATGGATTAAATCTCAAACTTAAACATAAAGAGGAACCAAAATTATAGTTCAATTCGGTAGCTTTCCCATTTAAAATCCAATCCATTTTTAAAAAAATTAGGAGGTATCATCTTCCATGACATAGGGTTCTTAGGCTCTATTTGTAAACTGCATGGAATGAGAGTTTTAGACGCCGGATTTCGAGTGACGTGGCTTTTCAAATAAGAATTCTATTATCAATTAAATAAGGGTAAATTACACACTAAATGCCTAAACTTTTATTTATTTCAAGACCACGCCTAGTATTTATTTTTTATTTCATTTTGGTACCTTGTGTTTAAAATTTTATTTTATTTTATTAAGCTGTTAAAACTTAACGATGGGTAAATTACATCATTCATCACTTAATTATCTTCTCATTTCTATTTTGGTCACTAAAATTTATTTTTTTTAATTTATTACTTAACTTTCAAACTACTCCTAATCTAGTCGCTCTAAATTTCAAGTTTATTTTTTCATTTTAATTATATATTAATAATAATAATAAATGTCATCTCACAAAAATTATTAATAAAATAAATTAGAGTGATTAGCACAAGAGTAATTCGAAAGTTGAGTAGTTAAATTAAATTTTTTGAAACTTTAGCAATCAAAATAGGAGTGGAAAGATAGTTGAGTGATGAATGATGTAATTTATCTATAAAAAAATGTAGTGCCGGCAATTAACTAAAATAAAATAAGAACTAAACGTTAAGTATGATTTTGAAATAAATAAAAGTTTAGATACTAAAAGGAAATAAAATTGATAATTTATGTACTAAACGTGTTGTTTACCCATTATCTAATATCTCGTTAATTTATAAATTTATAAATTAATTTACCATACTCAAATTTAAAGTTTAGTTCGTGGATTTTAATTTATGATATTATCTGTTATTTAAATAATAGTTAATCGTTTCATATAATGTTTTGAAGAAAATATCTGGATAATAATGGACAATATAATTTCAAATAATCATATTTTTTCAAATATGTTATTTATTAAATCAAAAAAAAAAATCATTAAACAATAAACATTTATATACTTTTATAGACTTAGGGTGCGTTTGGTTCACGGAATGTAAGATTATTAGTGAGAATAAAAGATTATCAGAGAATAAGATTACTGGGAATGTTGTATTTTGTGTTTGGTTGGTTTAGCAGGAATGTAAGATTACCGTGTTTGGTTAAAGGAATAAAAATATTATTGGAATGTATATTTGACCAAATTGTCCTTATTATATATTTGTATAATATTACAAATTGTAAAATATTTATATATTTTCTTTAAAAAATTAAATTCATAATATTTATATAATTTTTTTACAAAAATTAAAAAATATAAAAAGGTTTAATGAAAGGGTAAAATTTTTTTTAACCCCTGAACTTCATATAAAATTTTAATTATAGATTTTTTTTGTAAATCTAAAATAATTTAAGGATAAATTTGTAATTTAACTTTCGTATAATTTTTATTATTCAATGACATAAGAATGATATTTTTGAAAAAAAAAATAAAAATTTAAGGGCATTTTAGTCCAAAAAACCGGTAATGTTACAATACCTAAGGGAAGGGAGATAATGACATTCCCGGTAATATACCCAAAAAAATCTACTATTGGTAATAAAACATTACCGGGAATGAGATTCCCAGCCAACCAAACATGGAAATATGAGATTCCCATCCGATGGGAATCCCACAATCCTTGAATCAAACACCCCCTTAATGTTTGAACTAGGGACATCAAATGATTGATTCGTATTGAATATTAATAGTTGAGTATTCGCTATTTAATTTTATTTTTATAAACTATAAATTTGAATATCTATCATTCCGATTTCCTTTAATTTTACAAATGGTTAATCTGTTTTACATTTTAAAATTTATGGTTTCTTACGAAGTTAGACATTTGTATTTGGCGAATTACTTAATTAATATGAATTGATAGTACTTGCAACTAATGTAAATGATAAATTGATTCAAAATTCAAAACGTATTTGAAAATTAAAATTTTAGACATATTGCATATATCTAACCAGTGTCACCTTTAGCAAAGATGAAGTAGACATTTTAATTTGAATAATAAACTATATCAACTATTTGAATTTACTTATTATAAAAATAGATGAATTAACCGTTTTCTTCCTTTTCCCCCTCCCCTCCCCTCCCCCCTCTTTTTTTTAATAAATTTATCAATTTTATTGATCAATCTAATTTCTTTTTTTTTAATTTTGTTTAACCGACACTAGTTTTGATGTTGGTTGTCTTTCGATTACCTTTTTTCTTTTTTAAATTTTTTAATAAGAATATTTATGTCTTTGTTTTATGGTACGTTTATCTATGCTTTTGTGACACATTTTTCTTTGTCTTTTGGTAGCTTACGATATTTTTTTCGTTTATCTTTTTTCTTAGGGTTAGATTTGACATCAGACTGATCAAAATGTCGCTTATTTGTTATCACATGAATCTTCTTTGCTTTGGACCCTCAGATTGATTTGAATACGCGTTTTGCGTTCGTTGATAGTTTTTTCACATCGCTTGACTCTGATTTGCAATTTTTCGATGGTCTTAAATAGCTTCATATTCTTTTGTGGTTCGTTTGTCGATGTCATATTTGTTCATGTATTTATTTTGTTCAAACATTGGTTAGATTTTTTTAATTTTTTCTCTTTTTTTGGGTCATTGTGTGAACTAGGTGTCTAGTTTTTGTGTTAATGGTTATAAGAAAATGTCTTAATTATAATTTAGTTTATGTTTACGATTATGTTTGTAAATCTTCATTGTAATTCTGGATATTTTCTATATTTAATAAAACTAGAGAGGCTTTCTATAAAAAAAAATAGATGAATTAAATTATATTAAATTAAAATATAAAGGCTGAATCCTAAATATAAGTATAACAACAACACTAGAATCTTATTTTTGATAGAAAAATTATTGTAAGATACATTAGTTGTAAAATTAAAAATACCCAACAACAAAAAAATTAATATTCTTTTATTTATTTATTTTAATGAATGTAATTTAAAGACACTTGACAACTTTCTAAAGTTATAAAGATTTTTAACTTCACTTGCCAAACAAATATATATTAAATTAAAAGACCCACAGATTGTAATTTTTCCTTTACTTTTCTGGAGAGCAGTTGGCAATGTTTCCTAACCCTACTCCCTGTATTGGAAGAAAAAAAAGTCACATTCAACCCTTATTTTACTGCCACGTGGCAGTATAACCTTCCTGGAAGTCACCTTCTTCTCTTCCACTCCTAACAAAAACCAGCCAGCCCGGCCATGTTTTATAACCTAATCTTTGCTTTGCTGCCATGAAACTGTTTCTTCTTTCGAACTCTTTGAAAACTCCGGTGTAACTCTTTCTTCTCTCATGCAATCTTCAAAAGCTTTACAACCCATTTTGTTCACCACCCACTTCTCCACCATGCTCAAACTCCTCAACAAGAGAATCAAGCGTCTCTGTTCCCGCCTCCGGTGGCCGGTTCGCCGCCGATCCAAGTCTATCATCGTCATCAGAAGGCTTCGTGAGTCAGGGCCCAAGACTCGGACCGATAATGGGTTCTCCAAAGTTCACCAAGATGGACAAAACTCGTCGAGGCCCTTACGTATAGCGACTTTCAATGCTTCCCTGTTTTCTATGGCTCCCGCAATGCCTATAGCAGATAAGTCTTCGAATTTAGATTATGAAAATGGTGGTTTTCTTGATGGTAGGCGCTCAAAGTCCACGAGTGATCGACCAAAAAGTATACTGAAGCAATCTCCTTTGCATCCGAGTTCCTTGAATGAAAAGGAGAATCTCTCCCGGCAACAAAAATATGCGAAATCCAGGCTAAGGGTGTCGATCGATTTACCGGACAACGAGATATCTTTGTTGCGGAATCGGCAACTGAGCTTTGCAGAAGGACGTGAAAAGGATGGTTCTTCAAGTACTACTTGGAGAGGCAAAGCTCCATTGAGATCAGCAGTGAGTTTTTCTGAAGATATGGGAAACAGGGTCGACGGTTCCGAGGGTTTTAGAAGCCGAAAGACGGTGCTTCAAGTGCTGAGGGAGTTGGATGCTGATATATTAGCTCTGCAAGATGTGAAAGCAGAGGAAGAGAAAGCAATGAAGCCATTGTCTGATTTAGCTGCCGCTTTGGGTATGAACTATGTGTTTGCCGAGAGCTGGGCACCGGAATACGGAAACGCCGTGCTTTCCAAGTGGCCGATCAAGCGGTGGAAAGTGCAGAAGATCTTTGATGAAACAGATTTCAGGTCAGTCTTCTCTTCTTCTCCATTGTGATTCATATTAAGGAATCATCAGTAGATAATTGCAGGCTTCTCCTCATTAGAGATAACGTCCTTGAAATTTTATCATTCCAAGTAACATTCAATCTTAATTGCGTGTGGGAAATCTGGGAATGATGCATGTCACCAAACACGCAGTTTTTGACTATGTTTTTTTCTTGTGGGAAAATGATCAAATTATGACAAAGATCAGTAGTTAAACTATAGCTATTGGTTAAAAGTGGAGAAGATATATTGGTATACAGTGTCGAGCTTTAATTTTTGTTTGTTTCAGTGGAAAACAAAATCATGATTTGAAAGTATATCAATTGAAGTAAGAGGATTGCTGTTGTATATGCAATACCAGTAGGCTTTGTTGATAAATCATTAACATACTGAAAAGGACTAATGAAACACAATGGAAAGTGACTCTTAATTGTATTAAGTTCTTTCCTTTTTAGCTATTAACAAAGCGAGGGATTTTCGATGACAGGAATGTCCTAAAGGCAACTATCGATGTACCCGAGGCCGGAGAAGTAGACTTCCATTGCACACACCTTGATCATCTTGATGAGAACTGGCGCATGAAGCAGATAAATGCGATAATTCAATCGACTGATGGTCCACACATTCTAGCCGGAGGCCTCAATTCCTTGGAAGAAACCGATTACTCGAACGAAAGGTGGACGGATATTGTAAAGGTATGTATATTATATGAAGATATTTTCCTGAACATTATCTGTTAGGATTTTGAACTAACAATTTTCAGATGGACTTGTCTTTTTATAGTACTATGAGGAGATGGGGAAACCAGTACCGAAGGTTGAAGTGATGAAGTTTCTGAAGATCAAACAGTATACCGATGCGAAGGACTTTGCAGGGGAATGTGAGCCTGTGGTTGTGATTGCCAAGGGCCAAAGTATGTAACCATTCTCTTTGAACTTCTTGATTAAAATCCATTCATCGACATGACATGAAAATTGCTTCAATTTGATGCAGGTGTACAGGGAACGTGCAAGTACGGGACTAGGGTCGATTACATAATGGCATCACCCAATTCACCGTACAGGTTTGTTCCAGGATCGTATTCGGTCCTGTCATCAAAAGGGACTTCAGATCATCACATAGTAAAAGTCGATATGATCAAAGTAAATGATAATGTCGAAGAAAATGTCCATAGAAAGCTTCAGCAACCGAAACAGAAACAGAAACAGAAAGTTATAAAGATTACAAGCAGTTCTCCATCAAAATGCATGTGGAAAACACATACTACATGAGCTGAAATTGACTTTAATTTTTATTCTCTTACCTTTTGTTATCAACTCTAGGGAGCAGATGATTTTGAATCTGCATCCATTGAAAATATAACTGATATAGTTTAAAGAATTCGGATGCTTCTTCGATTTCCACAGTTTCCAATACTACAAAGGGTATCGAGTGTTTTTTACATCATTTGTTCTTATTTACCTTTCCAAGATTAAGCTCTTTAAAAAAAACCTAGGCCTTCATAGTCTATACTCCATGTTATTGAGTGTATTTTACTTAATATTTGACTAATAATTAAGAAATTAAAACTTTGACCAGATAAGGGTTCAACCTGCAAGATCTTGAATGAGCTAGGCTCGAAAATCTAGTTGTAATTAAGTCGGTTGCTTCAAGATGCTACAGTGCAGAAGAACAACTACCTCTCATGGTCTTATGTGCTTCTCATTTCTCTTTTCTGGCACAGCAAATTCAGTCGAACTGTCTTTGGCGATCATCAAGTTACGACTCTTCAGTCCATGTGATGCAGGTCCTGGTACTCTAATGGTGCACTGTTGGCACTCTCCAATCACAAGAAGCACATGGCTGAAACAAGTATTGTGGTTGAATGACAGTAGAAAGTGTGTGCCCAGCGAGCATCTGTTCTATACTTTCTGTTAAATATCATGTGATTGGCTTTTGCAAATATACCACTTTCTAATGTTCAAAAGAACAAATTTATGAAGAATAGAAGCCATCGAACAGATACATTTGCACCGATTCCATATGGTAATATTCAAATTATGCAGAAGCAACAAAATTTGCAGAAAGCTACTAATTGAGCAACAAGGTTTAGAAAGCAAATTCTTGCAATAGCCTTTGTTACAAAACTCCATGCCACATGGGTTGGCAAAAATATGTTACACATGAAGAATTTTCAAGAAACACAAAGTATCATTTGATTGATGTTCTAAAGAAAGTTGCTATACTGTACAACATTAGATACTAGTAAATGTGGCACTATTTATATATGTTCTATATCATTTGAGTTCAAATGAATCTAGCTTAAGTGTAAATCTATTGTATTTTTACAACATCAGATGCAATTATGAACTTTTGAAGCACCATTGGAGAGCTAAATGACCCTGTTATGTTAGGTTGTGCTGATCAAAAAATTCTATTCGAAAAAGCCCGAACTTGTCCCTTCCTCCTTACTGCTAGAATGAGGAGTACTTTCATAAGTAAACGTTCGATAGCCAGCATGACTCGAGAGCTGACTAGAGCCATTACTGCTTACGGATCTCTCGATGTCACTTATATGAGCTACCAGAGGAATTGGCCGCTCAGGGATCGAGGGAACTGAAATGTCTGTTTCCATTATTTTCACTACCTGATCCATGGTTGGTCGACATAATAACTCTGGATGAGAGCAAAGAACCGCTATCAGAACATACTTCTCTAGAATTTCAGGTGGCCCCAGCTCTGGCATGCCATCTTCGATAACATCTAAAGCTCGCCCATTCCTCACCAACGACCATGCCCAATCAGCCAGGAGAGAAGGTTGATTCTCTTCACTCATAGTGAGGGCCTTCTTTCCACTCAGGATCTCAAGAAGCACTACACCAAAGCTATAAACATCGCTCCTCTCGGTCAATTGTCCATACAATGCATACTCAGGGGCAACATATCCCATCGTTCCAGCTACCCTAGTGCTCAGGTGTGTCATCCCCTCCGGCGTAAACTTTGCAAGTCCAAAATCTGCTACCTTGGCCTCAAACTTCTCATCCAGAAGTATGTTACTCGCTTTGATATCCCTATGAATGATTGCCGGTTGTGCCCCATAATGCAAATAAGCCAGTCCCCTAGCTGTCCCTAGCGCAATCTTTTGCCGAACAGGCCAACTAAGTCTCCTTTCTGTGGAACCAAAGAGATGATCATACAAACTACCATTCTCCATCAGATCACAAACAATGATCCTCTGATGAACCTCTAACGGGGTCGTGGGTGTAGCCGTACAATATCCCCTCAAAGCGACCAGATTCACATGCCTAACACTAGCAATAACCTCAACTTCATGAGTGAAATTGGCATCACCAGCAGCAGAACAATTCTTGAACCTTTTGAAAGCAACCTCAGAGCCATCGGGCAAGTAACCCTTGTACACATTCCCATAGCCTCCTTTCCCAATAATGTTATCTTTAGTGAAGTTCCTAGTAGCTTCCTTAATGTCATCAAATGTAAACTTAATCAAGTGAGTACTTTGACTAAATGAACCCAACCCAGAACCACTTAAACTACCCATCTCGAGGCTCCTGATTCTATCCCTGCCTTTCTTCCTCTTTGAATCCTGATATTTTCTATAAACAAACCAAGACCCACCAATCAAAGCAGCTAAGCCAACACCAACACCGATTAAAACACCTAAAATCACACCACGTTTGCTGCTCTTACCTTTAATATTACCATTCTCCCCGATTTGAATTGAAAATATACAAGAAGCCGTACCTTCATCAGTTGGTCCCAAGTAATTATCAAAGGCGGCTGCATAAATAGACGGGTAGGCCGCACAGCCGGACACGTTGGCGGTCGAATTATCCGGCGTAAAGTACGAAGTTTGCAAATTGGTCAAGCTTGTAGTACACGAAGCACAACCGGAACCCGGCAACGACTGGTTACAACTGTAAACGATGTCGTTTAAGGTAGTGTTCGGGATAAAAGCTTCAAAATCAGCCCTTGTGGCCAAGTTCATGCAACCTTGGGAAATCCAAGCGGTTTGGAACCCACACGAGGAACGGATGTTGAAGTTCGGGACCAGAGATTGATAAGACTGCCAGCACGACTCGGAGGAATTCAAGGGTGGAAAGAAGTATCCGGTGCGTCTAAGGTAGTCGGAGAGGAGGAGACGGAGGCCCTGGCGGAGGGAGTGGCACTCCGGGCGGAGACGGCTGGGGTCGGAGAAGAGTGGGCGGAGGATGGTGAAGTTTAAGGGACATGATGATGAAACGTCGCCACTTTGAGCAAGGAATGATGGGAAGCAAGTTAAGGTGATGAAGATGAAGAGAGAATGACGAACGGACATTTGGGAGCTGAGAGGGTGGCAGTCATTGGAGGCCGAGGACAACGCAAAAGATTGGAAAGTAAGAAGAATAGTGGGAGTTGTTGAGAAATTTATGATGTTGGCTTTTATTCACTGTTCAGTGCTGACTTTCGGCAGTTTAACTCTGATTTTAGTCCCATTATTATTACGATGAGCTCTCCATTGTTATTTGATTTTCGTATTTATAATATTATTAATAGATATACAGTGATAATATAATTACTTTGTCTTCTTTGAAATGATGATATATTTTTAAAAATATATACTGTTTCACTTAAAATTAGTTAAAAAAAAATCAATATTTTGGCTTTAAAGACGATAAAATATTAAATTACACTAAATTGAAATAGAGATATTATATTTTAAATTTCATCATAAGATAGGGACTAAAGTTAGAATTAAACCTTTTATTTTTGAGATAGGCGGCAAAATGGAGGAGCAGGCAAGTTTCTTCCCAGAAGGTTGTGCCGCTTCGTGTTTAATTACTTATTTAGTTTGATCCAGCGCTTTGCGTTTATTGGCTAAACGTGGTAGCCTTCTCTAAGAGATAAACCTGTCATAAATTGTCATTG
Organism: Hibiscus syriacus; assembly: GCF_006381635.1. NCBI lineage: Eukaryota > Viridiplantae > Streptophyta > Magnoliopsida > Malvales > Malvaceae > Hibiscus > Hibiscus syriacus. The sequence goes on along the minus strand of NW_024062302.1, from coordinate 735,202 downwards.
TCTTATTACAATAAGTCAATGTATTACGTCACCTATACGATAATTTAAGTGGCAATCAATTTAATATATTTTAAGTAAATTTTTATATTTGAATCTTTGTGTATATAAAAAAAATTTGTTGAAAAATTAAGTCACCAAAATTAAATATGTAACCGGAATCGATCTAGATCAGTCATGAAACCTTAAAAAGGTAAAAAAAATCAATGTATTATGTCATTACTTTTCAATGTTGTAAGGTCAAAGGTAAATTTGGACTCACACTAGACACGGTTGAAGACATATTTCGAGGTCCAACATAAAGTCAGATTTATTGTGCAATACGTTTAGAGTATATTAATAGTTTAGATAACCACAATTTTAATGATTATGCAATAAAATAATAAAAATAATTTCATTCTTTTAAGGTGAGCAGTTGATGCTAGTATGAATTTGAACCTGCTTGTTACGTTATAAAAATAAATTCGTCCATTTATGATAAATCAAAGATTAAAATTCATGATAAATAAGGAGTAAAACAAGAATAAGACCTTTTAGTTTTAGCCGGCAAGTTCCAGGAAGGCAATGTGGCGTTCTGTTTCTTGACTAATAAAGTGGTTGTTTACTCCTTGCTTGTTCAATTTGAGTTTCAAGTCGTTCATTATTTCTTAGATTTTCAAATTCCCATTATTCATTTTCTTTCTTTCTCTATTTTAAGAAATCAACCGGTTCTTCATGTTACGTCATTTTTTAATGTAATAAATATTAAAATTACAATATATTTTATCAAATATAAAAATGCGATACATGAGTTTTATTTCAATTCGGTTATATTTTAATATAATTATATATATATATATATATAATATATTTATCTATTTACTTTGTTTTCTTTTAACCAAGGGTGACACTTGTCACCCTCTAATTAGTGGGAAAATAAGTATATTGAATTAAAATAAAATTATTCATCCAGCAGAATGGTGACATGTGATATCATTTGATTGAAAGATTAAATTTTATTAAAAGTATGAGTAAATTGAAATAATATGCAAATAATGTAGATCAAATGTGTTATTATACTAAAATACTTAACGGTAATTAACTCGTTCTAACTACGTTTTAATTAAATAAAAATGAAAGTGATCATATATTTTATTTTTTGAAATTAGTGAAGAAAAGTTGACAAAGCAAAAACTTAAGCGATCAATCATGTAGTTAACATATTTTTAATGGTTATAAACACATTAATACATGGAACCTGATTAATGCAAGGAAACTCGCTTCTCTTGGCGTCGATTTTTCATAGGTCTTGACCTATGAAAATCATAAAACCTACAAGTGCAAACGGAAGAGAAGCCATTCTTTTTTAACTCACCTGTGGCGGGCTGTAATAGTACCGTATTAGCATGTATCAGGCTCCATACAGGCAAAAATGCAACAAAACAACGTCTATATGTATCCCAGTGGTGGATCAAAGCTGAGCTTTAACCCTCGTTGCCTATTGGGGGTGAGGGGTGTTTTATAAATTAAAGTAATTCCTCAGGCCCATTACGCCCAAAGGGCTATAGAAGGAATCCAATGGGCTATAGAAGGAAAAAGACATCCTTTTTCGGCTATAGATCATCTCCGTTTCTAGGTTTCTAGAAATGTTGTTAAGGGTGCGTTTGGTTCACGAAATGTTAGATTATCAGTGGGAATAAAAGATTACCAAGGAATAGGATTACTGGGAATCTTGTATTTTGTGTTTGGTTGGTTTAGCAAGAATGTAAGATTATCATGTTTGGTTAAAGGAATAAAATATTATTGGAATGTATATTTAACCAAATTGTCCTTATTAAATATTTCTTTTTTTAACAAGTTGGAAAATATTTATATATTTTCTTTAAAAAATTTAAATTCATAAAATTTATATAATTTTTTTTTACAAAAGTGAAAATATAAAAAGGTTTAATGAAAGGGTAAAATTTTATTTTAACCCCTGAACTTCATATAAAATTTTAATTATAGACTTTTTTGTAAATCTAAAATAGTTTAAGGATAACTTTGTAATTTAACATTCGTATAATTTTTATTATTCAATGACAGAATAAGGATATTTTTGAAAGAAAAAAAATTTTAAGGGCATTTTAGTCCAAAACGCTGGTAATCCAATAATACCTAAGGAAAGAGAGGTAATTACATTCTCAGTAATATACCCCAAAAACTCCAATATTGGTAATATAAGATTATCGGGAATGACATTCCCGACCAACCAAACGGGAGAATGTGGATTCCATTCCCATGGGAATCTCACATTTTCCCAACCCTGTGTTTGGTGATCTCATAACGGAGTAGCAAGATAAAGTCTCAAACCTCTTACATTTCTTATTGTTGTTCCTCTAGTTTATGACAGTTCATGGGGTTTATCGTCTGTGTTCGGTCGTATTGACATTGTCGTTGCTTTCAAGTACTAACTCGACGATATAATGAAAATAGAGAGTCGATTCATAAAATACAACATAAAATATTTTTGGATCAAATTTTATTATATCCCAATCAACAAGTTCACGTCCAGCTCAAACGACTATAATTTTATTTTTTAACAAATAATGACAAATTTAGAATATATGAATAATCATATAATTATTTTGTAACTTTTAATAGTCAGAGACTCAACAAAACAATATCATATAATAGAGATATCATTTTAAAATTTTTAATAATTGCATGACTTAATAAAATAGTACCATGTAGTCATGAACATTTTATGTATTTTACCCTTAGAATTATAACATTTTAAATGTATAATAATAAGATTATATTTTAATATTCTTAAAAATAATAATTTTAGCTTTTAGAAAATTTCGACCAGGTGGAGTAGACGAAATTAATGCAGTGACCAAGAAATTGAAAGAATCTCTAATATTAGAAATGTTTTGACGTTTCAAACTTTACCAAATACCAAGAGACCGGTCTTAACCAATTTAACTAAATAATTTGAATTAATAGTTTAACTCATTTGAAATATACGACTATCAGCTTTCTTCCTCCTAATCACTATTTTTTTTATAATTTATGTCAATTTTATTAATTAATCTAATTATTTTTAATTTTATTTAACCAGCTATGACATTAATTTTGATGTTGATTCTCACCCGCCGATTATATTTTTTTCTTTATTTTTTTAGTTTTTAATAAGAACAATTATGTCTTTGTGACATGTTCTTTGTCTTTATGGTACGTTTATCTTTATGACACGTTTTTTTATATCTTTTGGTAACTTATAAGTTTGTCTTTTTTCTTTTATATTTTTTCACATGGTTGAATTTGACATCACTACAACTGATCAAGATGGCGTTTATTTGTTATCCTGGTGATCTTCTCTGCTTTGGACCCTCATATTGATTGGATATGCGTTTTGCGCTCCTTGATAGTTTTCTCATATTGCTTGATTCTGATCTGCGATTTGTTGATGTTCTTTCAGTAGTTTTATCTCCTTTTATGATTCGTTTGCCGATACAGTCAGATTTGTTCGTATCTTTATTTTATTTGAGCATTGATTATGTTTTTTAACATTTTTCCTTTTTTGGTCATTGTATGATCTAGGTGGCTAGTTTTTGTGTTAATAGTTATAAGAAAATGTCCTAATTGTAATTTAGTTTACATTTACGGTTATGCTTGTTAATCTTTATTGTAATTTTGGATATTTTCTATTTTGAATAAAATTAGTGATTTTTTATAAAAATATAAATATATGACTATAATTACTAGAGTAATTTAACTTATTCAAATAATTAATTAAAACTTAACCATACCTGTTATGCGCACTTCTAATCAATACAACGATAAGAAAGGTCGTTCATAGTCCAATAAAAAGAATCTCTTTTACAATGGTTTAGACTTTGTTGAGAAATCAATATTAGCTCACACCCAACTCAATTTAATTTAATTGTTTACATCAATTTAATTAGGTAAAGATATCATTATTTATCTCAATCTAATGAAGTAGGTGATAATAATATATGGCTAGAAATATTTCTCAATTTAATATTTATATAGTGTAAGTTGCATGGTGAAAACTATAGATACCACCTTACATTTGAGTTAAGCACCCACAGAAAATTTGAGTGTAGTGTCTTGAGTATAAGTTGTGGGCTTTCTATTGAGTGTTTATTTCTCTTCAAATTGTGAGTGGTATTTAAAAAGTGTTGAAGTATTTGTTATTGTGGGTATAATACAAGTAATTTGTTTACCTGTTTGGGTCCAATATTAGTAAGTTTAGAGTTGCATACTCTAAATTTTGCTCAACAGACTTTATATGACCTGTAGATATTGACTTTGAAGTTTGAACCTACAAATTAATCACCTATCGGTATAGCTTTATTTATTTATTTATTTATTGTATTTATAGTTTTAAGGTTTTGTCTTGATTAACTGTATCCATCCGCATCGCAAGTCTAGTTTTATTGGGTGAGTCTCCTAGCAAAGATTTTTACATATACTAGTATTCGAACTCAAGATATTGTTTAAGTAATATTAAACTGTTTATTAATTAAATCAACCCTTGTTGATTATCGAAATAGCTTTTTTATGTATAGATAAGTGAACGTTATAGAAATTCCGTTTTTTTCTTCTCGTTGTTTCTTAAAGCCACTTATATATTACATCAACTTTATATATTATTAGGAATGTCAATTGTACGAAATGAGTGTTGGGATATTATTTTACATATTTATTTTCATCATAGAAAGATAGATTTAATTTCGTCTGTGGTATTAAAATCATATCCATCCCATTATTGATGTAGATCTTGTAATTCATCTAATAGATCCATACTACATGTATCTCACAACATGTTTCATATGATACATTCTTTAGGTGTTGTAGGTTGGGTGTTGTATCGTTTATTTGAATTTGAGATTTTTTTGGATGAATAAATAAAATTTACTTAAAAAATAAATAAATAAAAATTATTTTTATGAAAAAAATATAAAATACATATTTCCGAACTTTCATCGCATATGGCATTATTTCAATTATTATCGTATTGGAAAATAGTAAGTTGTTAAGATCCTTTATTTTATAAACTAAAATATAACATCAATACGAGTTCAAAAGAAATTAAAACTAAATTCTTACATTATACTTAAATACAAAAAAATAATACGAGGCAGAAGAACAAGAGGAGGACAATGCCATACTCACACCTGCTCCACCATCCATGGTGAGTATAATTTTTGTTCCCATTTTTAGGGCAGTAAACGAGTCGAGTTAAGTTTAAATATGATTGAGTTCAACTTGACTTGAAAATTTTAAAATAGAGCTCGACTCGAAAACTCGCGAACCTAAAATGTTCAAGTTCGACTCGAATTCGAAATCATGAATTGAAGCTCGAAAAAGCTCACCAAAGTTCGAAATAAAAAAAAATCTTGAATTTAACTTGGTTGAAGGTCAAACTCAAACTCGAACCTTAAGTACATGAGAATTTTTTACTATTTTTTAAATAAATGCTAATATTATTAATATTTTTTTAATAAAATTTGCATATATAATTTTTTTTAGTCGAGTATTAAGTAGTTCGTTTTGGCTCGTTAAAAACTCGAATCGAATCCATTCGAATTGAGTATTTATCGAACTTTGGCCGAGTTAATCTCGGGTATATCACAATCTATCTCGTTTCGTTTAAAATCCTACTCATCTCCACCTCACAACCTACGAAATTTGTACACATCTATATCCAATTGAGAGCGAAGTGGAACGAATCTCCACAAATTATTGGTTAACCGAATGATTGTTGACTTTGATGGTCACGAGTTTAAACATATCATCTGTAAAAATGTTTAAACCTTTATTTTCAAATGATAAAAACATGTATCATCTTGAAGCCACTATAGGCTGATAAAAATATATATAAATATTTATTTTAACTTTTTATTGACTCAAATTAATTTTTTATGATTTAATAAAAATTTAAATTTAATTTAATTCATAAAATAATAGTTAGATATATTTTGTGAAAAATAATGATAAAACTGTTCGGACGCAGCAAGGGTAGCTGACACGCCAAAAATCTAATGCCTATTTTCTTAGCAAATCATCAGTTCAAACGTAAGACCCAACAGCCAAACTCAAAAGCAACAAGTTTCTGCTTTTGTATGATTGCATCTCAATCAAACCACTTCCCAAAATTTATACTACTCCATTAATTTACAGGGTAAACTATGTATTTACTACCTACTAATATTTATGATTTCATTTTGATCACTTAATTATATATTTTTTCAAAATTATATTTTTTATTACATTTTGATTTTATTTTAGTCACCCGTCATTCGAATAAACAAAACTGTTAATTGATAACTTTTTTATTTTTAGTGACGATGTGATATTATCTTATGTTGTTAGTATCATTGTTAATTTTTTTTAACAATATATGACTAAAACGTAAGCAGTGACGGAATTTCACATTAACTTTGGGGCATTTTAAAAAAATGTATATAGTGATTAAAATATTTTAGCACTTTTATCAATATAAATTATATATCAAAATATCACACTATCAATTTTTGTCTGTTTTAATATCTAAACTTTCAATTTTTTTAAAATCATATCTAAACTTTAGTTTTCATTTCATTTTAGTACCCTATCATTAAAAACTTAACACCTTTAGTACATATACTATCATTTTTTGTCCATATTAGTACATAAATTTTATTTTTTCAAAACTTAAAGTTAAATTTTGAGTGTGGGTACTAAAATGAAATAAAATTTAAAGGTTTTAACGGCGGCATACTAAAATGAAAGAAAAACTAAACTTTATGTATGTTTTTGAATTTGTTTTGAAAATATAAGTACTAAAATGGATAAAAACTGATAATTTAGTTACTAACGCGTAATTTACCCTAAATTAAAGAAACAAAATTAATCTAATCTTTTTCTTTTATTTTCCATATTTTCATACAACTTATAACATATAATCATAAAAATATATCAAATTTCACATAATGTACAAATTTAATCCATAAATATTAAATTTATATTTAGAAAATAAATATATTTAGAGGTATTTTTTAAATATTTTCATATATATATATATGTCTAAATTTCTAATATTAGATATAAATATTCATGAATTTACATAATAAATATAGATATTTAAAATAAAATTATAAATATTAATTGTATTAAAAATATTTTTTTAAATGAAATATTTGATAATTTGATTGAAGTCCTTAACTTAAGGAAGACGAACAACTCAAAGGTTAAAGAAAAGAGAAAATAACCTCAGTGACCGAAAATGCCTTATAATATACGATTTTAACCAACTTTTTTTGGATTTGCCAAAATGGCCAACAAATTCGCAACGCGAACTCCAATTTCGCAACCCAGTTTCCAATTTTGCAACGCGAATCTGTAAATCGCAATGCGATTTTGTAAATCGCAACACAGAAGTCAAATTCGCAACGCGATAGTCAAATTCGCAACACAAAAGTCAAATTCGCAACTCGATAGTCAAATTCGCAACGTGAATAATAAAAATCGTAACGTGAATAGTAAAATCGCAACGAATCTATATGTAAATTATCTCTTATCATTCATCTATAATAATTTGTTGAAAAAGTACATAAATAATTTTTATAAAAAATATTCGTACACGTGAAAAATTTATATGTAAATGAACAACAAATATATTTCATTTGTCAATCTTCATTACAAATTATTCTAAATTCAATTAATTAAAGTTTGAAATTTGAAAGAATCCTTAACTTAGACTCATGAAATACATTTAAAAAATTAAATTTTGAATTATATTAAGAAAAAACTGATTCCTATACATATGTAGATAAGTTTTATTTTCCACTTAAAATCTCAGTCTAGAAGCAGAGAGTTACCATTTGAAATTCGCAACGCGGTTTTGCGATTTTACTATTCACGTTGCGATTTTACTATTCACGTTGCGATTTTACTATTCACGTTGCGATTTTACTATTCATGTTGCGATTTTTACTATTCACGCTGCGATTTTGGAAACTGAGTTGCGAAATTGGAGTTCGCGTTGCTATTTTGTTGGTCATTTTGGCAAATCCAAAAAAAAATAGTTAAAATCGTATATTATAAGGCATTTTCGTTCACTGAGGTTATTTTCTCTAAAGAAAATGTAGAAACAAACATGAAAAATACAAATAATTTTTTATCTTAAAATAATAATAATAATAATAATAATAATGAGGAAAAATAGATTTTCATTCATTTGAAAATAAAATAATAATACAAAAAATAGGTGTTAACTTTTTTAATAAATAATATTTAGGTAGATTCTAAAATTTAAAATGATAAAAATGTTTTTTAACAATCAAATCTAATAATTTATTATATAATTTTTTTTTGAAAAAAAAACTTAATAATTTCATATATATATTATTTTTTTATATTTAGGGGTCATGGTCCCATTAGTCTTAAGTTTGGATCGGGTTGGGTCGATTTTTTGGTCAATCCAACCAACCCAAAAATATATATCGTTCATTTGAGATCCAATCCAACCCAAGTTTAAGGGTGACTTCACCCGACCCAAATCCCGACCCAACCTTTTGAGATAAAACCCGGCCTGACTTGACTTGATCCGAAATAAATATATTTAAAAAAGTATTATTTTATTCAATAAAATAGGGACATAATTAAAAAAATAATATATAATACCTAAATATATAAGGTAAATTTTTATTATTTTTCAAGTAGAGTAGAATATTTTTCACCATAAACCCAAACCAAACTCAATCCGAACATATTCTCTAAAAAATAGGTGTTAACTTTTTTAATAAATAATAATTAGGTAGATTCTAAATTTTAAAATGATAAAAATGTTTTTAACAATCAAATCTAATAATTTATTATATAATTTTTTTTGAAAAACAAAACTTAATAATTTCAATATATATATATATATATATATATATGTATATTTATATGTATATATTATTTTTTAAATATTTGGGGGTCATGGTCCCATTAGTCTTAAGTTTGGATCGGATTGGGTCGGTTTTTCAGTCAATCCGACCAACCCAAAAATATATATCGTTCACCTGAGATCCAATCAAACCTGAGGTTAAGGGTGACTTCACCCGACCCGAATCCCGACCCAACCTTTTGAGCTAAAACTCGGCCTGGACTTAACTTGATCTAAAATAAATATATTTAAAAAAAAATATTATTTTATTCAATAAAATAGGGAAATAATTAAAAAATAATATATAAAGGGTTATTATTGCAATTATACCTAAATATATAAGATAAGTTTTTATTATTTTTCAAGTGGAGTCGGATATTTTTCACCATAAACCCAAACCCAACCCGGTCCGAACATATTCTCTAAAAAACCTTACTCAACTTGAACCCGTTTTTTTTTTAAATCCAACCCAATCAGATTGGGTCGGGTCCTGTGCCCATCTCTAGTTCTAAGGAGGTTCCACTTCTAAATGTAACGTTATGTATGATTTTGAAGAAGAAAAAAAATAGGTAGGTGACTAAAATAAAACCACTTGAATAGGTGGGTGACTAAATAGAGAGTTTACCCTAGTTTATAATTTACTCCCATTGCCCTCATCATAACTCTTACAAAACAAGCAAAATCATATACTTTTATTCCCTCCAAAGCACAAATATGTGGTATAAAAAGCAGTTGTAGCTGTACTGGTATGATTAGTTATAATGATCGTCTCTTGATTTGAAGGTAAAGAGTGTCCCTTCGCCTAATCATTTCTTCCATCTAATTAAGTTTTTAATACATTATACTGCAAACTCACTCTACTCTACACATAAATTCTTTTCAGTTTTCTCTTTATTGGGTTCATTTCTTGTCAACAAAAATTCATCGTTACATGTTTATATATTTATATATACATATATATATATATATAGTTATCAAGTAGGAAAACAGAGTACTCTGTTCTTTCTCCTCCTGGTTTCTTTGCAGTGATACTTCAAAAAAAAAAGATGGAATTTTGTTTTAGTTTCTCTATTTAGATATGCAGAAGAAAGTGGATTCATGTTCTCCAACAAGCGTTCTTGAGGATTTATTCAGGACCGAAGAATTCGAAACCGCTTGTTCATCCAAGCCACCCACCACAGGCTCATCAAATAACCAAAGCTCGAAACAAACCTCTCGATGGCACGGATTCGCACAATTACTCGGTTTCGGATCAAAGAAACCATTACTCGGTTTAAGGAGAAGCAGTAGTGTGAGAGAAAACGCGACCGTTTCACCAGATTTCCTGGCCAACAGCGCCAATTCATATAACCTCAAGTCTCCAGGCAGAGTTTTCACTCTTTCCCAGCTTCAAATCGCCACCAAAAACTTCAGCGCTGGTCAGTACTTTCCACAACATTTCATTATCAGATTTGGTTTAATTATGTTACTGAATTTGATTTGCCTTGGTTTCTTTTTTTGCAGAAAATATTATAGGAAAAGGGGGTTATGCTGAAGTTTACAAGGGGAGTTTACATAACGGGAAGCTTGTTGCCATTAAACGTCTAACTAAAGGCACACCCGATGATATAATAGGTGATTTCTTATCGGAGCTTGGAATAATGGCTCATGTTAATCATCCCAACACTGCTAAGTTAATCGGCTATGGAATCGAAGGCCGAATGCATCTCGTCCTCGAGTTGTCTCCGAATGGAAGCTTGGCTTCTCTTCTTTATGGTTTGTTCATGATTTCAATAAGCCAGTCTCAGTGGCTCACCAATGTAAAACATGTGTGTTTAAATTCTTGCAGGTTCAAAGAGCGAACTGAAATGGGACATCAGGTTCAAGATTGCTCAAGGCACAGCTGAAGGTTTAAGGTATCTTCACGAGGGGTGTAAGAGACGAATCATCCACAGAGATATCAAAGCTGCAAATATTTTGCTCACAAACAACTTTGAACCTCAGATTTGTGATTTTGGGCTTGCGAAATGGCTGCCGGAAAACTTGACTCACCACACTGTTTCCAAATTCGAAGGCACATTCGGGTTCGTATGCCTTTAAACTAACTACCCTTTATTTGCCATGGTATAATTCATTAGAGATTACATATTTTGCAGCTATCTTGCTCCGGAGTACTTGATGCATGGCATAGTCGATGAGAAAACCGATGTTTTTGCCTTCGGTGTACTGTTACTCGAACTAGTCACCGGACGCCGAGCCCTGGATTACTCTCAGCAGAGCCTGGTATTGTGGGTACGTTTATTTATCATCATTTTCAATCCAAATATCAAAGTAGGCAGATTATATAATCAAGGTATGCGTTTTTTTTGTTCTTTATAGGCAAAACCCCTGCTAAGAAATAATGATATTCGAGAGCTAATCGACCCTGCCATCGGGGAAGAATACGATTCACGAGAAATGAACCTCGTTCTCTTGGCTGCTTCATTATGCATTCATCGCTCTTCGGTTCGACGCCCTCGAATGAATCAGGTTAGGTTAAGGAAGTTCGTAACCGACTCGACCCGAACCGTGTTATGGATTCGATTCTAACGGATAGTGCTTTGGATGCCTTGCAGGTTGTACTGCTTCTTAATGGCAACCTCAATAGCTTAAAGAGCATGAGAAAATGTCGGATCCCATTCTTCAGAAAAGCTCTCCATGAAGAGACATTGAATGCAGAAGGCTCGGACAAGAGTTGAGGTTATCAGGATTTGGGAAGCTGATCCAAGGTTAGTGGTCCAAGCAAATGTATGCCATGGAAACAAGTTATGACATCAAAGAGCGACATCAAAAGGACAAATGCTGCAGAAGAGACATGAAGGAAGGGGGGGAGACATCGAATGTCGGTGTCTTGGAAGATGCGTACATGAGAAGGGAATCTCAGGGAACAGAAGTATAGAATCACCCATGGTTTAGTCAATTTAGTTGGAGGGAGAAATGTAAGAAGTAAGAACTATTGTCTCTCTCTTTTTTCTTTCTTTCGAAGTAAGTTTATGACAAAAGTCGTTTAGGATACTCTAAAACATCAAATGAATCCTAATATTGGGCATGTAAATCATGTTTTAGGGAAGATGATCTTTAGGATTAAGTCGGTAAAAACATTTTCTTACAAAAACTAAAAGTTGCATTCCTTTTAGAACATATTTTCTACATGAAACCATATAAACATCTTTGCAGAAGTACAAATATAATTATATTATTATAAATACAATGCAAAGTATAATAATATAATTGACCTTTATATATTTATGGATAATTGGTATAACACTTCTCTATTTATAATTCTTTTCAAATAGGTATCTGTTCTATCTAATAAAAAGGAAATTCATACATACATATATATATATATATAGTGTGTGTCGGATTGAGTCATGTGCATATTTTTATCCTACATATCGGGTTGGATTTTGGATCAGGTGAAATTTTTTTAAACTGAGGTCGAGTCGAATGATGTATAAAGACATATTATACTCGAGTCAAGTTTAGATAGATAAAAAATTCAATGTGACCCGAACCATGATCATTTCTACTGTATAACAGAGTTATCTTTTAAGCCTTGGTGTTAGATTTCGCCTCTTTGTATTCTTAAGCAAAAGCTTTATTATATACATGAAAAAACTTATGAAGTATGCTCATCGTCAATTTTAGATACTTTCTGATATTATTATGTTATCCTGATGAATAAAAAAAACAGATTCAGTGAGAGTGAAAACAATAAGAAAAAACGTAAGATAACTGATATATATATATATATATATAATAGTTTAAATAATAATGTTAACAATGAGCGTTCTTTAAACCTTTTAACAATGAGGAGGGCAATGGAAATGAAGTTCACAGAAATCCTTTGTGTTGGAAACTCTTGATGCAATCATCAAACATTTCAGGAATGGATTTGAAGGGCGGGAAGCCCAACTGTTGTATCTTGCTCGTGTCCATGCTGTGTGCACAATTGTCTCCTTCTTGACTGCTACACCTGCAAATGTGGAATTATTTATCAATGGCACTGTCATAACCATTTTTTTTAACAATTAAGTATTATTTTTAAAAAAACAATTATGACTTTGATTGGAAAAATTTGTGATTTTTGAATTGATTTGGATTAAATTGAATAAGAGTCGCCATCGACTTATGGGCTAAGTAGGTCGAATACCTAAAAATGCATTTTAAAACAATTTTAAGAAAAAAATATTTTGTAACACAAAAATTGGTATGCGTTTACCAAAAATTTGATTTAATGGGTCGGGAGTCGATTACGCGTAGTGAATGATTATCACCCCACAACGCTCAAAATTGATACTTAGTCGCTTACACGATGTTGTAAATGATAAAATTTGTGAATCGAATGTAAAGTAAAAAAATGATTCATTTATTAAAGTTAATTAATTTGCTCCGAATTGATTAATTAGAGAATTTTTTAATTTGAAAAGAAATCTCAAGATTTACAATCATCTATCGGGAAAACTATCTATATTTCTTATCAGTAAAAGAATATTCCCTCCCCGTTGATTGTAAAAACACGAATCGAATATAAATAGAAGATAGACATTTGCGAAAAATAAAATAAATTGATACTTAGAAAAATGCATTGCATCATTTGAATTAAAAAATAACTTTGATTCATTTCAAGCTCTCATTTTGTTCGAACGTCATATCGGATTACAACACTTCAATTAAGTGATACTTTCCACGCTCTTTCTACAAATGCAATTATTGAAAATACTCGAATGACATATCGAATAAAATTTAGTTAATAAGTAAACATATTATAAAATAACATACACCTATATAAATATGTAAAGTACAAAAATTTAACATAATATACATACATGCTTACAACTATAATTACATATACAATGTCAATAAAAAACAGAAACATAATATAAAAGACCTAGTGAGCAATAAACCCAAAACATATCATACAATAATTTAAAAAAAAAACAGAACGATGAGGATTAAGTGGATAATAAACCCCAAACATTAAGCACTAGGATAGTGACTAAAATGAACTCAGTCATAAATCAGGGCTCAAAACAAAGTATTACCCTAAACATATTAGTGAACCAATAGTGATCAAAACGAAATAGGAATAAATATTGAATAAAAAAATGTAGCAAACAGAAACAAAATATGATGATCAAAACGAACAACACACAAAATTAACAACCAAAATCTAAAAATTTAAACATATAAAATACTGAAATATATAGGACTAAAATGAAATATGAATCATATACACAGCTCGAAATAGGAGGACAAAAATTCATTAAGTGACTATATTACAATCATTACAAAGATTGATGGAAGTAAACTGTAATTTTCCCTCAAAAGTATGACAAATGCGGGTGAGATTGAAAAAGGCAGGGACTACATGCATTATTAACCCAATACATGGAAACACGTTGAACACCTTCTGGCCTAAACGACGTCGTTTAGGTGTTGATATTTAAGTCCTAAAATTCGGCCAAATTTTCATTTTCTCCTTCCTTGTTCTCTCTCTTCAAAACAGATAGCAAATGCTATCAACTTCTCCTCCCCCCTCTTTTCCTCAAAAGAGTCTTTCTATTACCCAAAAAATATAGACCCCGCACCTTGAAACTCTAATCCAAGAAAAAGAAAGGTTTTACCTTCGAGAATAGGCTCTTCAAACTCCGGTGAGACGACGACCACTGGATCTAAGGTAAGGGTTTCGGTTCTTTGTGTTTCTTTCTCTATTTTTTCTTTTTTATCTCTGTGTTTCCATTTTCTTTTCTTCTTTCTGTTTTTTTTTTCCTTTTTTCTTTTCACCAAATGGTATCCCCCTTTTTCATATTGCATGTTTGATTTATGGGTTATTCTGGGTGAAATGATGAGGTCTAGCATGTAGGGAAATAATTTCTGATTTGAATTGAATCAAATACGGATTTTCCGAGATTTATCTTGTTTTTTTAATGGTTTTTTTTTATTTGGTGATATATTTCTGATTTGGTGGTTATTGGTGCACTGTGGATGACGACAACGGCTCACACGACTGGAGAGACGAACGGTGGGATTCACGCTCCAGTGGGGAGTTGAAGAGATACACGCGCCGGCGGACGGTTCCACTTCAGCTAACGGCGATGCGACTGGATTAGGGTTTAAAACCCTAATCTATTTGAGTTGCAAACAGGTCTGGAGCTGGGTTGGATTCGGGTCAGGCTCCAACTGGGTCGGATATTGCCACTGGGTCTGGGTTTGTGTTTTAGGCCTGCTGGGTTGTAATGTATTGGGCTGCTTGGGCTTTGGGTTGGCCTCAGTTGGGCCTACAAAATATAAATTTGTATTAAAATAATAATAATAATAATAATAATAAAATAATGATAATAATAGTATTAATATTTTAATTAATAAAAAAAAGACACGAACAAAAACGGATGTACAAGCACATGTAGTTATTCTTGAGGAACACGAAAACCCTAGATTCATATTGGTTCACTAACACGTTTTCGAAAGGATAAGATGGGAATTTGGCCCTCAGCATGTCGATGATCTGCGTCCAATGAGCAACTGAGCTAGAGCATACCAGCCTGCCTGAGGCTTTGCTTTCCTCCATAGCTAAGATGTGAGCAGCAACCACATCGTCTATGTGCACAAACCCTTCTGTGGTGTTCGGGTATTCTCCTCTCAAACCTGATAAAAACAACTCTTATGGGAACATATTTTATGTTATTTCGGCAGTCCTTATGCTTTTAGAAATTGTAAGCATTAAAGGTGACGTGCTCTCTCATGCAAAAGGTGCGACTTTGCTCAACTTGTGATTATTCCTCTAGAATCCTTAACCAATCTAACAAATTACAGCTGTGAAAAAGGTGACTCAGCTTTCCATAACAAAATGCTCACTCCATCTGCATGAAGGTTAATTTTATTGAAAAGACCTATTACAGTATATAGGCTAGAATCCTTAACCAATCTAACAAATTACAGCTGTGAAAAAGCTGACTTAGAATTCCATAACTGAATGCTCACTCCATCTGCATGAATAATCACAAGTTCGGCAAAACCACACCTTTTACATGAGAGTGTATTTTATCACTTTATACACATGATATTCGTCACATACAGTCCGTTAATCAATTTTCGATTTTCTCTCAATTAAAGAGCATACAAAATAAAAGGTACTAACCTTTAACTGTGGCGAGTATCAAGAGCAGAGTACTGGTGGGGTGTGGAGTAAGCAAGGAGCCAACCACGAACGATGGGTTCACCACCACCATGTCGAACCCGGTTTCTTTTGCTACTCTCCACACTTCTTTTTCCACCATCGTCTTTGCATATGCGTAGAACAGCTGCGGGGGAAGCAACCGAGGGTTTCATTTAATCATAATCACATAAAAACAACACAAAGATAAAGATAATTCCAATTATATCCCAAATACACTGTAGCGCTTGCAATATTCCGGCTCGCTCCAGTGCGACTCATCGAGGGAAGTAATCTGCCGCTTCTGCACAAAGGAATACAAAAGCACCCACACACAGGCACTCATAACATTATTCTCCTCGAAATCAATTGCAGTGGTTATAGGTAGTGCACATACATGCACAAAATATGATGTCGGTTAAGTTAGATAACAATGCTCAAGTAACTACAACTGCCGTGCATACTATCCAATCCACAAAAACCAAGTAATACAGTTTCCAGACTTCTAATCGGGTACTGAAGAAAACCAAATTAATATAGGTATATTTACAAATTGCAACTGCAATAAACTATATCTATTACTAAGATAACATTCAGTAACGAAAAGTTTGACCATCCAGAATACTGAAAGCTATTGATTCCAAGTTCACGCTAAAAAAAAAGCCAAGAAAAAAAACCCAGATTCAGTGACGCAATTATTATAAATTAATAATAAGTTGCAGATTCAGCAAATGGAAAGCTGGCCAGAATATAAATGATATTTTTCAAGGTAACAAAAATTACATACTTTTGAACGACATTATTTGGACTTGTAAGTGAGTGTCAGATATGAGTATGTTTTCCACACAAGTATGCTCAATTGTTCCAAGTTATATTTGAAGAGTTGTACTCCCGTACTTATATCCAAATATGAGTAGGGAATTGGTACTTGAAGGAAAAAGAAGAATCAGCAAAATAGCTTTTAAGATTGGTTCTAAGACAAAAAAGGTACCTTAACATGCAAGGATGGCAAGGAACTGGAAAGAGAGTCCCCTTGCTACAAGTAATAATGAAACTCTACACAGCATGGTAGCATAAAATGTAACAATTAATGCAAAAACAATTTCAAAGAGGGACCAATCCAGAGTCATTTCCAGTGCAATTAACGTTACAGAAACTGCGACGTCATATGGGACTAACCTTCCATCTATTGCCTCAGTGATATTGTTGGCATCTAAACACTTTGGCCCATCTCTAATCCAACTCATTTGACCAGATGGCCTGGTAACCTGTTTCATAACCACTTCTATGATCAATATTCCATGCAAAAACATTCAAATGTGTGGCAAAGAATAATAGAGTGATCAATGCACCTTTAGGAGAATACTCATTTTGGGATTTTCCCCGCACAATGAAAACCATCATAAGTCCACACAAAAATTGCTATAAACTTCAAAACTACATCATTGTGCTGAGGGATCTATCCTGATGTTATGGAAACCCTTCAACAATCAGAAGATAGTGTTCTTGGGGTGTCTATGTGTGGTTTTAGCCCAATTATTTTGCCTCCCGACCCTTAAGAGGCTTCTGGGAGAGCCTTGTGTGGTCCACTCTTGGTAGATTTGGGGTGGAGTGCAATGTGCCCATGGTACCATTTCTTAGGGAGAATGGGTAACATTGGGACGTGGCTCACCACCCAAATCTACCAGGGATTTGGGAAACTGTTGTGGCTCCCTGCCTAACTCCCAATGCTAAAACCGCACATAGACACCCCAAGAACAATCTGATTGCTGGGAGTTCGACCAACAATATGGGAGATCTATCAACACACTGCATTCCTTGTGGAAGCTCAGGTCAACAGATAAAAAGATCTATTGTGAGGTAAAGGGGTGCCAATCATAAACTTATTCAATCCTGGATTGAAATGTGCATATAACTCTGGTTCAAATGGAATTTCTTACGACTATTGTAATGAAGTCAAAACGAACTTTTTTCAAGGCAAAGTAAGATGGTTCAAATATCGAATGGGCAATGATTATTAAGAAGACATCAACCACTAACATCTGATAAGGCAAGAAAAAGAGCTAACCTTGGTAGAAATGACAACACGATAACGGTAGATATTCCTCTTTCTAACCCACTGACCAAAGTATTCCTCATTTTTCCCTGGAGTCTCAGCACGCTGAGGAACTGGGTACCTACACTTACAAAACAGAATACGAACATAAATACATCAACGTTTAGAAGCCAAAAATCCAGAATCGGTGTGAAATGAAGCGTGGAAGAAGGTGTACATTTCGGCAGAGTCGAAGAAGTTGATTCCAGCTTCAAAAGCTTGATCGAGAAGACGAAATGACTGAGGAAGAGAGTTATGCTCCCCAAAAGTCATTGTTCCTGAGGATAAAACCAAGAGAGAATTAGAGGCTTCCAATTTGGCAGATCCGTGATGGCGACAGAAGAGAATAGTCATGGACAAACCTAGACAGAGCCTTGAAACTGTCAAATTCGGAGCAAGGTTGAAGAGAGGAACGGACATTGCTCCTAATGAAAAAGAAAACCACTAGAAAATGGCGGCAAATTTATCCGTTTCACAGAATATACGAAAGGATAAGGAGGTTCCCTGCTCTGCACCGAATTTCCTTTCTGTGATTTTTTTCTCTCCTTTAATACTAGTTCTTACCGAGAATTTAAACTCGAGATACATAGGTGGCGTAGGCTTCAACTTTAATAAAAAAAAAAAAAAGGAAAAGTAAATTTCATCCCTTCTACTATGAATTTAATTATCTTGTTGGCTAGAATTAAAATTTGTTCATAGTACTCTCTATGCCTGTAAATGAACTGAACGTTCAACGAACCGTTCATGAATCGTGTGGCGGGAAGTTCGTTTATGTGCGTTTATTTATTAAATGAACGAACATGAACAAGATTTTGTGTTCGTTTAATTAAATGAACGAACATGAACATATGTCTCGTTCGTTCATTTACGTTCGTGAACGTTCGGTTATGTTCGTTCGGTTATGTTCGTTTATGTTCGTTCGGTTATGTTCGTTTATGTTCATTCATTTATGTTTAACCCAATATTCTTAAATCAATTTTGGTGACCAATTTGTAAGTATCTTAAAAATATTAATTAATCTGATATTCTAATGACCAATTTATGTTCCTATATTCATTTTCCCCCTTTTTCCCAAACTCTAGTGTTCACTGGAGAGTAGAGACGATCGCTGGAAGCTTCAAAACAAGTTATATTATAGTGCAATATGAAGTTTTACAGGTCTGTTTTCATTTATTTCTTTGTTTTATTTAGCTTAATAGTTGATATGTAAAGTTATTGTTGGTATCTTCACATCTAAAACTCAAGAAAACATCATACTTCTTTCTAGAAATAGATGGGAAGATAAATGTAATAATCGGAAGTATATGAGCATCAGTAAAGAGAAAAGTATATAGAATTTACCATAAAACAAAACAAAGATTTCTATGCAATTTCTGAAAAAAGAGTGTAATAGCGGAAGTAATGGGTTTTTCAGGAAGAACCCTTTAATAAGTAGAAAATACATTTTGACAATGAACTTTTGTTTTTATAATTCTTGTGTGACTTTTAGTTGTAGAGTAGACTTTAGGTACGTTAAAATTTTGAATGGTGGTTTAGCAATAATATTAGTTACAATATGTAGCATCGAAGGGATTTCGAATCTATGTTATTGTCTTGTAGTCCAATTTGTACCGTTCGAAATCTTTATGCTGTTAAATTTTCTACTCTGCCAACGGAAATGACCATTATTAACAAACCTCACTAAAGTCTGACATTGATGTCACAAAACTTTTAGCCAGCGAATTTATTAGAATAACGTAGTGGAAAATGATTGTTCATATGTAATCATGGACCACTAAGATAAATGTTATAGCGTTAAATTAAAGTCGTGTGAATCATTTAATATCTTTAAAAGATCGATCGAAATATTTGATATCTTCAAACATTTCATCACTGCTAATCAACTCTTACGCTATTTATCACTGTAGATTTGGTTGATTTGCATTGTCGACTATTTTTCATGAAAGAACAATGGAAGGTAGGGTCTCCAACGTTTATGTTCGTGTTCATTTATGTTCGTGTTCGTTTATGTTCGTGTTCGTTTATTAAATGAACGAACATGAACAAGTTATATTCCTTAATAAACGAACATGAACAAAAAATATTTTGTTCGTTTATGTTCGTGTTCGTTTATGTTCGTTTTTTTATTAAATGAACGAACATGAACATACCTCCGTTCGTGTGCGTTCGGTTCGTTTACAGGCCTACTATTCTCATCAATTTTGGTAATTTGTTTATATATTGAATAAAAATATTTTTATTATTATTTCAGTTCGGGTCAGGTTTTTAATTTATATATTCGGGTTGGTTCGGGTGAAACTTTATTTTGGTCGGGTTGAGTCTGTTTTTTTAAGTATGATATTCGGGTCGGGTCGGATTTAGGGTGAAAAATACCCGACCCGAAAATATATATAATTTTACCTTATATATTTAGAAATAATTACAGTAATACCCCTCTATATATAATTTTTTTTCAATTAAGTTACTGTTTTTATTGAATAAAAATAATTTTTTTATTATTTCGGGTCGGGTCGAATTTCTAAATCATATATTCGGTTCGGGTCGGTGAAACTTTATTTTGGTCGGTTGGGTCGGATCGGTTTTTTAAAGTGTGATATTCGGGTCAGTCGGGTTCGGGTTTAGGGTGAAAAATACCCGACCCGACCCAAAAAATATATAATTTTACCTTATATATTTAGGAATAATTACAATAATACCCTCTCTATATATATTTTTTCAATTAAGTCTATTTTTATTGAATAAAAATAATTTTTTTATTGTTTCGGGTCGGGTTTCTAATTCATATATTCGGTTCGGGTCAGGTGAAACTTTATTTTGGTCGGGTCAGGTCTCGGATGGAGGTTCCCTTGTTCACGGGTCGGGTGGACCAAAAACCCGACCCAACCCAACCCATAACCATCTCTAATTGGGTGGACCAAAATTAAAATTTATTTTTTTTAAAATTTTTATAATATATTGTTATATGTAATTTATAAAACAAACTAAAATTAAGCAAAAAAAAAACAAGAAGGGCAATCCTGTCATTTTACATTATTGAAATCAAATTCATCTGACATGTCTGCGAATCAAACAAAATATGAAATTGGATTCCAATTTAATTCCTGCCAACCAAACAGAATATGAAATTGGATTCCAATTCTTGACAGATTCCAATTCCTTCACAGATTCCAATTCCCTCAGAAACATTCAAGCGAACCAAACGGCACCATAGAGATGTGCATTAAAACCATTTGGCTTAATTCCGAAATAAGTGATCAAACTATACCGATTTTTACAAATAGGTACCTAAATTATTTTTTAACTCATTCATATGTCTAACGTTACAAACGTTACCTCTTTAGGTGTCTCAACCATAAAGGTTATTATAAATTCTACTAGGTGATATGTGTCATAATCTTAAAATTTTGAATTTTTTTCTTTAAAAAAAACAATCTGCATGCACGCCCCTCCCTACCGTCCCTTGCAGTGCTCGTGATTTTAGTTTTCCATGGTTAAACGACTGAACAAATAACAATGGGGTTGGCTGCCACAATCGGATACACGGTCAACTACCACCACGATCAAAGGGATTTAAGGAAGTGGGTATTTTGGATTTTTAGGGATTAGAGATCTTAAAAATTTGGGTTTTGATATGATAATAAGGGTTATGACCGTCCAATGGGCGGTCGACGACATATGAGTTGTCGATCACTGGTAGATAGGTGGCCAGAAATGACCAACAGTTGAAGTAAAGGGGAATAGATTAAGAGATTTAGAGAGTTTTTTTTATATATTTTAGAAAAAAAATGAGGCTTTTTGAAAATAATTTTTTTTTATTTTTTTAAAAAATTTATCAGATTGTGACATGTCACTTTACGGACTTTTTTAACGACTGTTAAAACCTAAAGGGGTAACGTTATGGATGAGTGAAAAAAATAATTTAATTACCTATTCGTGGAAAGTGGTATAATTTGATCACTTATTTTAGTATTAAACCAAACCAATTTAGATACTTATTGTCAAAATCAAAATATTTAAACAGATTTTTTAATTAGACGATTTAAATAAATATTTCACACATTTATTATTGTAAAATTAAATGTTAATTACTACAATTAATTAAATTATTTTGATTTATATTTACATATGTAATTTTATTTTTAAATTAAATTAATCAAAAATACACTTGATTTAAATTTCTAAAATTGAATTAAATTAACCATCAAAACTATATAAACTTATTAAATGAATTTAATTAAATCGACTGATTTGTTGAATTAATTTTATTTAACCGATTGTTTACTCAGCCAAGCCAACTACGATCCCTTTATCTCTGGCATGCTTTCTCCATCCATCCTGTGCTTAAAGACAATTGCTTTATGTATTCCAAAGATGAAAGAAAAGTTGTTTTGAAGAAACAGCTGTTACCAACACGTTTGGTGAGGTAAAACAGATTGTAACTTTAGTTTAATTTTAAATATAATCAAAATCTAATATAATTACCCAACAGCGGATTTGCTGTTTAACGTTGAGCGCCAATATCATATTTTCCCCTTAAAATCTTGTTTTTTTTTCCTTCCCTACGGAATTCAATAGAAAACTTCATGATGAGAGAAGCACTTCACCTTTATGTGAAGTTGTTTATTTCTCATATTTAATGTGTACTTGAACTTAAAGCTAACCAGCCATGTTCCTGTTTGTCAACGTCAAGGCTTGGAGAGCTCAAAATCCTAATTGATTCCCCAATTGGAATGACATAAAATATGCATTGTTTTAGATCAGAGCACTGTATTCTCTATTTTCCCAACTTTCTTTAACACTCCAATGACTGGATCGGGCAGGGCATTGTCGGCCTTTGGACAGACCTTGCTTTGTAAGTGTATAAACCCAACTATTATAATCACACGAGCGGAACTCTGAGCTTTCCACCAGCAATTAGCATTTAGCAAACACAATAACCTAAAAGTAGGAAGGCATCCTAACATGGCATTTCAAACACAAACCGACATTTGAGGATTATTTGTATCCGAATCTATTTCCACTACACAAATCCCTAAGTTATGACGTCATACATAATTTAAAAAAAAAGGATAGATTAGATACTAGATGCTTCTCATCTATGCGACCTGCATTTTCTAGTTTCCATGGGTGACTTGGTGTTTGGTCTTTTGGCTGAAGATACGAATTTTACTATGTTGATTAAAACGCAATCTAGATTCTTCGCTTTGGCCAAAAACTCTCCAAGACAGCCATGGAAATTATAAAATGCAGTCCATACCTCTCATATTTGAAGGGTTAATTATCAGTAGCCCTTGCAGAAGATCCAGTCCTTTACTTGCCTCAGTTTTCCTGTCTCGAGACTCGTAATGACCTCAACTTAGCAGATGACTTGAGCGAATGTATCAGAGGAGCATTATCATCTTCCTCGTCTTCTTCCACCTGAGCGTCATCTTGATCGGATGTGTTAATTGAATCCTCCTCTTCACTTGAATTATGCTCATCAAAAAGTCTCCTACCCTCAATATTTCGCCGCTTCCTAGGACGACCCCTCTTTCTTGTAGTAATACGTTCCTTCTCATCTGCAAAACAGCAGAATGAGTCGCTTTT
This sequence comes from Hibiscus syriacus, assembly GCF_006381635.1. Taxonomy (NCBI): domain Eukaryota; kingdom Viridiplantae; phylum Streptophyta; class Magnoliopsida; order Malvales; family Malvaceae; genus Hibiscus; species Hibiscus syriacus. The sequence continues at coordinate 711,448 of NW_024062302.1, read as the reverse complement.
AACTTAAATTCCAAAGAACAGACTCATTGCGGAGCAATGATTATATTATCAGAAAATATATATGTTATCAGAAGAAAACATCAATGCTTGTTTACACATGTTAAGTGATGTTATTCCACATTTTTTGAGTATTTTGTTTTTTCTTGTGAGCTTATAATAAAGTTAGATAGCTCCACCTATGGGCAAATTTATACTTCACAAGAGAAAGACCAGAGAATAATTGAAATGAGACTCGTTAGTACCTTGAATCCCGTCATTCTTTGCACACTTCTCCTGCAAACTATCATAAAATGTATTATAGGGGCGCCACCCGCTTGGATCCTCTTCTGTATTTATATTCTCTGTCCTCTTCTGGACATCTCTCAGGCTATAATAATCAAGTAATGCACAATGGTTGGTCCCTGCTTAAAGAATGAATATAACGTTTTACATTAGATCAGAGAAATTCTTACATGTCTCTGATGTCAGGCGGAGGAAGTCGAGATGCAAAATGTAGCACAGAAGCTTCCAGAAAAGACAGCTGTTTTGGAGCGTTTTGAAAGGCATACTCGATGCCTTCCTTAACAATCTTTAAAATCTCGGGCCTGTGCTTGTTCCGAGCAGCACCAATGAATGTTCCAGCAAGCCGAGAAGCCAGGTTCATGCACTCCTGGAAAGACTTGCTTTTCAAGGATTCATCATCACTTTCAGAGAGTTCTAAATGTCGACAGTGGGCCTGGTGGAAGAAAGTGAACCATTTAAAGGGATACACAAACAGAGACAAACATAACAATGTTTCCACCACATTTCAATTTTAGGAGGTCAAAGAAGATGCTCCTACCCCTCTATAATCAGTATACCACTCCTACAAATTCTGAAGAATAGATCTTCTATTTAAGTGAACAACACTGAAAACTCCAAAGAATAGCTTAGCTAGTTTCATTCCACTTTAATTATTTAAAATAAGTATGTCAAATTTATTCTTAAAATCGAGCAAATAAGGAGATTTCAATCACAAATATTTTGCACTCTTTTCCACTAAATAGTCTCAAACAACCTATCTAAAAAGCCCTTCCGATCATTACACCCAACAAGTAGCAGGCCTTTGATTTTTGCCCCATGTCTGTGAACCCGATAAATAGTTTTACTTGTCTGTTTTGATGCTGAACCCCAGGGACATCAGGCACATAAGGTACTGTGTAACTGGTGATGAAAAATAAACAAAATCCCAGCAGAAAAATAGCATACAAGTAAATGTTTTTCAAAAGACATGTTGAAATTAACCCAGGCAGAAAAAATGAAAGAAATCTTAGTTTAACACTAGAGATGTGTGATCATTGACTAAATTTCACCAAAATATTTGAAGCAGAGAATTCTACCCTCTTCAAAGCTTCTAGAAAAACCCCAGAGACATCACATTTTTTCTTTAGAACTGTGATCAGATGCTTTACAATCTCTGCAATGCCAGCTCCATGCATCACAAAATGAGAAATTATCTCAGGAGCAAGATAGTCCTGCAGTAAGATCCAACACTTCTCTAAATTAAGAAAATATATTATTGCAAGCAAAATTGTAAGCAGGCTTTTAGAAATCATAAGAATAATTTGAAGCAACAAAAAGTTTGCCCAGAATGCAAGAAACAGGAGTCAAATTCTGCAGCATACTGTTACCCTTGGGACTGTATCATTAGCAATCAACTTTGCAGCAACAAGCATGACTTTGTCTCTATTTGTCTCCTCAATATACTCTTTGTTAGCATCTTCATCTTCTGCATCATCTGAATATATGCATGCAAGGTTTAACCAAAATTAGTAAATAAACAGCAGTGTGAAGTTTGAACAAATTCTCATCAAAGTATGCAACCAACATCTAAAGGGTGCAGCAAATAACAAGCAGATAAGAGTTACTTGCTCCAATTGGTTTCACCTGAATGGTGACTGCCCCATTAGCAGCAAGTTAAGTATTTCAAAGATTGAGCTCAGAAAAGGAAAGGAAAGAAACTGCCACCTGAAATTTTGAGCCGCTTCTCACAAAGGGTCCAAAACTTCTGAAGAGTAGGACCATCAGGACAATATCCTAATCTTTCAAGCTTTGTTGACGAAAAAACTGTCTTCCTAAACAGAAACCAGATATCTGCTAGTATAATACAGACCTAGGTCAACACATAAACTTCATTAGATAAAACCATCTTAGGAATATTTCAAATTTATATATTAAGGCAAAAGGATCACCCAGCAGGCTAGCTGATTTCCTGAATTGCTCCCTTCCCTGACTTCAGGAGGAGTATTAAGAAAATATTCAAGTTCCTCCAACAACGTATCACGTTTAGACAGGAGCGAGGATAAGGTTCCTTCAGAGACAGTTTCACGGTTTATAATAGAGTGAAAAGACCAGGCTACATCCATTGACATATTCCGCAGCAGAAAACTAACAACCTAAACGAGAATGAGCGGTCATTAGGAACAAATGCAAAGGGCACAAAAAAGCAAAACAATTTTTAAAATTTGCTCATTTAACCTACTTCATCGTCCAAGTTTCTGAAGCTGTGCAAGATTGTAATACAATCTCCATAAATTTGCTCAATTGATGCAGGCCTTAACAATTGAAGCTCGTACAACCTTTTTAAATTCACCAGAAGAGAATACTCATCCTCCCCATCCTGAAATTTAAAACTTGTTAACCTTATGATGATAAAGACCCACAATCAAGGGCAAAAGGCTAAGAGGAAACATACAATCACTTCTTTAGTTGCAGATTTAAGCTTATCAAGAAGCTCATCTTCTAGCTCCTTTAGTTTGTTACGAGCAAAATCTTGCAGCTCTCCACGACTCTCAGTGGAACAGAATGTGATAGCCTTAACACAAGATCTCAATGCATCCTTCTCACCATGCTTGAAAAATGCATCTTTGATGAGAAGAAGAGTATTTCTGAAATTCTGAAAGGGAAAACACATCAGTTGGTATTTAATTATTTACACTAACAAGCAACTTTATTCCCTACCTGCTCTTGTCTCTTCAGAGAATAAAGCTCAAGGTTCATATACACAATAATCTCGACCAGTGATGAAATTTTAGCCTTGTCAGCCATGAATTTACGTAGAAGTAATGGGTAGTTCTTCATCATGGCAACGGTTATATCCCTCCTATTGTTTTCAAACATATCCTGACATTTAAGAAAAAGACAATTTGAGCTTTAGTCTTCTTTGTGAGTGGCACTACAGACCAGAGAAATCATCAACGAGTAATGCAAAATAAAACATAGTATTGTAAATAAATCCTTATATGTGCTGAGGAGGAATCAGAATAAGAAATTAGATACTCGTTGAGCTTTATTGAAATATTGCTTTCGATTATCAGAAGCAGGCACAATCTTCTCTCCAACAGCCTTTCTAACAGAAGCAAAAAGAAGCCTAGTCAGGTTTGTTGCATCTTCATCAGTAAGTTCTATTAAAGGATTCTCATCCAAAAGCATGGAAATGATACACTTCCAATCCTGCAAGGAAAAAGCAAATTAAAAATTGGCATAGATGTTAAATAATTACGGCATATCAATTTGTTTAAAGATTTACAAATAAGGAGGTAATTGTTACACATAAGCAAGGCAGGATTTATTCAGGTGGGGGCGAAAGCAAAATCTGTAAGTTCACTCCCAGGACATTCCATCTAATTAGTTTTATCCATAATGAAATTCAAGTGACCATTGGCATTTTAAAAGATCAAAATAGAATACCTCAAACATTCGCATGCACCACAAGGACGAAAAATGTCCTTCAAACATATAAATTTGTACAAATGAAACTTTCTAGAACTTTGACTAATTAGTCTGTTAAATCATAAGAGCTACTTCCATTTTCCTTCCCCGTTAACATTGTATGCAACAAATACTCTACCCGACAGGCCTTATTGCCTCTCAACCCCAAACTAAGGATGGAAATAATTTTCGATATGTGCCTATTGCCCCCACTCCCCAGTCCGTCATCAATCAAATTGGGTAGGTTTGAACCTACGTTGCTCTTAATATTCATTTTTCTCAAAGCATCCATGTTTGATATCCATGTTAAGACACATTCTGGATATGAATACGAGGATATGACCCTCCAAGGACCCTCCAAACACATGCGAAAACTAGGAAGAAATTGAACACCCCGGTTTCTAACACTCACACCCAAGTACAAGTAACATAGTTCCTCCTAAGAGGCTAATACCTCACTTTACCTATTCCAGAATTTTAGGAAAATTACAATATACCTTCATGGCCTTCATGTACTCCCAGACATCATCGATAACATATGCACTTAAAATGGGATCTGTTGAAAATTCCCGTAATATCTGCAACATCCTGCCAAGATGAACCTCACTCTCATTGCCTGGAAGACAAACATTTAGTAATGAACACTAATTGATACAATCATTTGTGAACAATGGATAATTAAGTCTAAAGAAGAAGAAGAAAACCTTTTGAGTCAGATTGGGAACTGTTAAATTTTTGTGCAATTAAGTGGTCATATACTAATTCTCCTATAGCACGCCTGATTTCTGGTGGATCATCAATAAGTAGATCATACAAAGAACCCAAGTCGTCATCAGGTATAAGCTGATGCCTGCAAAACACAGAAAGATGCAATTTCAGTGGGTGGATATCTCCATAACAAAATTAGCAATAAAACACAGGAAATACACACATATATAAGGAGTGGCTACCTAAGTAATTGTTTTACAAGCCCTATTGCGCATACAGCAACAGAAACATCAACGTCATCAGCAAGCTCAATCATCCGGTTAGAAAACCTTTCAGTAAAGAGACTAAGAGTGGGCACATTATCCTCCACCTCATAGAGATTTTGCAAAGCAAGGACAGCAGCTTTTCTTACACCAGCACTCTTCAAAAGAATAAGATGAGAGAAAAAAATAAGAGCACATTGGTTTATGGAGCATTCAATGAGACTAGAAATCAAATATTAACCCAAGTAGCAAAGTTTACTTTGTCATTTAGAGTCCATCCAAGGTACTTCAAGTATAGATCCTGCAAAAACAATGTAGGATACGACAAAATCCAAACACCCAGTGACTGTATGCATGACATTCGGATATTAGGATCAACATCTCTATATCGATGCACAAACAACCTTCAAAAAGCATAATGTGGAACGTCAGATACAAACAAAACTTGTTATCATACAGGAATTTATCAAGTGATACTTACATTGATTAAAAATAAATAAATAACTTACCCAGTGAAGATTTTGCGCATCATCTCATCTATTACAAGTTTCTGCTCATGTGTTGCTGACAACCTGCTCTTTAGTGATTCCACGCGAGGTCCATCTGCTCTTTTCTTCCTTTCAGCATTTAACTGTCTTTGAGTAGTATCACGATGTACAGCAAGCCTTTTTGCGACAGATATGAAAGATGTGACTAGCTGAAGACCCAACATGGAAGCAGCTTGACGGTAAACTCTTGGAGGAGTGCTGCTCCGTTTCAATAACAGGCAAAAATAAATCATAATAAGCCACCTCATAAATGCAGCACAAAAAATAACACTCACAATGGTACAGTACTAACCATGACAAGGCAATTATATAGTCTATGCACTTGTCAAACAAATCCTTATCAAACAATGGTCCATTCTGGCACTCAATAACCAAAGTGTCCCAGAATGAAACAAGATTCTCCTTGAAATTCTTGAATTCCTTTTTTGAACTATGATGATCTTCAACTTCCCCCTGAAGTTTCATAGTTAAGCCAACACATTTCATTGAAGGTTCACATGCTTGAACTTAAAATAGGTTATTAATTCTTAAAAAAAGATTGCTATGAATTATTATGTAACATTAATTAATGCAGAGTTAAAGAAACAATGGAATAAGGATATGCTTTTAAAACTGAAAATGAGATACTTAAGAAAATTTTAAACCTAGATAAAAATATTAATGTCATAAAAATTTCAGGGTGCAGCGCACTTACATGCATTTTCAAGCAGATTACCGTTACAGAAAATATATTGCGATTATATTACCCTTGTTATCAGCGAAACTCCACAATAACCCAACCACCCTCCCTCCAACAAGAAAAATGGGAATCATTACATAAAGCAAAGAAAACACGAATAGGATACTTTTCTGGCAAGGTTGACAAGAGCAACCACAACATCATCAACATCAGTCTCGTCAAGAAACTCTTCCTTGATGTAATACTTTGCCCCGCATGCCTGTTGAATCATACTCATACATATTTAGTTTCAGTCATAAACTCCAAACTGCGAAAAAGGCATGAAGTCAAGAAAACTATTCAGAGAATTAAGAATGCATCAGGGATAGGGGTGGGAAATTTACAATAAAGTTATAGATTAATATTCTGGAGTGGGTACTCTGTCAGAAGTTCAATATTTTACTTGTTTTCACTCTCTAATGAGTAGAATTACTCATAATTTCACAAAAATTACCTCAAAAAGCATCATTAAGAGTTCAACCATAGCAGGTTTCGGATTCCTCTCATATCGCTCAACCCAGTGCTTGACAGCTCGAGAAATATGTTTGCCATCACCTTTGATAACCTCTGATGCAAATCACGTCCGAACAAAAAGTTCAATAGGCCAAATTTCAAAATCAACTATATTAGTAACATCCCTAAATGAAATAGGCACAAGGAAAGTACTCTTCATTAGATAACACTAAACTACAATATAGTGCTTAACGGAGCCAGCAAAAAATTAAGATAGTAAAGCTTCATTCACCCGTATACATCTCCAAAATGAACATAAAAATTGAAACATTCCAAAACAAAGAATATTTGAAGCCAGTTACCGATTAATCTCTCTTCAGATCTGTTCGGGACATCAGAAGTCCCCTCAGCACCTCGATGTAGCTTAGCTTTGGGACGAATTTCTTCAAAATCATCTGGTGAGCCCTCCAACTCCCCTGGGTCGGGACTTCCGTCGCTGTTCCTTTCTTGATTCTCCGCTTTGTCACCGTTTGCCTCCTCGGGCTCGCCTCTGGCTACTCGAGTACCAACCCTAGCTCGTTTCTATGCACACACAAATTTCACCAAAATTAGGTTTGCTGATATACTACAGAAATGGAGTTTACACGGGGGAGAAAGAGAGAGGGAGGGAGAGTAGAGAATTACAGGGTGGCGAGTGATGAGATCGGAAGGTAGAGGCGCGTCGTCATCCATGGCCTGTGATTTTGAATAACTATTAAGAGAAGTTGACCGGGAAATTTGAGTGCGGAAAGAGGGAAAATTTTAGGAGACAATCGGAAATAGTAAGAATTTCCAGATTCTGTGATATATGTTTTAGAGAGGGGAATTCAGTACGATTTTCTCGTTTTATATGGACGGAGGGCTGTGCTTCTCGATGGCTTGTATAGTACTGAATACTCTAAACCTCCAACTCGTCTATAATATTATTTCACATCTCAGGTAAAAAATTTAAAAAATAGAAATATGTTGGGAATACTATACGTTTAGTTCCTAAACTATTACTATCATCTCGTTTTAGCACCTAAACTTTCATTGTTATAAAATTATATTTAATATTTTAGTTTTTATTGTATTTTAGTACCTATGGTTAAAACTTAAAAACTTAACTACTTTGCACTTTTTAATTTTTATAGATAAATTATATTATTAATCATTCAAATATCTTTTTACTTTTGTTTTGGTTATTAAAGTTAAAAAAATCAATTTAACTACTCAATTTTAAAATTACTCATGTTTTAATCACTCTAATTTATTTTATTAATAATTTTTATAACATGATATTTTTCATTATTATTTTATAAAAAATTATATGCATTTGTATATATTATATACGTAAGTATAACATATGAATGTGTATACATATATATATATATATGAGTATGTGTATATGTTATACTTGTATATGTATACAAATATATACATATAGACTTATATGTTTACTTATATATATATATATATATGTGTGTGTAAGTTTAATATATATAATTTTTTTAAAAAACTAAATTTATTAAAATATAATAAACTATAATTAATAACATTTAAAATAAATTAGAGTGATTAAAACATGAGTAATTTTAATCATTAAACTATTTTCATACAAATTTATTTACTAGTGTTACTTTTCTTTTCTACTTTGGTCATCATCCATTAAAAATTCATGGAGATGATAATATGATTTGATATGATAATCGTTTTAGTACTCAAAATTGATATATTTTATCAATTTATGTCCAAATTAAAAAAAATCCAATGAATTTAATTCTTAATATTTAAAAAATCTATCAATGTGGTCCTTATTGAACTGATATTATTTGAACTCGAACTGCATCCGATTAATACGAACTCAAACCCGAGATTAACATGGTAAATAACTGATATTACCCGACTTGTTATGAACTTGACTTGTAATTGACTCAACCTGTAAATAATCCGACTTGTTATTGAACTGATTTGATATTTTTCTAACTTAATATTTACCTGAGTTATAAGTTACAATCGATGAAATTGTGAGATTTTGAATTTATAATAAATTATAATAATTAATATGATTACTTTTTAAAAGTTAAAACAATTTGTTATTTATGATAATTAAATTAATAAATTTAATTTATATATTATTTATAATACTTATATTATAAATTTAAATTATAATCATTAAATTAATTTTATTAAATAATTTATTTATTAAACATGATTTTATTAGATTATATAAAATTAATTCAAATATTTATAAGTTTAATTTATTTTTATGTAATAATTAATTAATAATTTAAATATAATTTAACTTAAAATTTTAAAAAAATATATATATACATATAAGATGAATTTACTTGAGATTGAAAATTTGAATAACATAACAAATACATGTTCTTTGAATGTAGTTAGGGATGAGCACGGGTCGAGTTTGGGTCGTTTTCTGATCAACCTCACACTGCCCAAAAATCTTACATCCTCCACTCAACCCGAACCCGACCCAATTTTTTGAAATAAAATCCGAACCTAACCCGATCCGACCCTAAATAATATATTTATTAAAAATATTATTTTTACTCAATAAAAATATATATTTAATTAAAAAATAATATATAAATGGGTATTATTATAATTATCCATACATATATAAAGTAAAATTATATTTTTTTGGTCGAATCTGGTATTTTTCACCCTATACCCAAATCCAACCTCTGAAAACCTCAACCCGGCCCAAACCCAAAACTTTTTTTTAAAAATTTGACCCGATCGATCGAGTCGAGTCAGAACCTGTCAAATTCAGATCTCATGTCCATCCCTAAATATAGTAAACCTAATATAAATACGATAGTTCAAATTATAATTAAGACTAAATAAATTAATATATGTTTATTAAATAAAACCTAATCATATATATATATTTATTAAATAAAACCCACTAATATATATAAGTATATATATATAATGTGTTTATGGATATTTGTAAAAATAATATTTAAAACTATTGTTAAGTCCCACTTTCCACTCTCAAAGTTTTCTATGTAGCGGTTAATTTTTTGCATCAGTGGTTTTCCAAAGTCCTATTTTGGGGCAGCGGTGGTGGTCGTTCATGGACACCTACATGTCCTGCTTCATTTTCGTGTTCGTTCTTTATTTTATTAGTTTTTCATTATTAGTTTTAACTTAGATTAATAATAACGCTTCTCTTGGCCCTTTTTGATATGATAAAGGGATCATGATTACTGGTACAGGTTTTTTAATTTGGTTTTCTTCTGAGTCTATTATTTTATATGAATATATGGTTGGTTGCATTTTTGATGTCTGGTTCCTCTGTTCGTTTGTACAAGACGATTTGTTGGTTATCATATATATGTGCTAGACGGGATTGTCGTTAAGAGAATATCACTTTTTTTATGTTGGTCATTTTGGTTCTTATTCAAATTTATCTCCTCTGTGTTTGATGTTCGGAGCCGTTGTTATGATCAACTTATGCATGTTGTTGTTTCACTTGTTAATGTTTTTGTTCATCAGGCTATCACTAAGCAATCATAGTTGTAACACCCCCAACCTGTATCCGACCCGGATTCGAGTCCGAAGTGTCACATTGACTTTTCAAACCATTTGCTTTTCAAACCATTTGCTTTTACAAAACACTAAATATTTAGTGTGACATTTCTAATAAAAACAAAATAAATTCTATGATATAAAACATATAGTTTTACAAAACTTATCAGAGCGTACACAATACAAGTCTTTTATCTATGCCAATTATATTTCCTGTAACAAAATACATATAATTCCAAAACTTTTCTGATCTGATATTTATGAAGGAGAAGTTGACCTGACTTGTTAATCTTCGATCCCTTTACCTCTTCTCGGAACCTACAGGTGAAACACTCACATGATAAGTCATTGACTTAGTGAGACATGTAAATATGTAATATCAACTATAACTAATTATTAAAAGCATGCACATATCATGTAACATAACATCATACGTATATACATACTTAATCCAATCAAAATATAATACACACATCATATACCAATTCATATAACCAAATATATATACATGCATACATAGCATCATATTCTAGTCACATTATCTCTAGCATTAATCCATTTAGAATATATAATTTAATCTTAACCATTGTAATTATTCATTAATATATCTTTTACACGTAACACATATAATATCATACAAGATTTCCTTATGTTATCACTTTATTTAGCTCATGTATACTATTTAGAACTTAAGGTATGCGAGTACATAGAGGTTGTGCACAATACTATCACCACATCTCGTATAAATCCCACTAGGGGCGCGTAAAAATTTGTCCTGTAGGACCACTATGTCCCGAAGGACCACATAGAACACATATGTCTCGTAGGACTACTATGTCCTGAAGGACCACATAAAACACATATGTCTCGTAAGACCACGTAGAACCCTCAACTCTTGGCATGCCAACTATGCCTATAGCTCTCATAACACATGACATGGGCATTATCTTTTATAACATTTCACTTCTTCACATAGGCTCATAGATTACTTTCGCGTAACATATTTCATTGTAATTCACATTCACGTATCATATAGCTTTTCACATTTACTTTTATTCTTTTTCACATAGCTCACATTCATAAATTTTTTCTTATAACATATACATGTTCTCATATATAATTCATATCATTTCTTATACCATTATATGATTCAATTATAATCTTTAACATAGCTCATTACACTGACATTTATTCACATAACACATTTAACATATATATCATATCATGTAACATTTTGATAGAAACACACATACATGCATTTACATGATTCACATATAAAGATGCACTCAATAATTAGACATATAAATTTACTCATATATATCTAGTATCATATCACTACATGATTAGGCTCCGGTACACATAAATATCATATCATATCATGCTTGTATTCCTGTACTCATGTAATCTATTACCGGAATTAGACTCATCGCAAGTCTTAATTCCCTAAACATCACGTACACTTAATATCATGTACTCACATGGGCCCACTGAACACTATCAAGCTCTTGTTCTTTCCTGCATATCTTACTCTGCCGACCTATCCGAACTTTGCTTTCGATCAATGTCTACACAATCATGTATTGGCATATATCATTATCCAGTTGATATACTCTAATCTTTCATTTCTTAAACTAAAAGAAAGATATATTCCTATTTCCCCTTTGAAGTGTATCGGTACACACTATAGTGTATTGGTACATTCCTTAACGTGTGTATCGATACACTACCTATGTATCGATACACAAATTACATTCGATGTTTTTCGTTACAATAGGTGTATCGATGCACTTCCTATGTATCGATACACTTTGAATATTTTCTACATTTTACTCTTGATGTATCGGTACATATTGAATGTGTACCGATACACACCATCCCAGAAATCAATTTTAAGCACAAAAATTCACTATTTTCAGCTTAATTGCTTCATATATCATCCCCTAGCTTATTCTTAACTTAGATACTCATGCTTAAACTCATTTATTCTCATGTATCACATCTTTAACCTCAAAATCCTATCTTCCATATAGAATTCAAGAATCATATAAAATTTTCTATATGTTCTAAATCCAATTCTATCAATCTAAATATCTTAATTCAACTATTGACAAGTCAAATTCAACTTCAAATCAATTATTTTCCAAAATTTCATTTAAAAACTCCAAATCTTTAATCTCTCCTAACTCTTTCATTCTTTGATTTTACCGTAGCTTAAGCTTTCCTTAAGCTTGTGCATCATCTAAGGATCATAATCCAGCTTTAAATTTAGCAAATAATTAACCATCTGAAAAACTCACCTTTGCTTGGAGCTTAAGCACACGGGAAAAAGAAGAAAGCAAGAGGAAAATAAGCTTTTGGATATCTCTAAATCCCCACATGTTATCTCCCTAAATAGGGAGATAAAAATATCCTCTAAGCTAAATTACCATACTACCTTATAATCCTTTCATATTTACCCTTTAATTCAATACTGAAATAATCTTATTTAAGTCATTGAACTTTTAACTTGTTTCTAAATCGAGCACAAAATTTTCGAAATTTACAATTTAGTCACTTACGTTGATTTGGGATATTACAAATCTCCCATCCTTTAAGAAAATTCGTGCTCGAATTTTCACCGCATTAATAGATAAATATACTATCTACACATATCCTATTCATGTTCTCAGGTTGCCTTCTCAATTTAATCTTTCGTATTATCATTAATAACTTGGCTTTCATCACTTCAATTCTTTAACTACCTTTTTCCTTTATTCCTTCAAAAATCAGAAGCTCCTTATGCACAGATCATGAATTTTCTTTCATTGTCGTATACTATTTTCCTATTACTTATACTCATCTCTAATTACCGATCTTTATCACATTTTTATAACTTTGATAATCAACTTCACTTATACAGAACCTCATTCTTTATCATCTATTATACTTGTATTTTCCTTTCTTAAAGCCCCCATTCTAAACATACAAATACTCATCTCCTTGCCCACATCATATCTATATGATCAAAATACATAACCACATCCGAATCCATTTCATACTTGATTAACTCAACTTTATCTTTTCTTCCAATCTTATAACTCTATCACCTTTACTCTTACAACTAGTCAATAACAACTGTTCAATCTAGGCACATACTCTAATCAATTAATCATATACACCCTTTCCAATCAGAATTATCTCAACAATAGTTTACTTAACTTATCAAACCCACATTCATTCTTATACACCATATAATTTCTGTTGTTCAACTCAAAATTCTAACTTTCTTTGTCTTATAAACTGATCACTGATGTACCTATTCTTACACTTTTCTCATCAATCCTTAGTTTTACTCAACATACAAATCCTCACCTTCTTCACTATATCACATTTATATTATCAAAATATACAACTGTATCCAGATCCACTTCATATTTGATTATCTTAACCTGACAATATCTTAAAATCTTACAACTCCAATACATTTTCATCACATAATCTTATTAGCCAACGCTAACTCTTTCCATCTAAAATACAAACCCTTATCATATCCACACTCTTGCTTATACCCAGTACTATCCCTTTGTTTCAAACTCATAAGCTTTGGCTTTATATATCTTATACTCTTGTCACTGATGTACTTATTCTTGAACTCTTCTACGAATTTTAACCACATCATTAGATCTTTTAACTTTCGTATAGTAACACTTGTTCACCATATTATATCTTATCAACGAAATAACAAGAATATTTCACATCACTTTTTCGATTCAAAACTGTGAAAACTTTCTATCACTATTCTGGTATGATTTCAACCTTTAAAAATCAACCTTTAATCTTACGAGGCACTTACTGAGGAATCCGCTCTTCATCATGCCTGGTCAGGACAGGTGAATTACTACCACCATTAGGTTTATTTCCTCTCGATTCACTTTGACCACTCTCATAACTGTCTTATACTAATCTTATTCTATTAGCAAAACAACATACTCCTTACACTATCAGATCAAAAAAATTTCACTATGTGTTGGCATGTACATATTTTAAAACTCTTTTACATTCGGTTTAAGCCTAGAATCGACTAAACATTAGCTCTAATACCATTAAATGTAACACCCCCAACCCGTATTCGACCCGGATCCGAGTTCGAGATGTCACATTGACTTTTCAAACCATTTGATTTTACAAAATACTAAAGATTCAGTGTGACATTTCTAATAAAAACCAAATAAATTCTATTATATAAAATATATAGTTTTACAAAACTTATTAGAGCATACACAATACAAATCTTTTATCTTATATGCCAACTATATTTCCTATAACAAAATACATATAATTCCAAAACTTTTATGATTTGATCTTTAGGAAAGAGAAGTTGACCTGACTTGTTAATCTTCGATCCCTTTTCCTCTTCTCGGAACCTACGGGTGAAACACTCACACGCTAAGTCATTGACTTAGTGAGACATGTAAATATGTAATGTAAATTGTAACTAATTATTAAAAGCATGCACATATCATGTAACATAACATCATACGTATATACATACTTAATCCCATTAAAATATAATACACACATCATATACCAATTAATATAACCAAATATATATAGATGCACACATAGCATCATATTCCAGTCACATTATCTCTAGCATTAATCCACTTAGAACATATAATTTAATCTTAACCATTGTAATTATTCCCTAATATATCTTTCACACATAACACATATACTATCATATAAGATTTCCTTATGTTATCACTTTATTTAACCCATGTATACTTTTTGAGAACTTAAGGTATGTGAGTACATAAAGGTTGTACACAATGCTGTCACCACAACTCGTATAAATCCCACTAGGGGCACATAGAAATTTGTCTCGTAAGACCACTATGTCCCAAATGACCACATACAACACATATGTCCCATAGGACCACTATGTCCCGAAGGACCACATAGAACACATATGTCCCGTAGGATCACGTAGAACCCTCGACTCTTGGCATGCCAACTATACATATAGCTCTCATAACACATGACATGAGCATTATCTTTTATAGCATTTCACTTCTTCACATAGGCTCATAAATTACTTTCGCGTAGCATATTTCCTTGTAATTCACATTCACGTATCACATAGTTTTTCACATTTTCTTGTATTCTTTTTCACATAGCTCATATTCATAAATCTTATCTTATAACATATACATGTTCTCATATATAATTAATATCATTTCTTATACCATTATATGATTCAATTATAACCTTTAACATAACTCATTATGCTGACATTTATTCACATAACACATTTAACATATATATCATATCATGTAACATTTTGATAGAAACCCACATACATTATTTACATGGTTCACCTATAAAGATGCACTCAATAATTAGACATATACATTTACTCATATATATCTAGTACCATATCACTACATGATTAGGCTCCGGTACACATAAACAGCATATCATACCATGCTTGTATTCTTGTACTCATGTAATCTATTACCAGAATTAGACTCACCACAAGTCTTAATTCCCTAAACATCACATACACTTAATATCATGTAATCACTTGGGCCCACTGAACACTATCAAGCTCTTATTATTTCTTGCATATCTTACTCTGCCGACCTATCCGAACTTTGCTTTCGATCAATGTCTATGTCGAAACGATTTTTTTTAAAATGTGAAAAAAGTGAGATTTTGAAAACCACATTAATTCTTAATTGTCTCTTTTTATTTTAAAAACATATGCGATTTAAAAGACCTCTCGTTTCGAAAAAATTTGAATTTCCTTTACGATCGAAAAATACGGTTCGAAGAGTCACCACCAATCTTTGATTAGGATGTGATTGGGCACCCAAAAATGCTTTGTCATTTTAAATAAAAATTAATTTTAATTAAAACAACAAATTGATGTATGTGTTACCAAAATCTGAGTTCGGGAGTCGGTTACGTGTGGGGAAGGATTAGCACCCCCACAACGCCCTAAATCGGTACCTAGTCGATTAATTAACGTCTTTGCAATGAACTTTACAAATTCGAATTTATTTTGATTTTTGATCCCATAAAATAAAAATGTAAATTTAAAACATTCAAAAACACTCAAACAAATTAAATTAAAATTACCAAGTCATTTTAGAAAGATAAAGAATGTTCGATTATTTACAAATATTGAGACCATATCTTAAAGATATAACAACCTTTTCTCGATATATTTAAATAAACGAACATTTCTTTTTCTCTCGTTCCCAAATTTTAGGTGACGAATCAATTTTTTGGTTTCACTTTCGGGATACACTTTTATTTTAAAATCATTAAAAGCGGACCTCAAATTAGTTATGACTGCCCACTTCAACAATTTTAAATTAAAAGGGTATTACCCTTAATCCAATTATGTGATATGTCGAGTTATGCAAATGAAGCTATCATGTGAATTATGCAAAAAGTATGTCATGCCAAAATTAATTAAACAAAATTAAAAAATAGCATACAATGTGATATACAAAAAAAAATTATGTACATATGTTTTAATTAAAAATCATAAATTATGCATATTGACATATTATGAACACATGTGACCTAAATATAAAAACAAAATCATAACATGCTAAACTATAAATTTAAAAAGTGTATATATACGTGTTAAAATAAGGACTAAATTTAAATGTACGTAAAATCAAACATGTAAAATGGGAAATAAACTAGAGACTTAAACAAAAAGGCACATGAAAGGGTCTTATATACAATTCATCCTATTCATTTTAAATTAGGATAATATGTAAAATAACATAAATAGTACATGCATATTTGAAACGAAACAAGAAAATTAATACAAGAAAGGACTACTTTGTAAAAGAGAATATAAATTGTGAGGGCCTAAATTCTAATTTACCCGAAACTATTAATATTAAACCTAAGTAAACTGCTAAACTATTCTAATCTTCAAACAGAACATACCTAGCCGCACTCCTAATTTCCTTATTCCCTTTCTTCGCACACTGCCGATCTCTTTCTCGGCCATGCATGGCGTCGCTCTCAACCACCATAGCTTCTAGCCGCCTAGCTTTTCAACTCCGGTGAAGCATAAATCTATTCTACATGGCACTATCGACAACCATAGAAGTAAAAAAAAACAAACCGACCCTATTTCCTCCATACCCATAAACGCCGCCATGATACCCAAAACCGAGTACTCTGATCGTCACATTCGATTGCCGGATAATCCAGAAACGAATTTAAACCGACACTAAATTCTCTTATTCTCGCCATTTTAATACCTCCCGGACACTAAGACCCTGCGCACCCTCAATCTTGCCGACGAATTCGACAACAAACAACGATGCGTTGCGAGGTAAACTATTCAGACCCTTCTCTTCTTATTATTTTGGTTCAAATATGAGGAAGGAAACTTACTGGAAATACAAAGAAAAATGGTTGATAAATCTATTTACTATCCTTTGTACTCTATTCTCGTATGGGAGAAAAGACATTAAAAATAGGAATGATTGCGTATCTTGCTTTCTCTGAAAAACGAAGGAGAAGAAATTACAATGCTTTCCTTTTTTTAAAAAAACCGAGAAGCCTGTTACAAGTTTCCACTCTCAACGAAGACTTGGGATCACTCCTCTCCGACGAAATTGAAGCAAAATAAGGTATAAAACTAACTATTCATTTATGTTTCTACTTCAAAACTTTCTTCTTTTATATCAAAATATAACACATACTACACTGTAAATAAAAAATGAACTTAGAATAAATATACCTCGAGAAACTGCTATTGCCTTTGTGAATGAGTGATATTTACTTCTACTGGCAGAGTGAATAAAAAAAATGCTTTCCTTTATTCCTTCTAAAATGGTGATCGAGAGACCTTTACAAAAGAAATTTTTTGATTTGTTCCCTTTCTCTGTTACAATGGTTCTGTTTTCTCTCGTTCTTAATCCTCTCTTTTCTGTCCTCTCTTTCTGGTTCTTCTCCACGTGATGTATATAGTTTCTGATGGTTTCCAGTAGTTAAAAAAAACTGACCTCTCTTGATAATTACTTACTAACCCTTCTCATAACTGCCTTTGATTTCCATGTTGGGCTTCCAATTGGTTTGGGCACGGGCTAGATCCTTCAGGGCTCCAACTTAATCTACACTGTAACTCGTATTGGATCTAGAATTCGAACGGAGTCCCCGGACGAAACCGAGCATCTACAGCTGCCCCTCTTTGTTCATTGTCGTATAACGAGAATAGAACAAAGATCAAAAGATGATCGAGTTTGTCCGGTTCTACGAGCTCCAAAAGATTAAAGCACTTCATTGTTACTTCGGGATAAATGAAACTTGAAAAATCTTCAAATGATAAGTCTGCTCCCTATTCCTTCAGGAAGTATAAGACTCAAACAATCTTTATAAAATGTGTTTGCTCTCTATTCATTCAGAGAGTATAAGACTTGAACAATCTCCAATAAAACGGGTCCGCTCACTATTTCTTCAGAGAGTATAGAACTCTAAAAATCTTCAATAAACAGGTCCGCTCCCTATTCTTTCAGAGAGTATAGGACTCAATCTTTAAAAAACGTGTTCGCTCCCTATTCCTTCAGAGAGTATAGAACTCGAGCAATCTTCATAAAACGGGTCCGCTCTCTATTCCTTCAGAGAGTATAGAACTCGAACAATCTTCAACAAACATGTCCGCTCTCTATTCCTTCAGAGAGTATAGAACTCGAACAATCTTCATGAAACGGGTCCGCTCTCTATTCTTTCAGAGAGTATAGAACTCGAACAATCTTCAACGAACTTGTCCGCTCCCTATTCCTTCAGAGAGTATAGGACTCAATCTTCAATAAATGAGTTTGCTTCACTACTCTTCCGTGAAGGCTTAAGTTTGAATTGTTTCAAAGGTCCAACCTGAAAATCAAACATTATCAATCATTAATGTATGTTTGAAAATATTATACTCAAAACTTTAGAATTTGATAAAATTTCTGAAAATCCATCTCCATCGCGAAAACTTGTCTGGAAACCATTGGATACGTGAATCTGCTTTGGCTCAGTTTTCGTATAAACATCATTCTTGTCAAAAATCTCAAGACCCGTTATCTTCATCTCGATGCTTCAATATCTTCAATCTTCAACTATCATTGGAAAACCTGCAAATGCTTAAATCATCACGCAATTATGAGTGTCATGATCCTATTCATGCCTAAATGTATGCAAATATGCAATTTGATGCATTTTCTTCTTCGAATGAACTCTATCTCCTTTTGATCTTGATGGAACTCGACTTCATCTTGGGCACAGAACGTTTGACCAGTTCATCCCAGTTGACAATCTCAATTCCATATCTCTCGGCCTAACATGACCTTGACTCATTTCTTTCTTGAAACCCGCCAGTATCCATGACCAACTTCTCGACAAACAACAATCTCTTAGGGTCATCTTTTAATGGCTGAAATTTTCTACGAACTCCAAAGTTTTAACTTCCCGTAGCCACACAAGCTTACATGTTTAAACCATTGTCAACTTCAGAATACCTGCATTTTCCGAAACCTTTTGTACAATAATACAAAATGATCTCATGTACTTCAAGTTAAGCTATATGTTTTAACTTTTCAAAATAAGATGCTTGCAAAAGGGAAACGAACAAGAAAATACATCTCTTTATTTATATAATGCAAAGAATTTTTAGGTAATTTTATGGCAAACTTTTAACTGGAAACAGTAAAAGAACAAAAGAGTAGGCGTCTTCAAATATCAATAATGCAAATGCTTTTGAACTGGCACGCCGTTAGAATGTCTCGAGTGTAGCTTCTGTCAAAAAGATCTCCAAAATTGTGATATTTAAGAGTATGGAGCTACTTTTAAACTCCCAAATCTCTATCATTGGATGCCCTAAACCAATATTGAATCTCATGTGCATTCAATTTCTCTTGGTTATTTCAATCGAGACTCATTAATCTTTAGTATCATCCCTGATCACCAACTATCATTGTTACTATCCGTATCAGGAGCTCTTTCCACTTCCAAAATTGATTTAGAACCTCCACCATGCACGAATTCTGAATTTCAAATTCAACTCAAGTCGCCCTTTGCGGGTTTTCAACTTGAGACCTCTTTTGGTTCCAAGACGCCCTTTTCGGGTTTTCATCTTGAACCCTCCTTTTATTTCTCTTTTTTTCATTTTTCTTTTTTTTCATTTTTCATTTTTTCTTCCCTTTTCCCTTTTCCATCATTTTTCTTTTTTCTCATTTTTTCTCTTTTATTTATTCTTCAAGCAAAATATCTCTTAACAGCGTCGGAATTCACTGGATATGGTAATTCTGATCCGTCCATTTCAGTTAGGACTAGAGCTCCCCCAGAAAAGGCCTTCTTGACAACATAAGGTCCTTCCCAATTGGGCATCCATTTTCCTCTGAAATCCTTGTGAATAGGCAAAATCCTTTTAAGCACCAAATCTCCCTCATGGAATTCTCGAAGGCGAACTTTCTTACCATGTGCCCGTATCATACGTTTTTGGTACATCTGACCATGACAAATAGCTTTCAATCTCTTTTCTTCAATCAAATTCAACGCCCATTCTGCCTCATCAAGCTTTACCTCTGACAAAATCTGAAGTGAGGGAATTTCCACCTCAATAGGTAAAACAGCTTCCATCCCATAAACCAAAGAAAACGGAGTTGCCCCAGTTGAAGTCCGTACTGAAGTTCGATAAGCAAACAGAGCAAAGGGCAACTTCTCATGCCAATCCTTATAGGTCTCAGTCATTTTCTCTATGAGCCTTTTGATGTTCTTATTGGCCGCCTCTACTGCCCCATTCATCTTTGGGCGATAAGTAGTGGAATTATGATGCTTTATTTTGAACTGTTTACAGACCGAGTCCATCATCTTATTATTTAAATTCAACGCATTATCAGAGATAATCCTCTCGGGCAAACCATATCTACAAATGATCTCCTTCTTCAAAAATTTGCATATTGTAGACTGGGTAACATTTGCGTAAGAAGCTGCTTCTACCCATTTGGTGAAATAATCTATGGCTACAAGAATGAAGCGATGACCATTTGAAGCTTTGGGCGAAATTTGTCCAATAACATCCATGCCCCACATTGAGAATGGCCACAGAGTTGTCATTACATGCAACGGATGAGGAGGAGTATGTATCCTATCTCCATAAATCTGACATTTGTGACATTTTCGGGCATAATTGATACAGTCTGTTTCCATAGTTGACCAATAATACCCAAATCTCTTAATCTGCCTAGCCATAGCATGCCCATTAGCATGGGTACCACATATTCCCTCATGCACTTCTTCAAGAATCAATTTGGCTTCTTTCGCGTCCACACATCTTAATAAGACCTGATCCAGACTTTTCTTGTATAGGGTCTCACCATCAAGCACATACCCTGATGTCATTCTTCTAATGGTTCTCTTATCATTCTCAGTAGCCTGTTCTGGATAACTCTGATACCTTATATATTGCAAGATATCATAATACCAGGGGTTTCCATCTTCTTCCTCTTCAATATTAAAACAATGGGCTGGATACTCATAAGCCTTCATTTCAATGGGCATCATATTTGAATACTCGCTCATCTTAAACGCTGCCGCCAGTGTGGCTAAGGCATCTGCCATTTGATTCTCTTCTCTGGGGAGGTAATTGAAAGTTACTTCATCAAATTCTTCAACAAGTTCCATAACTAACTTACGGTATTCTACAAGCTTGGGATCTTTTGTCTCCCATTCTCCTCTGAGCTGGTATATTACCAAAGCTGAATCTCCATACACCTTGAGCATTTTTATTTTGCGATCAACAGCAGCTCTAAGACCCAAAACACAAGCTTCATACTCGGCCATATTGTTTGTACAATCAAAATTAAGCTGACTGGTGAAAGGATAATGCTCTCCCTCTGGTGATACCAAAATTGCCCCGATTCCATGTCCCAAGGCATTTGAAGCACCATCGAAGTTCAACTTCCAATATTTGCTAGTGGATGCAACTGCTTCTTCTACCAAAATAGCCATTAAATCTTCATCTGGGAAATCAAAGCTCAACGACTCATATTCTTCCGAAGCCCTACTTGCAATGAATTCCGCTATAACACTTCCTTTAATTGCCATCTGGTTTACATATTGGATGTCAAATTCGGACAATAAGATCTGCCAACGAGCTAATCTTCCAGTTAATGCAGGCACACCCATTAGATATTTCAAGGGATCAAGCTTGGATATAAGCCAAGTAGTATGATACAACATATATTGCCTAAGCCTTCGGGTAGCCCATACTAAAGCGCAACACAACTTTTCAACGGGTGAGTATCTTGTCTCACATTCAGTGAACTTCTTGCTGAGATAATAGATAGCCTTTTCTTTCTTCTCAGTTTGGTCACGTTGCCCCAGCACACACCCTATGGAATTTTCATAAACCGACAAATACAGAATCAAGGGTTTGCCTGAGATGGGTGGCGCTAAAATTGGAGTGCTCGACAAATATCTTTTCACTGCTTCAAAAGCTCTTTGACAATCCTCACTCCATTCCCCTGAGTTATTCTTGCGAAGAAGGCGGAATATGGGATCACACTTTTCCGTCAGCTGTGAAATAAACCGAGCTATATAATTCAATCTCCCCAAAAATCCTCTGACTTCTTTTTGTGTTCATGGGGCTGGCAAGTCTTGAATAGCCTTTACTTTATCTGGGTCTATTTCAATTCCTTTTTGGCTTACTACGAAACCCAATAACTTCCCAGATGTCACCCCGAAAGTACATTTATTTGGGTTGAGTTTTAGCTGGGCTCTTCTTAGTCTTTTAAAAAGCTTTCTCAAATTCCCGATATGTTCTTCCTCTGTCTTAGCTTTGACAATCATATCATCGACATAAACTTCTATCTCTTTATGCATCATGTCATGAAATAACGTCACCATGGCCCTTTGATATGTTGCCCCGGCGTTCTTCAATCCAAACGGCATTACTTTATAGCAAAACGTTCCCCACATGGTAACGAACGTCGTTTTTTCCATATATTCAGGGTTCATCTTAATTTGATTATAGCCAGAGAAACCGTCCATAAAAGAGAACAAAGAATTTCCAGTAGTATTATCCACTAGCGTGTCTATATGTGGCAAAGGAAAATTATCTTTTGGACTAGCTCGGTTGAGATCCCTGTAGTCGACACACATTCGAACTTTCCCATCCTTCTTCGGTACTGGGACAATATTCGCCACCCATTCAGGATATTTAGCCACTTTAAGAAATCCAGCATCAAATTGTTTCTTCACTTCCTCTTTAATCTTGAGCAGCATCTCGGGTCTCATTCTTCTCAGTTTTTGTTGTACCGACTTACATTCAAGCTTTATTGGCAGTTTGTGAACAACCAATTCTGGATCTAAACCCGGCATATCTTCGTATGACCAAGCAAACACATCCTTGTATTCTTGAAGCAATTCTATCAAATTATGTCGACCTCCAACTGACAGAGTAGTACCAATCTTTATTTCTCTCTTATCTTCATCTGTCCCCAAATTCAAAATCTCAGTAGGCTCTTTATGAGGTAGAATCTGCTTATCTTCATTCTCCACCATTTTCAGCAATTCAGAAGGTAGTTCACATCCCTCATCATCATCACAATCCTAGATTTCTCCTTGACATATAGGCTTCTCGAAATTAATATCCGGGTCAGAGTCATTGGCATTCATATTATTGATATCTGAGCTCCTGAAAAAAATAATGAAAGAGAAGATATATATACATATATACATATGGGAGGATCTTTTCCCATATAAATAAATAGAAATAAATAAATACATATATATATATATATATATATATACAATAATGAATGAATGAATGAAATGAATGGGAGAATGTTTGCCATTTGGAACTAACAGAATGCATCTTTTATTGAAAGCAAGAAAAAACAAACAGCTTAACCCTTTACATAAAATCACCTATTGCCCCAGGGTATGAACAACAGGGAGAAAGTTCCAGTGCATTACTCTGTAAAAGATTTGTAAACTACAGGCAGTTCTTCCGCGGTCCAATTGTTCAACACGAAGCCCGGCGGTGCAGGATAAATGCCCATAACTCTCATTTCCTCAAATTCATCATCAGTTATAATTTTAATGCCTAAATCTCCCAAGGCATCCTCAACCATCACCTCAGTATTCCTCGAATTCCCTTGAAACATATGCCCCCCAGACATGAAAATGCTACTCAACGGCGGGAAGATCATGGGTTCCCAGCTAAGGTCTTCACCAGCCAATCTGGCCTTTCTCATTTCCTGACCCTTCTTAATTCCTCTTAGCTTATCCCAAGAAGTTGGCTGATACCCCAAACCAAATCGATCTCTTTTAGTAACAGGGCATATTGGATTCACCGGTCCTTGCAACTGTCGACCTAACCCCTTTCCAACTTTCGCTCCTCTTCCAAGAGTCAATTTGAGCCCCATCTTGATACAGTCTGACAATCGAGGCTTTGATATCTTCCTGCCTTCAGCCACAAACGTAGCATTGACAAACTCCAACGATCTGAAAGAACACTCGACGGCTTGCTCATCAACTTCAATATACGGAGCAGTAGTAGAAACAAAAGCAATAATGTCCTCTTCAGCATGAATACATACTAACCTTCCATCAATCACAAATTTCAGTCTCTGGTGCAATGTGGACGGAACTGCACCGGCCTGATGAATCCAAGGCCTTCCCAACAAACAATTGTACGTAGGCATAATGTCTATTACGAGAAATTCCACTTCATAAGTTGCTGGACCAATATTCAGAGGAACATCAATCTTGCCCAACACTTCTCTTTTAGTCCCATCGAAAGCTCGAACCACACTTTGACAGGTTCTCATAAGTGTACTATCTAATGGAAGCTTCTTTAGAGTCACTAAGGGCATCACATTCAAAGCTGAACCATTATCAACCAAGACCCGGGACAACACATGCCCTTTACATTTAACTGTAATGTGCAAAGCCTTCTGACTACCCATCATCCCAGAAGGGATTTCATCTTCAGAAAAAGATAAAAAATTATCAGCTTGTACATTGGAAACTAAACGATCCAACTTTTCAATGGGCAACTCTTTCGGAATAAAAGACTGGTTCAAAACCTTTAACAGAGCATTCCTATGGGCCTCTGAACTCAAAAGTAATGATTAAACAGAAATACGGGCAGGCAACTTGTGTAACTGTTCCACAACACTGTATTCACTGTGTTTCAGAAACTTCAAAAATTCTACCGCTTCACTCTCGGTTACTGGTTCATTGATAACAGGCTTATCTTCTTCTATCTGCACATCAACCTTTTTCCCCTTATCAACTGTAACCTTCTTCTCAGACTCTTTAGGTGGATTAAGAGAATAACACCTACCGCTTCTAGTAAAGCGTCCCACCTCATATACTTCCTCATTCTCTTTTGTTACATCTCCCATCTGGCAATCATATCTCTAAGGCACTTGTTTATTATCCCGATCTGGGAATGGAGATGGAGGTGTAATAACCACTTTCGGGGCTACCTTCTCAGCAACTCGATTTTTGGGAGTAATAATCAACGGACAACTGGCATTGTATACCCCTTTAGACGATCCTTCTGAAGCACAAACTTCCGCTTCCTCTTCTTCAGCAATCTCTCTAAAGAACTCAATTTCTTTACTGTCCATCATGTCTTGTACCAAAGATAGGAAGTCAGGACATTGCTGAATATTGTGTCCTTCACTGTTATGATACGGACATACCTCTCAACTGTTAAACTGTTCACCCATCAAACTGGGCTTCAACAATCCTACCTTTACCATCTGGCACCACACCCAACTCATGGGTGATACCACCTCACCAACATTCCTTACAATTCTCTTTCCTTTCTCTTCAGTAATCGCATTAACTCCTGCCCCTGCATGGCTTGGCAACGGATTTTGAGCTATATTTGGCTGCTCACTGTCACCAAAGTTGATGACATTCCTCGTTCTCAAAGCTTGGACAACCTTCTTAAAAGTAGTACAATTCTCAATGGAATGTCCAGGGTTCCCTGCATGGTACTCACACTGAGCACTAGCATCGTACCATTTGGGAAAAGGAGGTTGCATTGGTGTCACGTGATATGGCGAAACCACATGTCGATCATACAAAATCTGAAACAATTCCTTATAAGTCATCGGAATTGGATCAAATTGAGGCCTCTCTCTCCTCTGGCACCCTTGTCCCTTGTCTATTATCATTTTGTGTTGACGACCCTGCTCCTTGAGGATGGGAAACAGTGATGTTATTAGAATCGTACTGCCTCACATTACTGACTTCGTTTTCCTTTTTCCTCACTGGTGGTCTCTTACTAGACTCTCCTCATTCGAGCTTTCCACTCTTAATCGCCATTTCAATCATTTCTCCTGCTGTAACCACATCAGCAAAACTTCGATAAGGATTACCGATAAGATGCAAGAAAAAAAGAGCCTTTAAGGTGTTGACAAAAAGCATATTTGTTTCCTCCTCTTCCAATGGCGGGTGGACTTGCACTGCTACATCTCTCCATCTTTGAGCATATTGTCTAAAACTCTCGTTAGACTTCTTTTCCATTCCTTGCAACATCATCGTGTTGTGCCTAACATCTTTCACATGTTTGTATTGCTCAAGAAAGGACTTAGCCAAGTCTTTCCACGATTTAATATTAGCCCTACTCAGCTGGTTATACCATCGGATTGCCGAGCCAGTTAAGCTTTCCTGAAAGTAGTGTATCAACAATTGATCGTCCCCTATGTATCCTGTCATCTTCCTATAAAACATTGTGATATGCGCAGAGGGACACCTAGTACCATCAAACTTCTCAAAGTCAGGAACTTTAAACTTTGGAGGCAAGACCAGATCAGGAACTAGACTTAACTCCTTTGCGTCAAATCCATAAACACTGGTATATTCCTTCATGGCTCTGACCTCTCTTTCTAACTGCTTCCATTTCTCTTCCAACAGATTGTTTTGGTACTTCTTGGCTTCTTCATCAAGGTCCGGAACTTGATGATATTGATGTTCTTCCTGATATGAACTAGATCCAGGTTGTACGTTAACAGAAGCACCGACTGGATTAATGTGCACCTTCCCGACATGAACAGGGGTCACTTGAACGTTCTGAGATTGTTCTGGGGTTAACCCTGGAGGATAAAGTGGGTCCTCAGTTACACCTTCTGGCATAGGGCTTTTCCCATGTTCTGGATTTCTTCCTTCCAACATACCCGCAAACTTAGCAAACATCTCCTTTTGGGCATTCATCATATCTTCTTGCATTTTCTTGATATTATCTTGTAACTCCAACTGAGCCTTCTCAATTTGGGCAAGTTTGTCTTCCATAACTTTCTTCCTGGTTCTGTAGATATGCTTGGGATTTTCCAGTATTACTCTGTCATAGAGTCATTTTGTTATCACTGATATTTATTAATGAATATGAGATATATGATTATGAATGAATAAAATGCGATGCAAAAATTTAAATGTATTAAAAATGCATATGCAAAATGCAGGGTGTTAATCCTGGAACGACTCCTTAGAACAACTCTTTATATTAGAACGACGTTCAATTACAAAGTTGAAACATATCACAAATAAATCTGCACCATCTCTCCTATTTCTTGTACGTGTGCTAGTAACTCTACAATCTTCTGGTTTTCTTCAGCCTCAGGATCTAGTTCTTTAGTCACATCAGCAGCTTCCTCAGATAGAATGACCAAATATTGAGCTATTCCCCGCGCGTGTTCTAGGTAACAAGCAATAAAGTCTTCTCTTTGCTTAACTCTCGCCTGAGCTCGCTCCCATCGAAAACGCCATTGTATATCCCCCTCATAAGGAACTATCGATAGCTCACTTGTTTGCCTCTGAAAATCTTGAACCATGGCTTTAAGCTCACTCACTTGTTTTTTCAGACTTTCAACCTCTCCCTGGCTCGAGCTACCTTCCTTGTTTCGGTATCGTCGTAATGCAGTCTCTAAACTTGAAATTTTCTCCTTCAACTTCTCATTCTGGGCTTGACTCTTTTGTAACCGCTGCTATAAAGAATCCTTTTCTTTCGATAAAATTTTCACTTGGTGCCTGCTTTGCTTGAGCTCTTCTTGACTCTCTCCGGCTACCCTTTTGAGGCTCGCCACCTCTTGCCTCAATTCAACAGACTTACTCGAGCTAGAACCTGTCTGAGCTTTTACCATTCGCTGATAAGTTGACCGAAGATCGTCAAAGTCTAGCCGAAGTTGTTTCTCTACTTTTTCAATTCGATCTGCTCTACTCTTTTGAATGTCAATCTCCAATCCCTTTTGATACACTTCATCTTCCAGTTTCTGTAAAGTCATTCTCCATTGTCTCCGTTCTGCTTCAAAATCGCGCTTGGCTAACTCTAATGGAGATGGCACCACTCTCAACTGTTCTTCCACCGGCTGAATATTTTCAGGATTCACTATCGGGATGTTATCGTTTACTCGACCGCTTCTCCACTGCTCGTACTCTTGAGATAACTCGAGATCATAGGTGAACAAATTCACGCGACGAGTTTGCTTCCAGGCCTCAGTAACCGCTTTAACTTTACCATTATACTGATCTCATTTGAATGTAAAATCCGATCCTACCAAGTCCCACGTGGCTGGAATGAACTTCCTCGATCCATATTGTCTGGAAACTAGTAGCGGTGCATACCCAACAGAACCCCATATATTCCACGAAGCTCGCCACAAAATATCTCCATCTCTGATATCTTTGAAGATGACCATCCATTTTTCTTCGGTGAAGCCCCCAGGCAATTCTTTATAAAGAAAATCTTTCAAAAGCGAAAACCCCTCTAGAAACACTCGTCCTGGTGCTCTTTCAACATGTTTAAAATGACTCAGAATCCACACTAGCAGCAAAGGCGCACATCCTATAAAGCGTCATTCTCCCTCGCGCCTACAAGAACTCAAAGACCGGAACGTCTCAGCTAAAATGGCTGGAACAGGATCCACGCGCTTGTCTAATCTTTCAAACAGGTCAACGACTAATACGTCTACATATCCTAGTACCTTTGGAAAAATAACGAGCCCATAAATCCCTAAAGCAAACAAGTCAAGCTTCTTTCTCTTATCAGGATGATGAGCAATTACTTCTTTCAAAGCAGACCAAGAGATGCACTCACTGTCTCCCTTCTTTTTAATGTTTCTGATTACCCAATCTTCACTCATTCCGGTCATCAATAGTAATTTCTTCTTAAATGAAGGAGTGACTGACAACTTGGTATATATTCTATCTATCTGGGACCTCGGACAACGGATCAAAGCTTGATACTCCTCTATTGTTGGTGTCAGGTCTACTCTACCAAATGTGAAACAGCTATAAGCTGGATTCCAGAACTGCGCCAATGCTCTAAACAGATTTCGGTCAATAGGAACATCCAGAAGATAGGGAATATCACCGTACAACTGATAAAACATCTCTTTATTGGCTGCTTCCTATCTTCCCCATATCTCTCTTAGCTCACTCAGATCATTCTGACATACGTTGATGTGAGTGTAACCAAATAACTCTGACACGTATCCAGGTATCACGCTGTCCCCATTGGTCAATTGGGACTGTTCTGACTACCTCAAAACATCTGCATTGTCTTCAACCTCTTTCTGAGCCGTTCGTTCCATATTACTGGCCTTCTATATGGACATCGATCCCAAATCAACACCATGTAATGGACAATGCAATACAAAACAGAAAAGAAACAAGGCAAAAACAACAAAAGATCGGTTAGTAAACATGAAGCAATTAAGTCAGGATAATAATTTGTTCAAAAATCCTACCCACATATGTTGACTACCCCATCATGCTTTATCATATCCTACCCAACATGATATCTACCCCCATGCTTTGTTATCCACAAAAAGAAATCCTAACCTCATGATATCTAATTCGCATGCTTATTCAAAAAATAAACCTAACCGCATGATATCTAGTTCGCAAGCATTTATTCGAAAAATGAAAATAAATGACTCAAAAAAAGCTTTTCCTTGTGTACCCTCCTCACGAGATTCTTAAGGTTCGGGTTTGGTTCAACCTAAGTTCAGGCTCTATGTTCACTATATGCCGGGTTAGGTTCTAAAGCAATAGGTTCTCGAATTGTCCTTGTCGGTGCCCCCTTGGGCTGCCGAACCCTCAATCCTGGCCCATCACAGGCTTTAGGGGATCGAGTTCAATTTCGAGGGAACACACCTCCTTATGTCCATGCGGAGGTGATTACCATCACGAGGACCATAAGGCGTGAGCTCCAGGAGCGATCCACTATCCCATGCGGAGGTGAAAACCACACGAGGGCATAGTCTCTCACTCCTACTTAAATAGGACAGAGCGGGGTTTTAGCTCATGTTATGATAATGCAACTGTGCAGTGTGTGAGGAAAAGCGAAAAACACAATAAAAACACTCAAAATTTCCTAAATTCACACAATTAATCTGAAATCATTAGCAAACAAATTAGTACAACTATTTAATTGTTAATCGAATTAAATTAAAGAAATCAAAATACAAACGAAACTTATTAGAAACCGAACAAGGGATCAAAAATCAAATTAAAACGAATTTGTGATTTTCAATTGCAAAAACAATTAATTAATCGACTATCGGCTTGACTCTCTAAAAAAATGTCCCCAGCGGAGTCGCCAAGCTGTCGAAACGATTTTTTTTTAAAAAGGTGAAAAAAGTGAGATTTTGAAAACCACATTAATTCTTAATTGTCTCTTTTTATTTAAAAAAACATATGCGATTTAAAAGACCTCTCGTTTCGAAAAAATTTGAATTTCCTTTACGATCGAAAAATACGGTTCGAAGAGTCGCCACCAATCTTTGATTAGGATGTGATTGGGCACCCAAAAATGCTTTGTTATTTTAAATAAAAATTAATTTTAATTAAAACAACAAATTGAGGTATGCGTTACCAAAATCCGAGTTCGGGAGTCGGTTACGTGTGGGGAAGGATTAGCACCCCCACAACGCCCTAAATCGGTACCTAGTCGATTAATTAACGTCTTTGCAATGAACTTTACAAATTCGAATTTATTTTGATTTTTGATCCCATAAAATAAAAATGTAAATTTAAAACATTCAAAAACACTCAAACAAATTAAATTAAAATTACCAAGTCATTTTAGAAATATAAAGAATGTTCGATTATTTACAAATATCGAGACCAGATCTTAAAGATATAACAACCTTTTCTCGATATATTTAAATAAACGAACATTTATTTTTCTCTCGTTCCCAAATTTTAGGTGACGAATCAATTTTTTGGTTTCACTTTCGGGATACACTTTTATTTTAAAATCATTAAAAGCGGACCTCAAATTAGTTATGACTGCCCACTTCAACAATTTTAAATTAAAAGGGTATTACCCTTAATCCAATTATGTGATATGTCGAGTTATGCAAATGAAGCTATCATGTGAATTATGCAAAAAGTATGTCATGCCAAAATTAATTAAACAAAATTAAAAAATAGCATACAATGTGATATACAAAAAAAAAATTATGTACATATGTTTTAATTAAAAATCATAAATTATGCATATTGACATATTATGAACACATGTGACCTAAATATAAAAACAAAATCATAACATGCTAAACTATAAATTTAAAAAGTGTATATATACGTGTTAAAATAAGGACTAAATTTAAATGTACGTAAAATCAAACATGTAAAATGGGAAATAAACTAGAGACTTAAACAAAAAGGCACATGAAAGGGTCTTATATACAATTCATCCTATTCATTTTAAATTAGGATAATATGTAAAATAACATAAATAGTACATGCATATTTGAAACGAAACAAGAAAATTAATACAAGAAAGGACTACTTTGTAAAAGAGAATATAAATTGTGAGGGCCTAAATTCTAATTTACCCAAAACTATTAATATTAAACCTAAGTAAACTGCTAAACTATTCTAATCTTCAAACAGAACATACCTAGCCGCACTCCTAATTTCCTTCTTCCCTTTCTTCGCACACTGCCGATCTCTTTCTCGGCCATGCATGGCGTCGCTCTCAACCACCATAGCTTCTAGCCGCCTAGCTTTTCAACTCCGGTGAAGCATAAATCTATTCTACATGGCACTATCGACAACCATAGAAGTAAAAAAAAAAACAAACCGACCCTATTTCCTCCATACCCATGAACGCCGCCATGATACCCAAAACCGAGTACTCTGATCGTCACCTTCGATTGTCGGATAATCCAAAAATGAATTTAAGCCGACCCTAAATTCTCTTATTCTCGCCATTTTAATACCTCCCGGACACTAAGACCCTGCGCACCCTCAATCTTGCCGACGAATTCGACAACAAACAACGATGCGTTGCGAGGTAAACTATTCAAACCCTTCTCTTCTTATTATTTTGGTTCAAATATGAGGAAGGAAACTTACTGGAAATACAAAGAAAAATGGTTGATAAATCTATTTACTATCCTTTGTACTCTATTCTCGTATGGGAGAAAAGACATTAAAAATAGGAATGGTTGCGTGTCTTGCTTTCTCTGAAAAACGAAGGAGAAGAAATTACAATGCTTTCCTTTTTTTAAAAAAATCGAGAAGCCTATTACAAGTTTCCACTCTCAACGAAGACTTGGGATCACTCCTCTCCGACGAAATTGAAGCAAAATAAGGTATAAAACTAACGATTTATTTATGTTTCTACTTCAAAACTTTCTTCTTTTATATCAAAATAGAACACATACTACACTGTAAATAAAAAATGAACTTAGAATAAATATACCTCGAGAAACTGCTATTGCCTTTGTGAATGAGTGATATTTACTTCTACTGGCAGAGTGAATAAAAAAATGCTTTCCTTTATTCCTTCTAAAATGGTGATCGAGAGACCTTTACAAAAGAAATTTTTTGATTTGTTCCCTTTCTCTGTTACAATGGTTATGTTTTCTCTCGTTCTTAATCCTCTCTTTTCTGTCCTCTCTTTCTGGTTCTTCTCCACGTGATGTATATAGTTTCTGATGGTTTCCAGTAGTTAAAAAAAACTGACTTCTCTTGATAATTACTTACTAACCCTTCTCATAACTGCCTTTGATTTCCATGTTGGGCTTCCAATTGGTTTGGGCACGGGCTAGATCCTTCAGGGCTCCAACTTAATCTACACTGTAACTCGTATTGGATCTAGAATTCGAACGGAGTCCCCGGACGAAACCGAACATCTACAGTCTACACAATCATGTATTGGTACATATCACTATCCAGTTGATATACTCTAATATTTCATTTCTTAAACTAAAAGAAAGATATATTCCTATTTTCCATTTGAAGTGTATCGGTACATTCCTTAATGTGTGTATCGATATACTACCTATGTATCGATACACAAATTACATTCGATGTTTTTCGTTACAAGGGGTGTATCGATACACTTCTTATGTATCGATGCACTTTGAATATTTTCTGCATTTTACTCTTGATGTATCAGTATATATTGAATGTGTACCGATACACACCATCCCAAAAATCAATTTTAAGCACGAAAATTCATTATTTTCAGCTTAATTGCTTCATATATCATCCCCTATCTTATTCTTAACTTACATACTCATGCTTAAACTCATTTATTCTCATTTATCACATCTTTAACCTCCAAATCATATATTCCATATGGAATTCAAGAATTATACCAAATTTTCTATATGTTCTAAATCCAATTCTATCAATCCAAATCTCTTAATTCAACTATTGACAAGTCAAATTCTACTTATCAACTCTTTTCCAAAATTTCATTTAAAAACTCCAAATCTTTAATCTCTCATAACTCTTTCATTCTTTGATTTTACCGTAACTTAAGCTTTCTTTAAGCTTGTGCATCATCTAAGGATCATAACACAACTTTAAATTTAGCAAATAATTAACCATCTGAAAAACTCACATTTGCTTGGAGCTTGAGCACACGAGAAAAAGAAGAAAACAAGAGGAAAATAAGCTTCTGGATATCTCTAAATCCCCACGTGTTATCTCCCTAAATAGGGAGATAAAAATATTCTCTAAGCTAAATTACCATACTACACTTATAATCATTTCATATTTACCCTTTAATCTAATTCTTAAATATTCTTATTTAAGTCCTTGAACTTTTAACTTGTTTCTAAATCGAACACAAAATTTTCAAAATTTACAATTTAGTCACTGACCCTGATTTGGGATATTATAATTGTTATATTTTATCTATGATAGTCAACGACTGTATTTATTCAGTTTGTAATCAACAAGACGTTTGTTGATACGACTTTCGATAAATGAAATATCCTGATTATTTTAAAAATATGTATATATATATATAAATAGTAAATCATATTTTTGTATATTAAAATCCATGTACAAACAAATTTCTTAAAACTCATTCATAACTCAATATACTTTTAAATTTCAAAAGTAAAAAAAAATCCCATGGCTTTTATGTTGCCGTCGGATTTGGGAGAAGAAAAATGTGGTGGGCCCTTGCTTTTATTTCATGAATGATGTTGTGATTTTCAAGGATCGCCCAGTTGACAATCCAAGTTGCTTTTATGTAATAGAGGTAATAGGGCAACTTTTATTATTTATTATTTTTGTTTATATCATACTTTCATATTAATTTAACTTTTGAATTTATTCAATTGTATTATTTTAAAATTTTATCATTAACTTAAAACTCTAAACTAAAATTTCACTAAACACTAATTTAGAATTTAGAATTTATAATTTTAAGTTAAAAAAACGATATAAAATGATACAATTAAATAACTTTAAGAACTAAATTGATAAAAAAATGAAAATGATAAATTTAATATATTAAAAAGACAAATGTGACCCTTAAACCTTTTATATAAAATAAAGATACTTGAAATGTCCGGTCTAGTAATGCAAAGGCTAAACTCCCTTGATTGCAAGTGCAACACGAGAAGAAAACTCCCGCACAAAATTTAAAGCCTCGTGACCTTCCGAGAGAGGGGGAGAAATCAACGCCGATACTTGAAATGACCGGTCTAGTAATGGTGACCAAAGGATATGTCTGTGGCGGCGGCAGCGGTGGGAAGGGAGGAGCTAAAGGAGTCAAGACCTGCGAGGAAGAGCAGCAGAACCAGATATCTGTTCTGGCGTTGCTCTTGGCTGCTTTGAGGAAATCTATGGTGTCTTGTCGCGTCGATAGACAAGACGACGTAATGCCTTCCACCACCGTTCATCATATGGAAATCGGCTGCCCAAACAACGTAAGACACGTCACCCATGTTACCTTCGATCGTTTCAATGGCTTCTGGGGCCTTCCCGTTGAGTTCCAAGTTGAAATCCCCAGTCGGGTTCCTAGTGCCAGGTTAATTCCCTTTTCTTCTACTTCTTCTTTTTTATTTTTTTGGGTCAAAGATTTCAGCGTCGTTTTGGTCTTTCTTTATTTGTTTAAAGCTGAAATGTTTGTGCTATTGTGCAGTTTAGATCTAGAAGAGTAAATGAGTACATTTTTAGCAGTTTTTAGTTAACAGAATGAAATTTCTAGCTTCATTAAATGAAGGTCTTTTAAGAATTTAAACATGCCAATTTTAAGAGATTTTTTAAAGATTTAAGCTCTGGAGAACTATAACCCAGAAAACTGGGAAGCATTTATTTTCTTCAAATTTTCCATTGCAAAGCGGTAAAAAAAATGGAACTTTAGAGTTGTAACTGGAGCTCCTTTGGCTGTAAATGTTGTTGTTATCTGAAGAAAATAACATTATGTTCTTCAATGTTTTATTTCCAAAATCTTATTGTCAAGATATTTGGATTTTTGTAAGAAATTTCCTTTGGTAATATCAATTTTTACTGTATGCGCTTTGGATTCTTTCCTTTTTGTAGAACCGAT
Source organism: Hibiscus syriacus (assembly GCF_006381635.1). Taxonomy (NCBI): domain Eukaryota; kingdom Viridiplantae; phylum Streptophyta; class Magnoliopsida; order Malvales; family Malvaceae; genus Hibiscus; species Hibiscus syriacus. The sequence goes on along the minus strand of NW_024062302.1, from coordinate 675,631 downwards.
ACAAATTTGTTGTTTATCGTCTTCTTTGATTTGAACTATGTGGTCCTTAATTAAATGTCTTTCCTCTTACAGTGCTAGTGTTTTTGGGGTCTCAGCGGAATCAATGCAATGTTCCTTCGGTTCCAATGGGAACAGCGTCCCCACTATACTGTTGCTGATGCAGGAGCGACTTTATTCGCAAGGAGGATTAAAGGTTTTTAATTTTGATATGTACATAATCTGGGGAGTCCGGTTATTGTACCCGATTTATCTTATTCTCCGGTGATTGGTTTTGTAGGCGGAGGGGGTTTTCCGGATAAATCCGGAGAATGACCAAGAGGAGCATGTAAGAGATCAACTGAACAAGGGCATCGTGCCCAATAATATTGATGTCCACTGTCTTGCAGGCCTTATAAAAGCTTGGTTCCGAGAGCTTCCTTCAGGGGTTCTCGATGGACTTTCCCCGGAAAAGGTTCTCAAATGCAATACTGAAGAAGAATCCGTCGACCTGGTGAAGCAGTTAAAGCCTACTGAAGATGCACTGCTCGATTGGGCTGTTGGTCTTATGGCGGATGTTGTCGAGGAAGAGGAATCGAACAAAATGAATGCGAGGAATATTGCTATGGTTTTTGCTCCGAATATGACTCGGCTATGGAGGCATTACTTTCCTCGAAATTGTAAGAATCTTATGATGTGTTAGATCCGGTAGAGATGCGTTCAACTCTGGTTTTCTATTGAGCAGATGTCTGATCCATTGACGGCTCTGATGCACGCTGTTCAAGTGATGAACTTGCTCGAGACATTGATCATCAAAACTCTAAGGAAACGCGAAGAGACGGTGTGAACACTAATTTTTCATTTTACTTAAATTATTATTATTAAAATTATTATTATTATTATTATAAATATTATTATTATATTATTATTATTATATTATTATTAAATAATTATTACAAATCCAAATAATTAGGCCCATTTTACAAGCCCAAACCCTAAACCCAATTAGGGTTTTCATTCATCTCTAGCCGCCTCATTATCACAGCCGTTGGATCTGAGAGATCCAACGGTCCACAGGAGGTCCAACAATGCAGCTAGGGTTTCTAAACCCTAGTTTTTACGTAGCCACGTCCAGCCGCCGCTCCAAAGTTCCAGTGAGTTCCAGCCGCCTTGCCGACGCTTCAGTGCCACGATGACCTCGCCAGAAGTCTCCAGAAGGCCAGCTGCTCCCCACATGTCACGGCTATGGGGGTGAGTCACCACATAGCTCGGTGACTCACCAAACTCGATCCTCTATTGTCCGGTCCGACGAGAGCCTCGGGGTGGCTATAAAAGCCACCACACCTGCAAGAAAGAAAACCACGGCGGAGAACGACAACAAACAAAAAAAAATAATAAAAAGAGGGGCAACAGAGACGAGCCAAAACCCACAACCAGCATAAAACCAAAACAGAAAACAAAGAAAGAAAGAAAAGAAAGAAATGGGAAAGCTTGGCCCTTCGGGCCAGGCGTTTAGGGTATATATACCCCTTCCCAAAACGACGTCGTTTATATATATATTTAGGGTAAATAACTAATTTAGTACCTTATAATTTTATTAACATTTATTTTAACCCGATTAATTAAATAAGGCTAAATTACATTTTTAGCACTTAGAGTTTTTATTTATTCGAGATAGAGCCTTTAAACTTTGATAAATTTTATTTTAATCACTGATTAATTAATTAAGGGTTAATTACACTATTAGTAATTTTATTTTATGATGATTCAAATTATGTTTATTAATTTAAATAATTTTACATTTATTATTATTTTATTTATTTTTAGTCATTGTTTAGTTATATTTTAACTTAATTTTTATTATTTTAATATATTTTAAATCATTACTTTAATTATTGTTTTACTATATTATAAATATATATATATTATTTATTTATTTATTTAATAATGTTTATTTATTTTCCATATTAATGAAAAGGGCAGTCTTAATACAACTGGATGTCCTATTCTGGTATTTTAAAACTAACTATTATAAAAATTATAATTGAGTTTTATTACATTTTTATTTATTAATATCGAAGAAAAGAGCTGTCTTAAGGTACCTAGAAGCACTTTTCTGATATTTCTAAATAAATAAATATCTTATTTATATATTTTAATATATTTTCTTAAAATTATAAATTTGAAATAAAAAGATTATGAATTAAATATATTTGAAATTTTTTTTCTTCTAATAATAGAGACAATTTATAGTTAATAAAGTACCAATTTTGGGCGTTGTAGGGGTGCTAATCCTTCCCTAAACGTAACCGACCACGAATCCCTTTTTATTAATAAAAAAGAATGAATTTTTGGTTAAACGCAGATCAGTTTATCTTTTAACTGATGTTTTCTTAAAAACTCTTTTAAAAGATGATTTTTAGGTATTCGACCTACCTGACCCAAAAGGCCGATGGCGACTCCCAAATTATTTTAAAAACCATTTATTCACATTACTTTTCCCGCCAAATAAAAAATTTCGTGCCCGGGCGAAAACCGGTTACGACAGCTTGGCGACTCTGCTGGGGACTGTCAAACTTTAAAATCAATTATAAATTGTCTCTATTAATTAGAAATTAAAAATTCATTTATTTAATTTTTAATTCTTTTCTTTCAAATTTTTATTATTTATTATTTTTATATTAATATTGTTTTTTTATTCAGGTATTAATTATTTTATTTATCTGTTAGAGGTTTGAATATTTCTCCTCACACACAACACTTGCATTGCATAACATAAAGCTCTCTAATTGAGTTTGTCCCTTTTAAGTGGGAGTGAAAGCGACGTCTTCATGAGAATTTATTCTCCGTGTCAGACCTAGCAAGTAACTTTCGGGGTTCATATGCTCTATGTCTTCGTGAGAATTTATTCTCCGTGTCAGGTATAGAGAAATGTGTCCCCTCGAATTGAACTCGATCCGTTTAAATCTGTAATGGATTAGGATTGATGGTTGACAGCCCAAGGGGGCATCAACAAGGACAATTCGAGTACCTTTACTCCTAGAACTGAAACTCTGCATATAATAAACCCTAGAAATTCACCTAATCTAAGACAGTACTGAACCTCTGTTCATAGGTGTACACAAAGGAGAAATAAGCTCTAGCTTTTAATTTATTTAATTTATTATTATTTTTTCTCCCTGAATAAATGCATGCGAACTAGAAATCATGCAGTTAGGTTAAATTTTCCAAACAAAGCATGGAACTAGAAAGCATGAGGTTAAGATTTATACCTTGATAGATAGATTTTTTTTCATTAGTTGGTACTAACTATTTTAATTTTTTCTCTCATGTCTTTTGTTTGCATTGCATGATCATAGCATAACCAAAAGGTGTTTACTTGAAAGACTTCATCATATTGGAAAGAAATTATAAATGGACAAAAAGTTTTATGATCAAACAAAATATGATGCGGCCAAAGAAAGACATCCTGAGAAAACTCTGAGGATAGAAGCAAGCTATGAACCCAAATATCGTATGACCATTGAAGAACAAAAGGAGATACGAGAAATAAGAGAGCAGATGACCAAGATGATGGATAGAATATCTGTGTTGGCCAAAGGAAAAGAGATTCCAGCACAGAAAGAGAGAGAGCTCAATGAACCTAACTCTGCAGTTTCAGATATGCAAGGGACTTCGATTCTTAACCAATTTGAGAAATTACAGACAGTCATCATTCGTATTCACAAATCGTCTGGAGATACCAAAGAAATGGTGACGACCGTACAAGCTCCCAGAGAAGAGAAGAAATCATGTAATCAGAAATTATCAAAGTTTGGTCTGCTCCCGATGTCTAAAACTCAGGTTCAATCCAAGACAAAAGGTGGTTCTCATCTTGATACTATCCCCATATCATATAAAGAGTTGTATGAAAAGCTACTTGAAGCACGAGAAGTGGATCCATATTATATAAAACCGTTCCAACCTCCGTATCCAAATTGGTATGACATCAACGTTCATTGTGAATATCATGCCGGAGCTCAAGGACATACCATCGAGAATTGTCTTGCCTTCAAACGACGAGTTCAAAGTCATTTAGATCATGGAACCTTACAATTTATGGTAAATGATCATCCTAGTTTGGTAACCGAGGGTCCTGATAGATTAATACCAAAAGTCTTCAAATGTAAGAATATCAGTAGGGGCGCCCAGAGAGAAGAAGATTTGCTGAGGTTTGAAGCTCAAATACGTCATTTGAAAATTGAAAACGATAAATTGAGCACCAAAATGGAAACCATACATGAAGACTTCCAGAAGGTCAGTCAAGCCTTTCAAAATGCTGGTATAGGAAACACCCCAGAAGAGTGGATAGCAGAGGTCACCAAACTGAAAAAGAGTTGCAACATACATGAAGATCTTGTCCAAAAAACTTTTTGAACACAAATGTTCTCTTACAAGGGAAAATGAGCAACTCCGAGAAGTGACACAGGAGATGAAAGAACATCAGAATATCATGGAAGAAGCTGCAGTCCAGACAAGCAATATGACACATAAGCTAATAAACTAACTTGGTTTTAGAGAAGAAAATGGGAAAGTTATTCCCTATATGTAAAGTTTTGTTGAAGTTAGGACTGAAAGTTGTCCCCTACATGTAAAAGTTTTGTTTGATGTACTGAAGCTTTTGTGTTCAATGAAATCTGTTCTAAGATGATCACTCTTAAGTAACACCTTTTCATACATGCATTTACATTTTGTATCTGTGCATTTTCATTTTGTATTTTTACTTTTTATATCTTTGAATTGCACATTTTGCATTCTTATTTTTCCATTTATGCATTTTTCACATTTTTATTTAAGTACTGTCATGTACTTTAATTATAAAAACATGTTAATAATTAATGAAAGGTTTTGTAACAGTAAAACCAAGGTCATTCATTCATATTACTTTACTGTCATCATGAAAACAATGGAGCAATCTTATAAGGGACTACAAGACCAGTGGCCAGAACAATTGACAGGGTTACCTCATGATATAAGGAAAGAAACATCAGATTCAGTACCAGATGGATCAAATCAAATTATTCATTATGTGACATCTGATAAAGAAGAGATAATTGATAAAGAGCAATCATGCTGTCAGATTGAAGAGTCGAAAATGGTAAAACCCTCCAGGGCATCCCAATTGAACCCAAAGAATAGCCTTGTTCATTATTCGCAATATGAGGAAAGATTCAAGAAGATAGATGAAGCAATCAAAAATATGAAATGTGTTGATACTTCCCACAAAGAATTAGAAGCAAGAGAGCTCAGCTTGATTCCAGATTTGATTATTCCCCATAAATTCAAAATGCCTAATTTTGAGAAATATGATGGCACCAGTTGTCCCTTAATCCATTTGAGAATGTTTTGCAGAAAAATGGAAGGATATTTGAGTTCTAATGATCTATTAATTCACTCTTTCCATGATAGTCTTGTTGGCCCAACAGTAGTCTGGTACAATCAGTTGACCCAAGAACAGATCAAGAGATGGGTAGATCTAGCTGATGCATTTTTGAGACAATATCGGTATGTTAAAGGATTAGCTCCAACACGTATGGATCTTCGAAGAGTAAAGAAGAAAACCAATGAAAGATTTCAAGAATATGCCCTAAGATGGAGAGGAGTGGCAGCACAAGTTCAACCTTCCATGTTAGAAGAAGAAATATCACGTATGTTTCGTGATTCCCTTCCAACGCCTTTCTTCGAGTTAATGTAGGAAAATCCGACAAACGAATTCGAGAATCTTGTGACAAGTGGAGATTTAATTGAGAATGTAATCAGTGAAGAAAACTCAAAAGTCACATCCAAGAGCCCGACTGATCAGAAAACAAAAGCTGATGATATGAATGTATGTCACATCCAGAATCCCCGTAACTGCAAAAGAAAAAGAGCAAGTAACTGTTCGGATCGACCAAAGAAAGTCATACGATCAAGAAAAACTTTGGAAGTGTTCCAAACTTCCATTTCAGACTTGTATCCTCATTTGGTTAAAGGTCAATACATCACACCAAGACCAACTAAAATGACATCAAACCCTTCTGCTCATAGCTATGATCAAAATAGTGTTTGTAATTTCCACTTGGGGGTAAAGGGGCATTCTACAGGCAATTGTAGGCCATTGTTAAAAGAAATTGAGATGCTTGTTGACAAAGGGGTTTTGACACAAGAAATGATCAAGAAATGGGGGGCAAATGAAGAAAAGAACCCTGATCCTATTACATACCATTATAGGAGTAATGAGGCATAATAAAATAAATAAGTGGAAGTGTTATCTACCACTATAGTACTTTTCTATTTTCAGCATCTTGTTTGAACTTGTTTTTGTTTCTTTCTCCGCTTTTTGTGCAATAAATAAATGTGTGTTGCTTTTTATGGTTATGAGCAAAGAATCAAGTTTTAATCTTGAGATTATTGAGTATCAAGTAGATTAAATATTCTTTTAAATTTGTAAGAGTTATAGATCTATTGGCAAGTGATAAAATTATATCTTCCATATCCCATCCAACACCAATTACTCGACCTTTACCAAAACCAAATCCTGACACTACATTTATCTGAGACTCTGAAGAAATGTCTCTACCTGTTTTTGAGACACAAACTCTAGATGTTTACCTTCTCGGGTAGAGTCGATTGATTGATGATACTACCTTCCACCATATACATGACTTTAAGAGTCACACATTTATCCTTCCAAACACAAAACCATCATAAACCAAAAGACCTCAAAAGAACCAAACTTTCAATTTTCCGTGAATTTTACTGCAAGAAGAGACGAGATGAGGCATCATGGACCAACTCATTGATGATAATTTCGAGTGATTAGGGCATACTCAAAGAAGAAGGGGAAAGTGATTGATTGAAATAAATATATCATGCATTAATTACATTTTTCATGTAAGTAAAATTAATCTTGAATATTCATCCACCTGGAGATACCTCTTTTTACAAAGGTTTCTGTGTATGAGATGACGAACGGCATTGTTTCATTTATCCTTTAATATATATATATATATATATCCTTTGTTGTCCCCATTTGAGCCTGAATAATTTTTCTTCTAATTCAACCCTAACCAAGGATCACCCTCTACATTGGGGGGCAAGGTAAAGGATATTGGCTCACAAAAATAAAGATTGTCAATACAGTTTTATTACGAAGACAAGTTTTCATGAAGTCATGAAAGTTTTGAACTACAAAGTATGTCAAATACAGAGTGCTTGAAGATCAATCCAATCAAGAATAATGGAAAACCTCTAAAATGCAAAAGGAAAAGGAGGTGCTCAAAGCAATTGAAGTATTATACTCATCCAGCAAAGAAAGAAGGAAAAAAAAAGAGAAGAAAAAAAAGGAAAAGGGAAAATTGAATCAAGATGGGTGATTTATTGAGCCTCAAGTTACAAGGTTGATCAAATACAAACAAGAAGAGCAAGAAATGCTGGAGATATGAAAAAATGGAAATGAATCCAAAATTTGGCAGTCTAGGGATCCAGTTGATAGAAATTCCCAACAAAGCAGATCCAAGTTAAGCAAGGCAAGATTGATGGCATCAGAATGAATTGATCCTTGGTTTGATTACCCTTAAACACTTATTTGGGCCTTTTTATCCCTTTCTTTCGTAACCATAAGCCATGACCTACGTTACGTACCTGAAAAGTCCATTTTAATCATACATGGTTTTCTAAGTAAAAGACAATATCTTCAGAATTCATTCTGCCTCTCAAGATTGATTTTTATTTGCAAAAATTGGTTTTTAAAATCTTTAATGCATGATATGAAAATGATAAAAGGGGGTTCAATATGTAAATTTTAAATAACATTTTAGAACCACAGGAGGATTCGAGTTGAAAACCTAAAAAGGCGACTCGAATATTGAATGGTGCAACAACGACATAAGAGACAATTTTAAGCTCTTAAAAGGAGCACCGCACATCCCAAAAACGTTCCTGAGATTCTGGAAACGAGAAGCATCTCTACAAGATGAACATAACAACCATTTCTTCAAGTTAGTGGAAGCCCGAAGCGACATACTGAACCAACTTGAAAGAACCTACTTTACCAGAATCAACCTACACCTCAAATCAGTCAATAATTTTGACACTTGCCATAGGACTATGATTTTTGAATGATTTAAAAGTGTAGTTGATTTATTTGATATTTATTAAACTCATTATTTATGATCTGATTCTATTGTGAACCTAAGAAGGGCAATACTTTGTAAAAGTCTTTCATTCTTCAATAAACAAAGGAGGAAAAAACATTTTCAAACAGGACAGTCTCAAATGAGGAAGGTCCTTGAAGCAATTATTGCTTATTCTACCTCTGTTGTAGAAAAAGAATAAACAAGGCCAGAGGAATGAAGCACTTCACATTTTTTGAAGGCAAGTGGTCCAAGAAGCCAGAAAGTCTGGGGAATTGAACTTGTGACACTCTCCTATGACATTATTAGTAGCTCATCAAGAAAGATTATCATTTATCTCATGTCGAGGTCGATAAGCATCACCAGACAAATTACTTTCCCCCAGCCATTGATCCATGTTTCTGGCAGATTACATCACAGAGATATAGGTCCCAGTAAGATGTATTATGGGAATGAACAAGTCACTATCTGCGCTCTGGTTATACTATGATGCTGGCTCAAGTCTTGATACATCATTGCTACTTCTTCTAGGCCGATCATTTTCTTTGTCAAGATGATACCCATTATGTCCTTCAGAAGATTGCTGAATTTGAATTTAAGGACTTATGGCACAGAATAAGACATTGGAACAAATTCTACATTTGTATGCCGTATAGGATTCTAAAAGTTGAGATAACCAGTTTTACCATCAACTAAACCTTTCCATGGTTAGGGAAGAGTGGGATATGGCAGTGTGTATTTTGGAGCAGCAGAATAGACAGTCACTGTGGCAGTCATTGCAAGAAAATGCACTAACAAAAATCTTCTAGTTCATCATGATGACGTTTATTTCTTCTAGTAAGGTTGTTACGCTGGATGACACTGACAACAAGGTCGAATTTGACAAATCTACTCATCAATTGCTCCAACCGATCATCATTCAGTTCTTGCACATTTGTTTTCAAAAATATGCCAAGACAGTAGAAGACATCCTCTGCATCACTGATTCCAGAGAAAAGAGACAAGATATTGATATCATTGGGGAACTTGTCTCTAGCATATCCTCCTCCTCATGTATGGTTTTTAGGGAAACCTAGAAGCATTTCCACCTCATCAGGTTCAAGTGGAGTAACTTTATTCCTTCCAACCCATACCAGATTCCATTTTCAGCACTCATCAAGAACATACTTCTGGACACTCGAAGGTGGCTCATTGTCATAAGCTTCAAGAGCCTTACAGATCCTTTCTGTCAATTTGGCACTTCCTGTACATGTTTATAAACAATTCAACTTTGTTCTTGGATCCTAGGAAGGCCATCTTTTCTTTGTCAATGGAAAAACATCAGCACATGGAGGAAGCAGAATAAGAGAAAATCTGTTTTCAATTGGCAGATTATGAACATAGCCCTTTTCATTGTAGTAGCATGAAAATGCTTCAAATTTACAAATTATGGCTCTACATCGAATAAGTACTATGATATTCCAGTCCAAACATTAACTGGAACAAGTGCCATGTGCTCATAGTAGAAATAAGAAGACCTAATAGTATCTTCTGGAAGTGTTCTTTGAGTTATCTGATCTGGTTTGGTATGAACCCTAAAACCAATCATTGGATTTAAAAGAGATGAATTTGCTCATAGTAGAAATAAGGAGACCCAATAGCATCTTCTGGAAGTGTTCTTTGAGTTATCTGATCTGATTCGGTAGGAACCCCAGAACCGATCATTGGAATTGAAAGATGAACTGCATGATCATCTTCATTAATAAGCTTCTTTTCAAATTTCCTGTGCTTCTTCCTTTTCCACAAATCATGGCCCAAGTTTCACCTTTGCTTGTAATTGGGATCATTGCATAATGGCTTCCTATCTTCTACCATAAAAAGTGCATCAGTAACCTTAGCCATTTGATCAGCACATATAAAATCTGTCAATTCTACAATTGATGAATCTGAACCACATCTCTCCATGGTTATTAAAGCCTCAACCTCTGAGAATCCCATTTTTGTCAAGTATAACAGTTTACTCTACTCATCAGAATCAGAATTCATGATTTCCTCGATATCAGAAAAACTATCAATATCTATGAAATCATTCTGAAAGATCGCTTCATAATCAGATGAGTTGTTATCAGAATCAACATGTTGCATGGGTGCAGATTTTTGATGAGCGTGTACCATTGTATATGTAGTCTTGCCATTGCATCAAATTACTGTTTGCATAAATTGGTTTCTCTCCCACAGAAAAGTATATTTCAGAGATGGCCTTCACTGAAAAATGATAAGCCACTATGTCAGCCTAGAACAGATTACCAAGCTATTTTTACTTCACTGTCTGACTAAATCCCTCCAGATACAGAAAATGGTCACCTCATTCAGAAGACACATATTTCAGACATTTTTGTCAGAATGATTGAATACTTCTTAAGTTTGTGACAACATAAAGAGAATTTCAGTTACTTGACAATACTACTGTTTAGTAACATCAGAATGAGAGTATTCAACATAAATAGATTTGGGGCACGAATAAAGCTACAAGTACCTACAACAATTCATTGTCAAAATTGGACCTCGTGGGGATCATGACATTCCAATCAAACAAAGATTGAGAGTGAATCAGATAAATCTAGAGGGACATCTTGAGGGCCCATTTCAACCAGAAATAGAATATTGGGGCATTTTGAAGGCTCACAGCAATATGAATATTTGGGCATTCTTGGAGGCTCATCTCAACAAGAAGTAATGTTGAGCATACTTTTAACATCTGTATCAGCAAATATTGGGGCATTTTAAAGCTCGCTTCATACAGATCCATGTGGGGTATTTTGAAGACTCAGATTACAAAGCAATATTGGGGCATGCTGAAGACCCTTTTCAAACAGAATCAGAAATGTTGAAATATTCTGAATATTTATCAGCAAAATGCTGGGGCATGCTGAAAGCCTATTTCATCAGAATCAGAACTGTTGATGATCATTTTGAACCATTAGCCAATGTTGGGGCATACTGAAGGCTCACAACATCCTGTGTAAAGATCATTGACTTGAACAAATATTTCCAATGAGACAGAAAGATATGAAGAATGAAAATGGTGAAACATTGACAGTCGAGTTGACTATACATAATTGCTTCGTTCATCAGTGTGTTCTTTGATAAACTACATTACGGTTGCATGAATAAAGATGATCCCCAGGTAGACTACTTGATCCAGGGTTCAGTTCCATAAGATCTCAGCATTGAATTTGGCCTTTTGTGTGTCGGCGATAATTGAAAATATTCCTTTGAGATTCCTAGCAAATAGTTTCAACCATACTATTGAGATTATAAAACTGTTTTTCACATCAGTTTTTGCTTCCTTAATGACATTGAAAAGGGAGACTCGACTCTCACTGTTATTCCCGTTGTTATTTGGGATCGTCATTGCTAGCCAAGATGAACTGAGTTTTCATCTATTTTGGTTTTATCATTTGTATTTCATCCCCAGCTGCAAAAATTCCATGGATATCTTTCTGTACATTGATCCTACAGTTGATGTGTTTCTACTTCCTACAAAGATCATTATAAAAGAAAATGTAATCAGTATCACATTTGTCTTTGCCCGAGATGATATCAAGATCAGTTAGTGTCTCCTATTCAATTCGACACCAGCATATCTTATGAATTTGACCAACTTTTTGGTCATACCAACATTACACTTGAATCCCCACTGAGTTTTTGTTCTCAAATGATCTTGTGACATCATTCAAAAGCTTTGGACACTAGGCAAAGAGCTTCAATGTTTGAGAACATCTGAGCAGAAGCCACAAAAAAATGAATGTGTTGTCAAATGTTTTACGAACATCTGAGCAGAAGCCACAGGAAAAGATGAATGCACTGTCAAATGTTTTACGAACCTGTTATTCTGATGCTGAACCAATGTTGCGATCATATGGTTTCCATTTATTGATCCAAGATGAAGTCTGTCTTCTTCAACCCCAAGATTAGAAGTGAGATATAATGAAGATTTCTTTCCAAGGAAAGCTGAAAATTTTGACAACAAGAAACTAGTGGAGCCAACTAAGATCAAACAATAGGTTGTTGTTAAACATCTTTACATGATATGGTTTGAGTTGTTTTGTTCGAGATCCAATTAGATGTGGAGACATGAAAGGAATTGGAATAAATCATCCTTGTGATATGTTTCAAGAGTCAAATCAGATCAGACTCTACTCTCCTAATTAATCCCTGCTAAGTCAGGCATATCTACATCTACACTCTTCAAAGATAATAGATTCTCTTTTTAAAGATGAAAGCTTTATGGGATTTACACACAAGTCCAAGCAAATAAAGTTGGTTTTATCCAAGACAAAATCGGGCATCAGGGTTATAATTTTGACTACGACAAAAGTTCCACAAGTGAAACATTTCTTCTAAGACTTTCATGAAGCAAAGAAGACAGCAAAGATACAAGTTGATCAGATGATTCTGCATGAATGCAAGCTTGATAGCATAATTTTCTACACTGATATCCAGAAGTAACCCTGACAATAAATGATGAACTGAAGGAAGATCTAGTTCACCACTTTGAAGACAAATAAAGATTGCATCAACATTCATGCATTCATAAAAACATCATTTACACAATAAAAAATGCATTACATTGATACATCTGAGTGCATTCAAACATGAAGTTTTACAGATCTCCGGAAGAACGAAGAAGGTAAAAAAATACCTTACAAGAAGAAGGTATTCAAAACCAAAAATACAGGAATCACGCAAACATCTGAAGAAGAGATGGACGCAATCCACAAAAATGAGTATTATCTGGAGATTGGGGCATGTTACCCAATCAACATGTTATCTTGAAAAATAATGAGAAAAAGATTTCCATAGTTTCTCATTCAATCTTTTCTGAAAATAAAATTGTTGAATAGTAAGAAAACAATTTTCATAGTTTCTTACTTAGTAAACTATTTCCCACATCTGTAAGTCCTTCAGTGCATGATGTTTCCAAAAAGCCTTCGGGAGCTTTTTTGATGTTTTCAAAGCCTTAGGGTCATCTGTAAGTCCTTCAGTGCATGATGTTTCCAAAAAGCCTTCGGGAGCTTTTTGATGTTTTCAAAGCCTTCAGGTCATCTGTAAGCCCTTCAGTGCATGATGTTTCCAAAAAGCCTTCGGGAGCTTTTTGATGTTTTCAAAGCCTTCGGGTCATCTGTAAGCCCTTCAGTGCATGATGTTTCCAAAAAGCCTTCGGTAGCTTTTTGATGTTTTCAAAGCCTTCGGGTCATCTGTAAGCCCTTCAGTGCATGATGTTTCCAAAAAGCCTTCGGGAGCTTTTTGATGTTTTCAAAGCCTTCGGGTCATCTGTAAGCCCTTTAGTGCATGATGTTTCCAAAAAGCCTTCAGGAGCTTTTTGATGTTGTCAAAGCCTTCGGGTCATCTGTAAGCCATTCAGTGCATGATGTTTCCAAAAAGCCTTCGGTAGCTTTTTGATGTTTTCAAAGCCTTCGGGTCATCTGTAAGCCCTTCAGTGCATGATGTTTCCAAAAAGCCTTCGGTAGCTTTTTGATGTTTTCAAAGCCTTCGGGTCATCTGTAAGCCCTTCAGTGCGTGATGTTTCCAAAAAGCCTTCGGGAGCTTTTTGATGTTTTCAAAGCCTTCGGGTCATCTGTAAGCCCTTCAGTGCATGATGTTTCCAAAAAGCCTTCGGGAGCTTTTTGATGTTTTCAAAGCCTTCGGGTCATCTGTAAGTCCTGCAGTGCATGATGTTTTTAAGACCTCTGGAATGATGTTTTCAACATTTCAGTCTTACTTAAAAGAAGTCAAATGAAAAATTATTGTTTTTTCGTCTTTGCTCTATTCTTGTTAACACAAGAATGAGCAAAGAGGGGCAGTTGTGAACACTAATTTTTCATTTTACTTAAATTATTATTATTAAAATTATTATTATTATTATTATAAATATTATTATTATATTATTATTATTATTATATTATTATTAAATAATTATTACAAACCCAAATAATCAGGCCCATTTTACAAGCCCAAACCCTAAACCCAATTAGGGTTTTCATTCATCTCTAGCCGCCTCATCATCACAGCCGTTGGATCTGAGAGATCCAACAGATCCAACGGTCCACAGGAGGTCCAACAATGCAGCTAGGGTTTCTAAACCCTAGTTTCTACGTAGCCACGTCCCAGCCGCTGCTCCAAAGTTCCAGTGAGTTCCAGCCGCCTTGCCGACGCTTCAGTGCCACGATGACCTCGCCAGAAGTCTCCAGAAGGCCAGCTGCTCCCCACATGTCACGGCTATGGGGTGAGTCACCACATAGCTCGGTGACTCACCAAACTCGATCCTCTATTGTCCGGTCCGACGAAAGCCTCGGGGTGGCTATAAAAGCCACCACACCTGCAAGAAAGAAAACCACGGCGGAGAACGACAACAAACAAAAAATAATAATAAAAAGAGGGGCAACAGAGACGAGCCAAAACCCACAACCAGCATAAAACCAAAACAGAAAACAAAGAAAGAAAGAAAAGAAAGAAATGGGAAAGCTTGGCCCTTCGGGCCAGGCGTTTAGGGTATATATACCCCTTCCCGAACGACGTCGTTTTGGGAAAGGGTATACGCGTAATTTACATGTATGGCTAAACCCTTTCCGCAGTCACTCCGAGTTTGTAACATTACAAATTAGTCACTGAAAGCAAGTTTTGATTCTTTTAATTATGTCATTCAATTTTATTTTATTACATTTTAGTCATTATCAGTTTATATATATATTTAGGGTAAATAACTGATTTAGTACCTTATAATTTTATTAACATTTATTTTAACCCGATTAATTAAATAAGGCTAAATTACATTTTTAGCACTTAGAGTTTTATTTATTCGAGATAGAGCCTTTAAACTTTGATAAATTTTATTTTAATCACTGATTAATTAATTAAGGGTTAATTACACTATTAGTAATTTTTTTTATGATGATTCAAATTATGTTTATAATTTAAATAATTTTACATTATTATTATTTTATTTATTTTTAGTCATTGTTTAGTTATATTTTAACTTAATTTTTATTATTTTAATATATTTTAAATCATTACTTTAATTATTGTTTTACTATATTATAAATATATATATTATTTATTTATTTAATAATGTTTATTTATTTTCCATATTAAAGAAAAGGGCAGTCTTAATACAACTGGATGTCATATTCTGGTATTTTAAAACTAACTATTATAAAAATTATAATTGAGTTTTATTACATTTTTATTTATTAATATCGAAGAAAAGAGCTGTCTTAAGGTACCTAGAAGCACTTTTCTGATATTTCTAAATAAATAAATATCTTATTTATATATATTAATATATTTTCTTAAAATTATAAATTTGAAATAAAAAGATTATGAATTAAATATATTTGAAAAAAAATTTCTTCTAATAATAGAGACAATTTATAGTTAATAAAGTACCAATTTTGGGCGTTGTAGGGGTGTTAATCCTTCCCTAAACGTAACCGACCACGAATCCCTTTTTATTAATAAAAAATAATGAATTTTTGGTTAAACGCAGATCAGTTTATCTTTTAACTGATGTTTTCTTAAAAACTCTTTTAAAAGATGATTTTTAGGTATTCGACCTACCTGACCCAAAAGGCCGATGGCGACTCCCAAATTATTTTAAAAACCATTTATTCACATTACTTTTCCCGCCAAATAAAAAATTTCGTGCCCGGGCGAAAACCGGTTACGACAGACGGCAATGGGAGGGTATTCACCGTTGTCATCTCATTCGTGCGATGGCCCTACAGATGAGGAGTTTGACAGTCAGCATGAGATGGATACGAGTTGTGAACTGAGACGACCGACATCCGATTACGATAACGGCTTTCACAATAACCGTAGCGGAGATGAAGATGAAGTCGAGGCTGATGTCAAGTCATTGTGTGAAATAGAGGAGTGTGTCGCAAGTCAACCGGATGAAAACGAGAATGTCACACATAGTTTAGTTTCTGGGAGGAAGCCGCGGAGAGACCGTGCAAGTCCAAGAAGTTACACGGGATCGGGTGTTTCCTTTACACATAGTAACGGAGAGAAGAACATTGGCGATGTGGATATAATAGACAAACTCGATGTTGAGTCTACGACTTCCGATGCGTCGTCTATGTCAACTGCCGGCTGACCGATGGTTCGGCCCTCGGATTATTTAGAGCAACACTTGCACATTTTGACGTCTTTCCAAAGTTATAATCCAAAAGTTGTCAAGTCGCTCGATTGTCTTTTAAAAGCTGTTTTAGCTCTAAAAATAATCGTTAAATATATTAAATGATAAATTATTTTCACAAAGATAATATCCCAATAATTTAACTCATTTTTAATATATAATTTAAGAAAAATAAAACGCTATTGGATAATGGAACAACGATAGCTCAAATGGATTTTGAAAATTTCAAACACCCATCCCGACGTGGACATAAATCAAATAAAGAATCACCACAATGACACGAGGAGCCGGGTATGGGCTTTTATTAATTTTAGGGTAAACTATATCATTAATCACTCAACTATTTACTCCTTTTACTTTTATCACTAATATTTTAATTTTATCAATCATACCATTAAACTATTTAATTATTCTCAATCAAGCTACTTGCCCTTAACATTTAACAAATTAAGTGATGTGGCCGTTATATATTTTAATATAATTACACATTTGATATAATTACACATTCTCTTAATTTAGTCATACTATTAATAAATTAAATAAATTAATAATTAAATCAAATATTGGAGATTTGGATTTATTTTAATTCAATATAATTATTTTCCATCAATCAGACGGTCCCTCTGACTGAAAGAACAAAGCAATTAAATTGGGGGAATGGAGATTTGAATTTGGGACACAACGCAGTGGCGGATCCAGAAATTTAAGAACGAGATCCAAAATTTTAATTTTCTTTTCTTAAAAATAATAGGTATGCAAAAATTGTAATTTTTTTAATTCTTTTTAATACATTAAATTAAATTTAACCACTTTTATAAAATAATAAAGATAAACTTGTCCCCTATAGGGCTTAGTGCATCGCCACTGACACAACGGTAATCAGCCAAATACCAAACCGCTTAGGTTCAATTTACAACTTCTTTTATATAACTTTTATTTTAATGTATGAATACTTAACTTATATAATATATTATATTTATTAACTTCAAAATAATATTTTTATCATAAAAATCTATTTACTATTACACTAATTTTATAAATATATTTTATCCTCATATAAAATTTAAAAATATATTTTATTATTATTTTAACTTTTTAACTTTTGGAAGTATATATTTTATCTGAATTTCTTAAATATATTATATTATTATTTTAAATAATTTAATATATTTTGTTTTAATCTTAACTTAATTATTCTTATTTTAACTTAAAAATATTTTATTCTTATCATAACTTAAAATTTTTATTTTAACTTAAAAACATATATTTTATTCTTAACTTAATATATATATATGTATTATTTTTATCTTAAATTAAAAAATATTTTGTTTTTATTCTTAATTTAAAAATATTTTTAACATAAATTTAATAATTAAAGTAAGATAAAAATATATAAATTTGAATAAAAATAAAAGAAGTTGTCAATCTTAAAATATATCTATTTTGCATGATTTAAGTTTTTGAAACCAAAGGGTTACAATAACATACATATATAAATAAAGTTGTACACTAAAACATAGCAGCGGCTTAAGCCTAGTGGTTTGGTGTTTGGTTGTTTTCCCGAGCGGCCATCTTTGTTTTCTTTCAACTAAGAGGGTAGTTGGTTGAAAATATGGCACTATTTGATTCAATTATTAAATTTTTTAATAGTAGGATTAAATTGAGAAGATGTATAAATAATAGTGACTAAATATGTAATTATAAAAAAATACTTAGCTCTCGTTAAACTGAGAGAATTTGTAAATAACAGTGATCAAATGTATAATTAAAATGTTAAATGTTAACGATAAGTGGTAAAAGATCGATAGTAAAAATAAAAGGACTAAATAGTTGAGTGGTTAATGATATAGTTTACCCTTAATTTTAGTAAAGTTGCTTATGTACAAGGTTATTTATTTTCCTGCACAAGATTGAAAGTTGACGGTGATTTATCATGTCTTCAAGAGATAAAAATATTAATCTTATATTATAAAGAAAAAAAAACTAAAACCTAAAAGTAATAATATTTATATGTTATCATATATACCATTTTTAAAAATAATTTCTGTATTGGATTAAACTTTAAAAATATAAATAATAATGACCCGTGACACACATGACGACATACAACATTAATTCACCTTTAATAAGAAAAAAAATACAAATCCTGAATGTATATTGATGAGAAAAATAATTGAACAGCAGAAAACAGATTTTAAGCACCACATTTAGGGATCATGGAATGTCCCCCGCAAAATTATACTATGAACAGATAAAGCACAAGGAAAAATCAATAAATTAATAACTAGCGCTTAAAATGGAATTTAATGATACACAGAATACAAATGGTGTAAGGCACGGTTGTACCATGAATTAGTTTCTGGGATTTTGATCCCATGAATCAATTACAAGGATGGGTTGAGACCTACAGCCACGGGTTATCCTTAATCCATCCAGAATGCTGATACTGCGGTCAGTCGATCTATCCGAGTTACTTTCGACCGTGCGTATGGACATTTTCGGCTTCATTCTATGTTCCGACTCCCTGTCAATAAGGTGTTTTCGGTTTGTTGTCTCTCTTAAGCTGAACCTTCAGTTTCTTGCCGCCTAACTGGCATCCGTTCATCGTGTTTATCGCATTTTGAGCAGCTGCTGGAGAGTCGTAACTTACGAATCCTGCAAAGAGGGGGTTCTTGAGAGAGAGAGAGAGAGAGAGAGCTCCTTACTGCTTGTATCAAATTGGAAAGTAAAATAAAATGCACTCACCGAAACATTTACTAGCCCCCGTTGCTTTGTCGACGAAGATCTTTGCACTTAAAACCCTGCCGAAACCTTGAAAAGCATTAGCCAATTCCTGATCACCGAACTCCTGAGGTATGTGATATATAAATAGATTTGCACCAGGTGGACCTAGGGCAGAACATAGACTAATTAATCAATAACATGCCACCACAAAGAATCTGTTTTCAGAGAAGACAACAGAACTAAGATGAAAATAGATAGCAAACCTTCAATCTGACCTCCCGAACTTGTACCAACGCCGAAAGATGCTGAAGAATTACTGCTTGTATTTGCTTGTGACATTGAACCAGGTGAAACGGTCAATGGACGGTGGCCCATGATTCCTCCTGGATATGGCATGGGGTACCGAAGGCCGTGCACGCCCGGGTAGCCCGAGCCAACGTAATTTCCAGGAGGCATAGCATAATTTCTAGGAGCAATATTGGGAGCGAAGTCGGGTCTTATTCCTCGCAAAGCACTTTCTTGGTTTACTGGAGGAATCATATTGTGAAATGCAGGCTGAATCTGCATTGGTGGAAAGCGGTACGGCATAAGTCCATAACTTCCTGGAGCCTAATAAATGATGAGATGATCATGATCAATCACATTAAGATATAAATGCCATTTACAACTCTGTTACAGCTAAAAGGAGGAACAGAACCACTGACTATTCGCTAAATATGCCATTTATGAACTTTAAAGATTGCTCCATGCAGAGAAGGGAAAACTACCTGATATCCATATCCATTGTATGGGGGAGCATAACCCATTGGCAAGGCTCCAAACAATGAAGGATTCTGTGAATCAGAATTTGGTTTATTCGAAGCTTGAAATTGGGCTGTCTGGGCCCTTCGTGCTTGTCTTTCCTTCTCTGTATCTGCCCATTTGACAACGAGAGGGACACTTGAACCCTAAAATAGCAGGAAAAAAAGACCAGCATATAATACACCTTTATTTGAAAATAACTCACTCACCAGACATGATAAGAAGCGACTTAACTCATGTTTGGATTTTTGAAGGGGGCCTTTTGATTGAAGATCAACAATCAAGTAAATGATCCAGGTCTAGTGAAAACAATATTCCCAAATGTGTACAAGCACTTTGTAAATAGGTAGGGGTGTAGAAGGAGATTCAGATGTAAGCATTACTGTATCTTGGTCAAGATAAAATATGGGTTTCTAACAAGAGAATACTTGCTTGATAACTTTGATACTAGTTGAAACATGCAATTAACCATAATGATGGTTTTTTTTTTGGTTCATCACAATAGGAGGGAGGGAGATGGGTCACATCAAGCTTGACTACTATTCCAATGCCAACTTATTACAATCTTTGCCACTAGAACTACGGATTTTTTCACATGATGGCTTTCTTTTCATGGATTGCATACATAACAGGGATATTGCCACAAAAGTCATCTTTTGATACCTGGGAAAATAATTTCCATATTTATATGGGAATTTTTACTGATTTGAACTTTATCATTAAGCTAATAAAGTATAAAGGGATATCTAAAAATTTGATATCATAACTTATTTTCTCAGAATGAAAATGATTAGTACATAACTGTTATAGTTCAAATGCATTGAAACATTTAATATGCAAAAGAGACCACATAAAACAGGTTAGAGACTCAGAACAATCTTTCAGGTAATTTGTTGATTTTTAACAGCAGAAACATTAATGAATACAAACCTCCATTTTATGCTTTCCATTAATGGCCTGCATAGCATCAAGGGCTTGATCTTTAGTCTCATATTTCAAAAAGGCACAGCCTGCCATAAAGAAAACAATACAACGGCAATTCAAATATTCAAATCAACTTAAGATTGAGGCTTTATTGTTTATAAAATTAAGCACCTCGAACATTTTCTTCTTTAAAGAAAAGGATATCCACGATCAAAGAATAAGTACCTTTACTTGTTTGTTGTGAACCTCTATTAATCTGAAGGTCCTTTATGGTTCCATATTTAGAAAATAAAGCAGCAACTTCAGCTTCGGAGACATTCTTTGGCAGCATGCCAATGAAGAGCTTGTGCTCTAGTAGAAGAAAACAACAAATCCTGGTTATGCATAAATAGCCTTTCCAAACTCATAGGCAGAAAAATGATAAGAATTTATTTCACTCAAGTTATGTATACCTAATCTTTCCAACTCGCCATCCGCATACTTCACTTGCAACGGACTAGATGCCTGAAACAGAAGGATAAAAAAGAATGAAAGATGGGTTCTGATCAGGTTAACAATAAGACTCACACAGTAAATGTAACACTCCGAAATCCGGCCTAGAAGTTTCGTTTAAGTAAATCCGACCTTAGAATTGGTAAATTTTGAAATTCAGAACTTAATTGGAAGAAATGCAAAGTTGAAGGATCTAATTAAATTAAAGTCTGACATTTAGAGAGCTAGATCGAATGAAATCTAAATCTGGTGTCTTAACCGGAAGATTTTGAGAAAATCAAGGACCTTATTGAAAACGGGTAAAAACATTAAGTCTATTCTTAGAACCCTAAGATTCTTTGGGGATACATTTTGTAATTTCCTAATTTTTGGTGTAAAGCTAAAATGATAAAAATATATATATATAAACATTTCAAAGTTGGCCTTGGAAGGCCTCAAACCCGTGCCCTGCGCTTGGAGTGCAAGTTGCTTTACCGCTGTCTAGATGCAATGTCTAAATCGAGTGTTGAGAGTTACAGTGAAAGTGATCTCTGATTCTCTATGAACAGTAATATGACATCGGACATGTGATTACAATAAAGAACTTCAAATTGAATTTTCCCAAATCTTATCCTTAAAAGTATGACTGACAGGATCAAGACATCAAGTTACCATTTACCAATCAATCTAAATCTTAGACCAGGGGGTATATCATGTTGTATAAAAAGCATATCTGACAGCACCACATCAAAATACATGTTAATCACCAAAGCAAAAATCGTAAACATGACTTGCCACAGTCCATCCCAACACTAGAGAGGTAAGCCATAAATTAATCCGATCATACAAGTAACCATCTTAAAATAGGTTGATCAACAACCTTGTTTCAGTAGCAGTATAATTCTAATGATAAGCTACGTTTTGGCTCCCTATGCAATTTTATGCAGGCCAATCAAATACGAAAGGCATTCACTAAAATAATATGGTAGAACGACAGACTCAAGATACCAATTCACTTCAGATGAGCTAGAATAAATAATTATCAACTTACACACTCTTACATTCTACAGCTGCATTATCTGCGTGTACCCTAATCAGCATGCCAGAGCAGTTAAGAACTCCTACTAAGTTTGCTACAAAAAGCCAAATGGACACAAACTAGTTCTATATGCCGACGACCTTGGGTGCTACATTTACAAATTAGCTGCCGGAATAAGCTAATTACGTCAACTTAACTAACAATGTGGCAACGGATCACTAAAAGGCAAGGCAAAACAAGGAAACAAGAAATTTAAAAATTGAACTAACCCCAGGCAAAGTCTTCTTATTGTGACAAGCATTGATCGCCTTATCGGCCTCCTCTCTCGACGGGCATATAACAAAGCAACATCCTTAACAACATATACAGCAAAAAACACACACGAAAAAACCTCAAAATTAGGGTCCTAAACACCACAAATCTCACTCCAAATTAAACGAATCAAGCAAATCACTAAAAAAAAAGAATAAAAAATCCAACAAAGAAAGGCAAAGAGAAATGCGAGAGATTTGAAACTTTGCAATTAAACAATAAATTTGCTGTGAGAAAATAAAAGGAAGTTGAACCTCTAGAGGCGCGAGTGGCCTTGTCCCTGATGATGTTGACTTCATCGACCAAAGCAAACTCGTTGAAGATTGCAAGAACTTGAGCTTCCGTCATGTGCTTCGGCACTTGACCAACGAACAGCTTCACGCACTCCTCGCTCGTTGTGCTCTTCTCCTTTTCCCCCTCCGCCATCAATGCCTGCCCTTCCTCCTCTCTTTTCTCAAACAAAATTTGTCTTTGATTTTAGCGAATTTATTTATTTATGGTTAATTTTTGGAGTCGTCTCTTCCCCGATGGCAAAGTTGGATTTAATGTAATTAAAGGACACACACAGAGCAAAAGTAGGGATGGTGTTTGGATTTATTTACGATACTGCCCTTACAGCTGTTCAACACCTAGGCATTTAGCCGGATGTACTTTGAAGGAATGTCATTATTGAATGACGTGATTACCCTTTTATACTTTCTTCTGTCTGATTTGGCAAATTTTATTTTATTTCTTTTGTGATTCCTATTGACTGTATTGCATTTGAATAAATTTCTGATTGGTGTAGGAAGAGACACTACGCTTAAAGAATGAAGGCGAAATGAAAAATTAAATATGATAGGATGGCTAGTGGATCGAGTGGGGCAAGTTGAATTTAGGAGTGTATGCTGAGGTCAACGTTCCTCTCCGTTTCATTTTCCTTATGGTAAATTACACCTAATATCATTTAATTATAGATTTTAGAATAAATATTTTTTAAATAGATTTAAATGTTACTTAATTAAATATTAGAGTACAAAGAGTTCTCTTTATTTTTTTTCTGACCTACTTTGATCATTGGTTCGAATATTAAGTGATTTTGTCTCTTACTATATCAATCTGTTCGATTGTAATCTATTAATCGTTAACTTCCGTTAACTCATTAATGAAAACTTAAATTGACAATGAAAATATTAAAAAAAATCAATTGTCTTCTTCTTTTACTTCTTGCATTGCTAATACTGTTTTGCTCATAGTATACTCTTCTCCTTTATATCCATACGATGTGAGCACGCAACTTTTCCCTCCAACATCGCTTCTCCAACAATAACCAAGAAACTCAAACTTTCTCCATGTCCCCTCCCTTGCTAACAACCATAGAACCATCACAACGCTCCGACACCATGTTCTAAAGAAAAAAGCTATCTGCACGAAATGACTTGTAACGCTCGTTTTTCACCATGTTTTCAAGAAAATTTTAAAATATTCTATATTAATTTAGAGCATAATCTAGAATCATATTTACAAGTAAAAGGGAAAAACATGGCAGAATCAGGTGGAGTGAAATGGATTTGAAAAAGGTCGATGCTCCAACTGAGATTTTGGCCTTATATTCAAAGTACCAACTCTTCTTGTGGAAATGGGTTGATTCATTCATTTCCCTTTCACATCTATTCCCACTTTCAGTTGATAGCAAACCATTTTTCAGAAAGTTAAAAAACAAAAAACAAAAACAAAAGATGTTTCGAGTGTCCTTTTCGTCCATCATCGCCCTAATGCAACTTTTTTCAACACTGTACGACAATATGCTCTTTTCTTTTTATGTGATTGGACTGCTTTTATTAAACATTTAAGTATGAATTTTTAATTATTTAGAATTCATTTAGTTGATTAAAATATGAATCATTATTTTTGAAAATTTTAAATTTGAACAATTATATCTATGATATACGTGTGCTATTAATAGTTTTTTTAAATAAATATTATATTATGATTACTTCAAAATGTTAAAAAATGAATTCATTATATCGATAAAATCAATTCCACACCATTAATCATGTGCCCCTTTCAGTCTCGCAAGACACGTGGAGTGTTAAAACATCTTTCAAGTAATACTGCATGCACTGTAACGAGATTAGTAATCTTTTTTTATCACTTTCCACAAAAAGAAACGCAAATAGAAAGCATTTAAAAGTAAAGAGAGTAAAGGAGAGGTCTTACTTTCCACAAAAAGTAAAATATCCTTTTTATTTTAACGAGAGAAGGGTCAGGAAGTAAAAGCGTAGAGAAAGGGTACAAGCGTGAATTACTCTGAAAATCGAGGTGGAAAATACGCCAATAACTGGTCTTCTTCCTTCCAAAACACTGCTCGTGTGTTCCGCTAGCAACTTGCGCACCGAGTAACGTATTTTTATACAGCTAGTGAGAACTGTAAACTTCCATTGTAGTGTTCTTACCTTAGACCTTGGGATGTATTACCAAATTTAGAATTGAAAGAGTGGCCATTTCTCCCTTGTAATAAAAAACAAGTTCAAACCCAGAAAATGCCAAAACACTGTGAATTTCTCAAAGGTGGAAACGAATGATTTTTCACATTTGCAGTGGAGGAGGTGATGGTGGACAGAAGTAGCCGTCCATGGGATTTTATAAGGGGAGGAGAAGGCTAATGCAGTGAATTTAGATAGAGGCGGTAATTTCAATATTCAAACCTGCCATTAAAATAATAGCCACAAACTTCAATGAATGCAACAGATTTATATGGAAAAAATAAAGAGTTTCCATCTACTATTGGGCCTTTCCAAATCCCATGAATCACAAAATCCAATTCCTGACAAGATAAAACGCTTTTTGTGCGGTTTGATGTTATCGTCGTTTCACTGTTAGGATTGTGGTCTGTCCAATCGCCTTTTACCATACCACATGTCATAAATGCTGTAAATTAATTGAAAGATTTCACTAATATAATATTAATATATTAAAAATAGGGTAAAGTATAATAATAGTCACTGAACTTTTTTAAAGCTTTCATTTAGGTCCCTAACTTTTAAAACTTGCAATACAATCCTCCAACATTTAGTTCGTTTGCAATATGGTCTCCGTCGTTATACTGTCGTTAGTACGTTTGCAATATGATAACTGAACTTTTTAGGCACTTGTATTTAGGTCCCCCAACTTTAAAAGCTCATATTCCTTTTCAATCTCGAATTTTCTTTTTCGCTAACTTCTTCTCATTTTCAATGTAACTTTCCAGTCGGGGATGCATGGGAAGTTCTAATCTAACTTTGAATTATGTGGAGGTGTTGACTATAATAAGTGTTCATTTAGAGAAGACCCGACCAAGGGACTATCGGGATCATCAACGATTCAAGGTGTAATGTTAGATACAAGTCATCTCAGGTGAAGCATAGACGTTCTCTGAAATGCTTGTGAGAAAAAATGGGGTTAGAAATGCAGAGTTGATAAATACTACAAATATGAACTAAGCATCATTGTTGAAAGTCACCAACAAAGCTTAAATTATTTTGTATAAATGAAATATTATAATTTCTTCGTTTAATCATTGTGGTTAAAGATTATCCAACAGATGGTCAAATATAATGAAATCCCAAACAGCACATTCACCTCTCAGTCTCTTTCGCAACTCGAAAGGCATCATGACAATGTCAAGTAGCTGCTCCAAATATACTACCCTGTCATGATGTCTTTTGAGTTGCATGCATGCATAATTGTCTTCTAAAACTATAATTCAATACAATTCAACTATAAAATTTCCAAAACATGTAAAAAATCCAATTCATTCACGATATATCTGTAACACCCCTCAACCCGTACCCGATCCGGATACGAATCCGAGGTGTCACACTGACATATCAAATCATTTACTTGCATAAAATAGTGAGTAATTTAAAAACTTTTATAACATATAATTGACCAATTTACATAAAATACATTTTCATTATTGCAAAACCGATCAGAGCGTGCATAATTCACTTATTCATTTACATATAACTTATTCAAAGCGTGTACAAAATTATTCTGAGATTATACAACATATTCTTTTGAATACATGCCAGCATGAACTTATATATATATACTAACATACATATTGTTTATTTATTTTTTTCTGATCTGACCTTCAGTAAGGAGAACTGATCTGTCTTGCACCCCAACTATCCATAAGCTTGTAAGAACCTGCGTGTGAAATACTCACACGCTAAGTCTATGACTTAGTGAGATAATAAACATATAATGTAAACATTATCTAATAATCATACATAAACAATTACTACTATCATTCCATACAATTCATATACTTTTACATGTAACAAATACATATATAACACATATATATATATCATTATTATGCATATCTCTTATCACTATCATTGATTCCTTTTATCGTATGATCTTATAATTACCCTTGTACAATCATATATCACACATAACATTTCATAAGGAAACAAGTATATCATCATATCAAGTTTTTAATATTATCTCTTTATTAACCCATGGTATATATGTGAGAACTGTAGATACGTGAGTCTATTGAGGTTGTGCACCATTATGCGATCACCACAGCTCGTATAATTGCACCGAAGTGCCACGTAGAATTGAACCGGAGTGCCGCGTAGAATTGCACTGTAGTGCCATATAATAATGTTCATAAGGACCACATATCATTCCTTAAGAATCATATACATATACTAGGGACCAAGTATGTGTCTCACAAGACTTCACACATGTTCCAAAGAATATATATATATCCCGAAGAACCGCGTAGACCCTCGACTCTTGGCATGCCAACTATACCCCTAGCTCTCGTATAATATAACATGGGCATTATTATTTATGTTATCACACTTTCACATATTCACATGTACATGTCACTTTCATATGATTCATATTCATATGTCATTTAACTTGTAACACTTCTCATGTTCATATAACATGAATATCACTAGTATCTCTTGTTATAAGATGCTTCACATATATTATATATATCACATTCATCTCTCCATTTATTTACATAAGCAACATAACATTTACAAGAACATATCCACACATATAATCAAACATATATGCATTTTCATGTCATTCATTTCACTCTCTATATCCTTATCACATAGCTTATTTGATCTCTCATGTTCTTATGTAAGCACATATATATATATCACACAACACAGAACATGTTAAACATATCACATACAATAACATTTTAAGAGTTACTTCTTACTATAGTAACTCCGTCAGTGGCTCATCGTAAGCCAATGTCAGTTCTATAAGTACAATTTAAATTGCACTCACCTTAGTCTTGTTTGCTTTGAATCAATCCTAATCCTTCGATTGTTCCAGAACAATATTACACTCTAAATCTACATAACAATACATTGATATATATCAGTATATGTTGAAAACATTTTGATATTTCGATATAACAAATTAAGTTAAATGAATTTTAAGATTTTTCAAAATGATTTTCTAAGTATATTCGATATAATTATTCGAATATCAAAACATTACTCAAAATATTTCAAAAATCATTTTTTAATCCTTACTTAAGTGTAAAATTAAGTTTTAATCTTAAAACAATTTCAAAATAATCTTTCAAAGTATTTCGAACCATTTCAAAGCCAAAAATTCCAGATTGCTCAGAGGGAACCGATTCCCCCTGAATGGTTTGGCTCCGAGATTTCCAGAATGCTCGGAGGGAACCGATTCCCCCATAGGGGGTACCGATTCCCCCCTTGTTCAACGGTTGAAATATTTGAATTTTACACTTAGGGAACCGATTCCCCATAGGGGGTACCGATTCCCCCCACGCTCCAAACTGTTTTATTAATTGTTTTCACACTAAAACGGCTATATGATCTTCACTAATCATCCCCAACGTTCAGAAGAGATTCAAGGTGTATTTAAACAAGTTCTGAAGCCCTTGATCAATAAGAAATCATAGAGAAACAAGAGAGAAAGCATCAAACACCAAGTTTGTGCAAATCAAGCCAATTTTCCTTTCAATATTCATTTTGCTTTCAAGAACACCATTTGTGCTCATTTGTAATTATCTTTGAGTGTTCTTTTCTTGTTCTAGAATTGTGCAAACATCTTACCTTGTGAGGTTTTCTTGTAAGTTTGCAAATTTGTAATCTTCTCTTTGGGAAAAAGAGTGTTCTCAAGAGTTGGGGTATACTCTTGAGGGATTTTGTAAGGTTATCTCTTTGGCCTCAAAAGAAAGAACAAATTAGTGAATTTGTTGGAAAATCCTTAGTGTGGATAGCTAAGGTAGTGGACGTAGACTTTGTTTGAGAAAGTCGAACCACTGTAAATCGCTGTGCAATTTCTTTCAATTTTTCTGCAAAAGCTTCCACGAAATTTTTATTTGCCAATTCACCCCCTCTTGGCCTATTCCGTCAATCGATTAACTCAACAATTGGTATCAGAGCCTAACTCATTTGAAGGTTTAATTGCCTCTTGAGTCGATTCGGGAAGAGTTATATCGATTATTAAAGTCATCAATGGCCTCCGCTTCAAACTTCGACTCCGGTCTCGATTCGATGCCCGTCAACAAGCCTCCTTTCTTCAATGGAGCTAACTATGCCTATTGGAAAAATAGAATGATGTACTTCATTCAAGCAAGTGACATGGGAGCATGGAATGCTGTAGAAGAAGGATACATCAAACCTCTCACTCATCCAAGGTTGTGGAGTGAAGGAGAGACAAGAATGTTCCAGCTCAAATCCAAAGCCATCCATATTATTTTTTGTGCTCTTGGACCAGATGAATACGGAAGAGTTTTATCGTGTACAATCGCCAAATAAATATGGGACAAGCTTCAAGTCACACATGAAGGTACAGATGAGGTAAAGAAATCAAAAATTAGTATTCTAACGCATAGCTATGAAAATTTCAGGATGAAACCAAATGAAGACATCAAAGCTATGACGGATAGATTTTCAACGATTGTCAATGGTCTCAAATCATATGGAGAGATCATCTCAAATGAAAAGCTTGTGAGGAAGTTAGTCTACTCCCTCCCAAAATCATGGCAATCAAAGAAGACGGCAATCATCGAGTCTAAGGACCTATCGTCCTTAACTCTTGAAGAACTTATCGGTTCACTCCTCACTCATGAGATGATGCTTGAAGATGAGGTGGACCTTGATAAAGTTGAAGAGACACCAAAGGAAAAGGAGAAGAAGAAAAATATTGGAGTTGCTCTCAAATCCACAAAAGATGAGAGTGATTCTAATGATGATGATGATGACAAGGAAATGGCATTGTTTGCCAAACGGTTCAGAAAAATGATGAGACCTTACCAAGGAAGAAAATTCAAGCGAAACGAAGGCCTCAAAAATGAACCAAAAGAGAAGGACCCAATCATTTGCTATGAATGCAAAAAGTCGGGGCATGTCAAATATGATTGCCCACAATTGAAGAAAAAGGGTCAATCAAAGAATAAGCACAAGGCTCATGTGGCTATATGGAGCGATGAAGAAAGTTCCGATGAAGAGGAACAAGAAGTAGCAAACTTGTGCTTGATGGCATTCGGGGAAGATTCTAAGGTAACCTCTAACTCATCCGATTTTGATGATTTATCTTATGATGAGTTATTTGAGGAGTACAATGGGTTGGCTTCGGATTATGAGAAATTGTTTTTAAAATATAAAAATGATGTTTCAAAATTGAAAAATGAAAACAAACTCATATCCAAAACCAACAACGATCTTGAAAGTAAAATCAAAGATTTGCAAATCAAACTAGAAGAGTTTGAAAAGAAAAATTTAGATTTGCAAAATTTACTTTCAAAGATCAATGATGATCATCAAAAGAAAATTGATGATTTTAAAACTTCTTTTGATAAAGTTGGAACAAAACATTTTGAAAAAGGTGGAAATTCAAAATCCAACTTTGTTAGAAAAAGTTTTAGAAACTACAATCATAGAGGTCCCCAAAGAACCTCTAATGGAAAAATCATTAGAAGTATATGGGTTCCTAAAGAACTCATTACTACTAAAGATAAAAATATCCTACACAAATGAATACCTAAGGGGACTAGGATTTTGGAAACTAATGAATATGGACCCAAAAGAATTTGGGTACCAAAAATCAAAAATTAATCTATGTTTGTAGGGAAATGAGCATTGCTACAAGGCACGGGAAACAAATTCAAATTCATGGTACCTTGATAGTGGATGCTCAAGACATATGACCGGAGACAAAAGCCGGTTCATTGAGCTTAACGCCAAAAATGGAGGAGAAGTGACTTTTGGAGACAATTCAAAAGGTCACATTGAGGGTATTGGTACAATAGGTAATACCTCTTCCATACAAATTAAGAATGTTTTATATGTAAATGGATTAAAGCATAATCTATTGAGTATTAGTCAATTATGCGATAAAGGATTCAATGTCTTATTTGAAATTAATGGTTGTAAAGTCATTGACATTGCATCTAATCGGATTATGCTTGTTGGTCATAGAATAGGAAACATTTACATGGTGCATTTAGATTCTATTGATATGACTAATTTATGCCTAGTTGCTAAGGATGAGCATGATAGTTGGTTATGGCATAGGAGACTAGGTCATGCTAGTATGAGTGTTTTGCAACGGTTAATTCAAAGAGACTTAGTAAGAGGGTTGCCTAAGCTTAAATTTGATAATGATAAAATCTGTGATGCTTGTGCTAAAGGAAAACAAAAACGAGTTTCTTTTAAATCTATTAATGATGTATCAACTAGTAGAGTATTACAATTGATCCATTTAGATCTTTTTGGGCCAACTAGAACTACTAGCTTGGGAGGAAAACAATATGCATTTGTCTTGGTAGATGACTATTCTAGATACACTTGGGTTCTATTTTTAAGTACTAAAGATGAAGCATTAGAAAATTTCATCACATTTTCAAAAATAATCCAAAATGAAAAAGGTTACTCTATCACTAGTGTTAGAAGTGATCATGGATCTGAATTTGAAAATCTTGGATTTATTGAGTTTTGTAATTCTAATGGTATTAGCCATAATTTTTCAGCACCTAGAACCCCTCAACAAAATGGAGTTGTTGAGAGGAAAAATCGAACTTTAGAAGAAATGGCTAGAACCATGCTTTGTGAAAATAATTTGCCAAAATATTTTTGGGCGGAAGCCACAAATACCGCTTGTTATGTTGTAAATCGAGTAATGATTAGGTTTAAAGAAAACTCCATATGAAATTCTCAAAAATAAAAAGCCTAACATTAGCTATTTTCATCCTTTTGGATGTAAATGTTTTGTTTTAAACAACGGTAAAGAAAATCTTGGCAAATTTGATGCTAAAAGTGATGAAGGAATTTTTCTGGGTTATTCCTTAAATTCTAAAGCTTATCGTGTATTTAATAAAAGAACTTTAGTTGTAGAAGAGTCTATACATGTTGTTTTCGATGATAATCCCCTTCCGAGGAAGGATTCTTCTGTTAATGATGATGTAGGTATTGTACAAGCAAATGACGTTAGACATGACGTTGGAGAATCATCATCAAAGAAAGAAACAAAAGATGAGGAAACTCATGATCCCCTCGAGAATCCAACCATTGAAGAAAGGGAAGTATCTTTTCCAAGAGAGTACAACTATGTCAAGGATGGTGAAATTATAGGTGATCCATCAAAAGGGGTAACTACTCGATCTTCTCTTAGAAATATCTGTAATTATGTTGCATTTATTTCATGCATAGAGCCTAAGAACATCAAAGAAGCATTAAAAGATGAACATTGGATTATGGCTATGCAAGAAGAATTAAATCAATTTGAGAGAAGTAAAGTATGGACATTAGTTGAAAGGCCTAGTAATAAATCTACTGTAGGTACTAGATGGGTTTTTAGAAATAAGCTTGATGAAAGTGGTAATATAGTGAGAAACAAGGCTATACTTGTTGCTCAAGGGTATACTCAAGAAGAGGGCATAGACTATGATGAAACATACGCTCCCGTAGCTAGGATGGAAGCAATTAGAATGTTATTAGCATTTGCATGTTTTCATGAATTTAAATTATATCAAATGGATGTTAAAAGTGCATTTTTAAATGGTTTTATAAAAGAAGAAGTGTATGTGGAACAACCTCCAGGTTTTGAAGATTCAAATTTTCCGGATCATGTTTTAAAATTGACAAAAGCTCTTTATGGTTTAAAACAAGCTCCTAGAGCTTGGTATGAAAGATTGTCAAATTTTTTAATTGAAAAAGGTTTTTTAAAAGGAAAGGTTGACACTACATTGTTTTTAAAGAGAAAAGGTAAAGATTTATTAGTAGTTCAAATTTATGTTGATGATATAATATTTGGTTCTACTAATGATGTTCTTTGCCAAGAATTTTCTAAGCTAATGCAAAGTGAGTTTGAGATGAGCATGATGGGGGAGCTCTCATTTTTCTTGGGACTCCAAATCAAGCAAAGAAAAGATGGCATCTTCATTAATCAAGCTAAGTACGTCAAAGATATGCTCAAGAAGTTTGGACTGGAAAATGGGAAACCTCATAACACTCCAATGAGCTCTTCAACAAATCTTGACTTAGATGAAGGAGGTAAATATGTAGATGTTAAATTATATAGGTCAATGATTGGCTCTTTGCTTTATCTAACCGCAAGTAGACCGGATATTATGTTTAGTGTTTTCTTGTG
Organism: Hibiscus syriacus; assembly: GCF_006381635.1. Lineage (NCBI taxonomy): Eukaryota > Viridiplantae > Streptophyta > Magnoliopsida > Malvales > Malvaceae > Hibiscus > Hibiscus syriacus. The sequence goes on along the minus strand of NW_024062302.1, from coordinate 642,426 downwards.
TGCTAGGTTTCAATCATGTCCTAAAGAATCACATTTACTAGCTGTTAAGAGAATCTTTAGATACCTTAAGGACACTCCTAGTTTAGGACTTTGGTATCCTAGAGACTCTAGCTTTAGCTTGCATGCTTTTTCTGATGCGGATTATGGAGGATGCAAATTAGATAGGAAAAGCACCTCCGGCACTTCCCAACTCCTTGGAAATATGCTAATTTCTTAGTTTTCAAAGAAACAAAATTGTGTTGCATTATCTACCACTGAAGCCGAATACATTTCAGCTGGTAGTTGTTGTGCACAAGTTTTATGGATGAAACAACAACTTTTTGATTATGAAATTGAAGTAGGTACTATTCCTATCAAGTGTGACAATACTAGTGCTATTTGTCTCACTAAAAATCCCATCCAACACTCTAGAACTAAACACATTGAAATAAGACATCAATTCATTAGAGACCATGTCACTAAGGAAGATGTAGTTCTAGAATTTGTTGATACTTTGCACCAATTAGCGGATATCTTTACAAAAAACCCTTAGATAAGGAAAGATTTTGGACACTTAGGAGAGAATTAGGTTTAACTGACCTATCTTCACTTAGTGTTTAAAATAATTTTAGCATTTTTAATAAATCTTGAAAAATGCTTATAATAATAATTTTTGATTGCATTCTTGCTATTAGTTAAGGGGAGTTTATGATTTTTAGTGAAAATTAATTTTATGTTCAAAAATCGATTAAATATTAATTTAATTGTTTGAACATAATTATTTTTCAATATATGAGTTGCCAATACCACTAAAGAAGATTAATTTAGCATTTTGGATGTTTAAAATCGGATTTTAGCATTTTTGTGCAGAGGGAATCGATCCCCCCATGAGGGAACCGATTCCCCCTTTGAAGGGGAACCGATTCCCCCCACAGGGGAATCGATACCCCCTGGGGTTCTGTTAAATCGGGCAGAACACCCCCAAAAACCCCAAAACCCTCATTTTCTTCTTCTTCCGCCGTTCTTCACCTCTAAATCTCTCAAATCTCCATTTTTGCCTCAAATCAACGATATTAATCGGAATTTACTTCAAATATCATCTTCTAAACCTGTTGGAATCATTAAAATCGTGCAAACAACATCTAAATCCCCTCAATCTTCATCTTTCAAAGTAAATTTTTCTAAACTCTCTATTTCATTGTTTTTTGAACATAGGATTAGTTTTAATTAGTTCTAGGTTGAAATAGTGATCGGGCATTGATTATTTAGTGATTAGAAACTAGATGTTACAACTAATTTCATCAAAAACACAAGAATTTTCCAAAAATTTTAATTTTTCGAAATAAATAAAAAAATGTTAATTTTCAAATCATTGTGTTTTGATTAAATTATGTTGTTGTTATAAAAACTATACATATATTGTTTCTCAAAACCATATTTTTCAAAAGTTTTTCAAAAACTTTGCCCATTAGGATTGATTTAGAGAACCTTGAAATATTGAGGACTCATTTGAGTTTTGGGATTAATTGAATTGCATACATTTTTTTTTAAATTTGCAGGTTATTCAATCTATTCCGATTTCCTTCATCATGTCTAATCCTAAACGTGCTAGGTCTTCATCTAGTCATTCACATCGTCAACCAAATCCACCACCAAATCCTCATCCTATTCCTCAAAATCCTATTCCAAATCTTGATCCCAACTTGACTATCCAAAATTCTTGTTTCAATCAACCGGGTCCTAAAGATTATCGCTTTTGGTTTTATCAATATTTTGACTCGTATAAGATTAGGGAAGAACGTATACCATCTCTTCAAGCTATGGTTTCTATTAACTTTAAATATCTCCCTATCTTGCACGACTGGAAATTTGATAAACTTTTCGAACTTGAACCCGTTGTCTATCATCAACTTGTTCGTATCTTCTACTGTAATGTCGTTTGTATCAAAAATCGTGACAAAACCAAAACCATAGGAGTGCGTTCCTACCTCCTAGGTCAATATTTCCATCTTGATCCGGATTACATAGCCAATGCCTTAGGCTTGGATAATGAAGGTTTATCAAACGAAAAACAAGTTTTAGGCTCACGATATAAACGGAATGATAGTGCAAGTGTTCTAGATCTCCATGAGCGTTTTCTTCATCTCATGATCACTTGGTGGTTTCGACCATCCGGGGGTCGATATTCAACTCTTAGAGCTTTAGATCTTTGGTGGTTGCATTGTTTTGAAAACAATATAAAAATAAACCTCTCCGAGATTATCTTTGCTGAGATTGTTGAAACCGTTAACCTAGTGCCAAATAAGAAACTCTGTTCTTCACTAGTTTACGGTTGTATCCTTAGTAATCTCTTTTCTAAAGTCGAACTCCGAGTTGGTCTAGATGCCTCATTTCCTCTTAAGAAACAAATCAATCTTCTTTCTTTAACAAGAGCGGGATGGGTCAAAAATAAGGAAACCGGTGCATGGGTTCGATCTTCTACAAATACTCCGGGAGCTAGTTCTTCACAAGCTCCACCCGAAGCTGACGAAGATCTCGAGCTTGAACAACTAATGCGAGACATCGATGAAGCTGAAGCTGAACCTGAGCAGGCTGAGGAACAGCCCGAAGAGCAAGCACATCAATCGACTCAAATGCCTCCATATTTTCAATCTTTTATGGAGACATTTGATTACCGATATGCGACCATGGATTCGCGCTTTATTTCTATAGAGTCCCATTTATCCACAATGGGAGCTCAACAATTAGAAATTCTTCGGGAAATGCGTGCAAATAATGAAGCAACCAACGCACGTATTAATGACCTCACTAATGAAATGGCCGCTATGCTAGCCCGTTTTCCTCCTACCGATCCGGATGCTTGATTTTGTGTTTAGCTTTAAAACTTTGAACCAAATGAATATTGTTTCAACATTTTGAATTGTTTGATTTTGTGGATTGTTGGATTTTGGATTTATGGATGGTGTGAACTTATCTGTTAGGTGTGTTTTATTCGTTATTGCATCATTTACATCATTATTAGCAATATGACCAATTTTGCCATATCACATTATTTATGAATATTGATTACGGAACTAATGGCTAACGTTTCTCTTAATTGTGATCTTAGCAGCTTATGCATACATATGCCTAATCAATTGGCTTAATATTTTTCACGTTTATTTGAATCTTTTTGATTTAACAAAAAGGGGGAGTAGTGTGTTTTAAGTGTATGTTTTTAAAATGATAAATGGGAGAAGTGTTAAAGTAAGGGGGAGTAATTTCAAAACTTGATTTCAAAATCTTAAAAGAACTAAAATGTTTTGTTATATCAAAAAGGGGGAGATTGTTGAAAACATTTTGATATTTCGATATAACAAATTAAGTTAAATGAATTTTAAGATTTTTCAAAATGATTTTCTAAGTATATTCGATATAATTATTCGAATATCAAAACATTACTCAAAATATTTCAAAAATCATTTTTTAATCCTTACTTAAGTGTAAAATTAAGTTTTAATCTTAAAACAATTTCAAAATAATCTTTCAAAGTATTTCGAACCATTTCAAAGCCAAAAATTCCAGATTGCTCAGAGGGAACCGATTCCCCCCAGAATGGTTTGGCTCCGAGATTTCCAGAATGCTCGAAGGGAACCGATTCCCCCATAGGGGGTACCGATTCCCCCCTTGTTCAACGGTCGAAATATTTGAATTTTACACTTAGGGAACCGATTCCCCATAGGGGGTATCGATTCCCCCACGCTCCAAACTATTTTATTAATTGTTTTCACACTAAAACGACTATATGATCTTCACTAATCATCCCCAACGTTCAGAAGAGATTCAAGGTGTATTTAAACAAGTTCTGAAGCCCTTGATCAATAAGAAATCATAGAGAAACAAGAGAGAAAGCATCAAACACCAAGTTTGTGCAAATCAAGCCAATTTTCCTTTCAATATTCATTTTGCTTTCAAGAACACCATTTGTGCTCATTTGTAATTATATTTGAGTGTTCTTTTCTTGTTCTAGAATTGTGCAAACATCTTACCTTGTGAGGTTTTCTTGTAAGTTTGCAAATTTGTAATATTCTCTTTGGGAAAAAGAGTGTTCTCAAGAGTTGGGGTATACTCTTGAGGGATTTTGTAAGGTTATCTCTTTGGCCTCAAAAGAAAGAACAAATTAGAGAATTTGTTAGAAAATCCTTAGTGTGGATAGCTAAGGTAGTGGACGTAGACTTTGTTTGAGAAAGTCGAACCACTGTAAATCGCTGTGCAATTACTTTCAATTTTTCTGCAAAAGCTTCCACGAAATTTTTATTTGCCAATTCACCCCCTCTTGGCCGATTCCGTCAATCGATTAACTCAACAGTATACTAATTACATTAGATATATCTTAAACTATCACTTATTAGGCTAAGAGAAAAGCTAATTTCAACTCTTAATGAAGGTATGCATCGATGCACTATACAATGCATCGATGCACTATACAATGCATCGATGCATCCTTAACGGTGCATCGATGCACTTACTTGTGCATCGGTGCGCAAAATACATTCGATGTTTTTATATCAAGGGAGTGCATCGATGCACGCCTTATGCATCGATGCACTAATTGCATTCGATGTTTCTTCTTTAAGGGGTGCATCGATGCACTTTGAATGTGCATCGATACACCTTACCCAGAAATTGTATTTCAATCCCGAAAATCATCAACTCTTTACTCAACTCTTCTATTTAAGCCCCCTATCATGTCATTAAACTCAACTATCACTTCATAAACCACTTATATCCATATAAACTATCTTTATTTTCCATATCTCTTTATGATTCTTAAACTTAAGAATCATACCCAAATTTTTTCATGTTATCTAAATTTTGATTTAACACTTATAACTTCTTATTCACACCTATGACAAGTCAAATTCCATCTCAACGTTAATTTATTAACTCTTTTTCAGAAATTCACTTTAAAACTCATTTTCTTTAATCTTTTATAACCTCTTCATCTTTTGATTTTAAGATAACTTAAGCTTTCCCTAAGCTTAAGTATCACCTAATGATTAAAACCCCACTTAAATTTTAGCTAATAATCAACAACTAAGAAATCTTACCTTTGCCATGGAGCTTACGGGGAGAAGAATGAGAAGAAGAAGAAGGAAATAAGCTTTTAGATACTCCCCACTCATATGCTTATCTCTTTAATAAGAGATAAATATCTTTTTCATAAAAAGATCATTATATCCCTTCTATAATTTCTTAATTACCATTTAATCCAATACCAGAATATTCATACTTAAATCATTGAACTTTTTATTAAATTTTTAAAATTTACAATTTGGTCACTAACCCATAATTTGGGATGTTACAAATCTCCCATCCTTTTAAGAAAATTCGTCCTCGAATTTTTCATTGCACACTTTAACAAGAACATATATTTTAATATTCTTAAGTTGTTTTCACAACTTTATCCCTTCACAATTTATAATCAATGACTTGCCTTCCATTTTCCAAAGAATCCAATCCATTACCGTCTTTTCTTTCCTTCAATCTGCCTTTTCCTTTGATATTTCTAAAATTTTATATAATGTCACTTATCATGTAGACAATAATAATCATCTCACCGCTCTATAACATAAATCTATCTATTTCTTCATAACGCTCTAATTACCTTATAACTATACCAAACTTTTATTCCGTCATCATTTGACCAAAACACGATTTTAAATCTTCTTCAATTGTGATTAAACATATACTTTATGAAGTCAAACAATCTTTTCACATCACATTGCACATGTTTCGTATTCTATATCAAACTTATCATTTACACTTCTATATAACCTTTATCACATCTGATCCTTTAAACTTCATCCTTTCATTTCTTTATTCCATTTTTTTATAACTCTAATAACTAGCTTTACTTATACATAACCTTATTCTTCACCACCTCTTGCACTTGTATTTTCCTTCCTCAAAGCTCCCTTTAAACTTGTAAATACTCTTCTTTTTGCCTTCATCATATTTATATAGGATCCAAATACATAATCATATTCAAATTCATATCATAATTAATTAACTCACTTCATCTTTTCTTTCAATCTTATAACTCTATCACATTTACTATTACAATTAGCAAATATCAACGGTTAAATCTAGGGCACAAGCCCTAATTAATCAATCATATATCCGACCTTTATAAATCCATATAATATTACTCATTATATATACAGAAAAATCCAATCCTTACTTCTCGATATCATAACTCAATTAATTTCTTTTATTCTCTTCTAATTGCTTTGCAACATAAACCTAACCTTTCCTCAGTTCTTAATCATTGTCTGCACTATAATACACATGATCTTTTTATATTACTTATACACTTTTCTTATTCCTTTATCAAACTTATAATCTATACCTCTTGTATATCCCTTGTCATATCTGATTCTGTAAACTTTATCATTTCATTATTCCATTACTTTCCATAAATCAAAATATCCTTACAACATTGGTCATATCTTTTCTTTTATACTTCCTCACTCCTTTCATATTACTTTACTCTTCTCTATCAATCCTTAACTTCCCTTAAACACAAAAAACTTTATCTCATTCTCTTCATCATATTCATACTCTTGCTTATACACAATACTATTTACACGTCTAATATTCCTTTTCACATATTACCTCTTCAATAAATCTTTTATGCTATCATAATCTTCACTTCATTACTTTAATTATTTCATTACCCTATTTCCTTATGCTTTTACATTCCTTTCTTATCCTTGATACTTTTCATTCTTTATCATTTTTAACCTTTCTTTCAATCCTTAGCTTCCGTCAAACATACAGATCCTTTTACTTTAATACATTTACTATCCCACTACTTTATTATTCGACTTATTCCTTTCAATCAAAACATAAACCTTTATTAAACTATTCATATATATATATATATATATATTATTTACAGTCAAAATAATTCATTCGTTTTTTCCTTCACTTATCAAACCTTCATTCTCTCTCGTCCATAATACGATTCCTTTGGTTCGAATTCAACCATTCCATTTACCTTTGTCTTATAACTGATCACTGATATATATATCTTAAACCCTTTCTTGGTCTTTTAATATTCTCTAATTAACATCAATCTCTTCCACTTTATCTTGCCCATGCTGTAAAGAAATTATTCTACTTCAGAACGATAAAGTTCCTTTAATACTATAATTTCCAATCCATCTGAACTGATTGGCTTTATTCTCTAGCGGAGAATACAACTAATTCATATCTGGTTTAAAGTTGAAAACCATATTCTATATCTTTCTTTGATGGTGCTTAATTTTATTAAGCATTAATTTTCTTAATCCTCTAAGATTTTTTTTCCAAACCTTTTATTCTGAGCTCTCTCAAGAACTTTAACGCGATTAACCATTTCTTAAAAATGAAAATAAATTTAATACCAGTAACACTCTTTTAATCTAAGGCACAACAAGCCCTAAACAACCAATCATAAGTATCATTCTTATCTTTCTTAATCAAAATCAACCCAACAATAAATCTGCTTAACTTATTAAACTTATACTCATACACATATACCTTAATATATACTCACGTATACCATATAACATATATATATATATATATCATGTCATGTAAAACATATATCCTATTGTAAATCAAACACACAAGCAACTATATCATCATATTCATTCTTGAACTCCTCTACAACAATAACCACGTTACTTAATCTTTTAACATTCTTATGGTGACATTTGTCCACCATACTTTTAGATTGCCCATGTAGTAACAAAACTACTCAATTTAACTTCTCCACTTTGGAGAAATGAAAACCTTCTAACATTATCTTCATATAATTTAATCAAATCTCTATAACAATAGAACATTTCTCAAATTCACCCTTGAACTCAGGTATTCTCAACTCTCTTTGATACATTCATTCTATGAATTATAGCAGTATAAAATTGAAATCATACTAAAATATCATTCCACATCATATAATATTCTCTAATCTTATACAGGCACTCCCTGAGGTTTTCGCTCTTCTCCCTGCCTGGCCAGGACAGGTGAATGCTATTACCTTCAGTCTATTGCCTTGTGTTTCTCTTTGAAAACTTTCATATATTAATGTGCTCATATCATTTCTTCTATCACATATCACGTGTACATATTATCATCTAATTCATATCATATAACATGTCATTTGCATATGTTCACATATCATCTATCATATCATATAAACATATATATCTAATAAATCATTCTCAGGTATTCAATTATCTTATATAACATAAAAAAATTAACTCTATTAACAAGACAGCACACTCCTTTCCCTATCAGACCAGAAATTTTTTCACTTTTATGTTGGCATGTATACTGTTTTTAAAACACTTTTGACTTCGTTTTTAGCCTAGAATCGACTTAACCGTAGCTCTCATACCATTAAATGTAACACCCCTCAACCCGTACCTGACCCGGATACGAATCCGAGGTGTCACACTGACATATCAAATCATTTACTTGCATAAAATAGTAAGTAATTTAAAAACTTTTATAACATATAATTGACCAATTTACATAAAATACATTTTCATTATTGCAAAACCGATCAGAACGTGCATAATTCACTTATTCATTTACATATAACTTATTAAAAGCGTGTACAAAATTATTCCGAGATTATACAACATATTCTTTTGAATACATGCCAGCATGAACTTATATATATACTAACATACATATTGTTTATTTATTTTTTTATGATCTGACCTTCAGTAAGGAGAATTGACCTGTCTTGCACCCCAACTATCCATAAGCTTGTAAGAACCTGCGTGTGAAACACTCTCACGCTAAGTCTATGACTTAGTGAGACAATAAACATATAATGTAAACATTATCTAATAATCATACATAAACAACTACTACTATCATTCCATACAATTCATATAATTTTACATGTAATAAATACATATATACACACACATATATATATCATTATTATTCATATCTCTTATCACTATCATTGATTCCTTTTATCGTATGATCTTATAATTACCCTTGTACAATCATATATCACACATAACATTTCATAAGGAAACAAGTATATCATCATATCAAGTTTTTAATATTATCTCTTTATCAGCCCATGGTATATATGTGAGAACTGTAGATACGTAAGTCTATTGAGGTTGTGCACCACTATGTTGTCACCACAGCTCGTATAATTGCACCGAAGTGCCACGTAGAATTGCACCGGAGTACCGCGTAAAATTGCACCGTAGTGTCATATAATAATGTCCATAAGGACCACATATCATTCCTTAAGAATCATATACATATACTAGGGATCAAGTATGTGTCTCACAAGACTTCATACATGTTCCAAAGAATATATATATATCCCGAAGGACCGCGTAGACCCTCGACTCTTGGCATGCCAACTATACCCCTAGCTCTCGTATAACATAACATGGGCATTATTATTTATGTTATCACACTTTCACATGTACATGTCACTTTCATATGATTCATATTCATATGCCATTTAACTTGTAACACTTCTCATGTTCATATAATATGAATATCACTAGTATCTCTTATTATCAGATGCTTCACATATATTATATATATCACATTCATCTATCCATTTATTTACATAATCCGCATAACATTTACAAGAATATATCCACACATATAATCAAGCATACATGCATTTTCATGTCATTCATTTCACTCTCTATATCCTTATCACATATCTTATTTGATCTCTCATGTTCTTATGTAAGTACATATATATATCACACAACACATAGAACATGTTAAACATATCACATACAATAACATTTTAAGAGTTACTTCTTACTATAGTAACTCCGTCAGTGGCTCATCGCAAGCCAATGTCAGTTCTATAAGTACAATTTAAATTGCAATCACCTTAGCCTTATTTGCTTTGAATCAATCCTAATCCTTCGATTGTTCTGAAACAATATTACGCTCTAAATCTACATAGCAATACATTGATACATATCAGTATACTAATTACATTAGATATATCTTAAACTATCACTTCTTAGGCTAAGAGAAAAGCTAATTTTAACTCTTAATGAAGGTATGCATCGATGCACTATACAGTGTATCGATGCATCCTTAACGGTGCATCGATGCACTTACTTGTGTATCGGTTCACAAAATACATTCGATGTTTTTGTATCAAGGGAGTGCATTGATGCACGCCTTATGCATCGATGCACTAATTGCATTCGATGTTTCTTCTTTAAAGGGTGCATCGATGCACTTTGAATGTGCATAGATACACCTTACCCAGAAATTGTATTTCAATCCCGAAAATCATCAACTCTTCACTCAATTCTTCTATTTAAGCCCCCTATCATGTCATTAAACTCAACTATCACTTCATAAACCACTTATATCCATATAAACTATCTTTATTTTCTATATCTCTTCATGATTCTTAAACTTAAGAATCATACCCAATTTTTTTCATGTTATCTAAATTTTGATTTAACACTTATAACTTCTTATTCACACCTATGACAAGTCAAATTCCATCTCAACGTTAATTTATTAACTCTTTTTCAGAAATTCACTTTAAAACTCATTTTCTTTAATCTTTTATAACCTCTTCATCTTTTGATTTTAAGATAACTTAAGCTTTCCCTAAGCTTAAGTACCACCTAATGATTAAAACCCCACTTAAATTTTAGCTAATAATCAACAACTAAGAAATCTTACCTTTGCCATGGAGCTTACGGGGAGAAGAATGAGAAGAAGAAGAATGAAATAAGCTTCTAGATACTCCCCACTCATATGATTATCTCTTTAATAAGAGATAAATCATTGAACTTTTTAATAAATTATAATTTTGTCACCAAATTTTTAAAATTTACAGTTTGGTCACTAACCCATAATTTGGGATGTTACAATATCAGTCTCAAAATCAACATGAACTTATTAAAAAGAATACGAGCTAATATGAAGCCGAAAACCATAGGTCGGATCAATACAATTCCCAGTAAACTAGTACCAGCAGTATCTCAGATTTAGCCTGGCGATTTCACTATGTCGATACTCACAACCAATTCCTTGATTTAAAGAAAAAACAAACTAGAAGATAAAAAATGTTTAGCTTAAGACCCTCTTTCACTTCTATTATGATGGACTGAATATCTCTCATAATGAGTACTAAAAGTTTTGATTAAGAAAAAAGAAAGAAAATTAGATGGTTTTGGTTCAAAACTAACACTGAATATCCAGATCATTGACATGCAGTTTCAGAAACATACAAATTTCAACAAAAACACACAATGCGAGCTGAAAATAGGAAAGTGCGAAAGAGGAAAAGCTTACTTCCGGATAGCCCAAAGGAGAAAATAAATACATTCTTGCAAGTGAGGGGAGAAACTAAGAAATAAATGCAATCGGTGTTGCGTTCTAGCAAATCTTCCTCCATTTTTGTTTGCAAATAAAAAGCTAAAAGACAGAGCACTGCTTGGGTTTACAATTTTACATGGCGGAAAATTGAAGAACAAAAACCAAACGAGAGTGTATGTGAGGGAAAGAGACTAAGAGGCGAATGCGTTGTTTGGGATTTCATTATATTTGATCATCTGTTGGAATATCTTTAACCACAACGATCAAACGAATAAATTATTATATGTCATTTATACAAAATAATTCCAGCTTTGTTGGTGACTTTCAACAATGATACTTAGTTCATCTTAGTAGTATTTGTCAACTCTGCAATTCTAACCCCATTTTTACTCACAAGCATTTCATTGAACATCAATGCTTCACCTGAGATGACCTGTATCTAACATTACACCTTGAATCGTTGATGGTCCTGATAGTCCCTTGATCGGGTCTTCTCTCAATGGACCCTTATTCAAGTCAACACCTCCACATAATTCAAATTTAGAATAGAATTTCCCATGCTTCCCCGACTGAAGAGTTACGCTAAAAATGAGAAGAGAGAAGCGAAAAAGGAAATTCGAGATCGAAAAGGAATTTTGAGATCGAAAAGGAATTTTGAGATCGAAAAGGAATTTTGAGATCGAAAAGGAATTTGGGGTTTAAAATGAAATTAAGGACTATGTTGTAAGTTTTAAAAGTTGGGGACCTAAATACAAGAGCTTGAAAAGTTCAGTGATCATATTGCGAATATACTAACGGTAATGTAACGGCGGGGACCATATTACAAACTGACTAAATGTTGGAGGACTGTATTGTAAGTTTTAAAAGTTGGGGGACCTAAATGAAAGCTTTAGAAAAGTTCAGTGACCATTACTATACTTTACCCTTAAAAATATTAGTTTAAATATATTTGATGTCTGAACCTATTAAGTAATTTTGGTGGTTAAATAAAATCTTGTTATTTCTAGAAATTTTAAGTTCGAACAGTTATATCTACAATATATATGCATTATCAATGATTAAAAATTTATAAACAAATATTATTTTATAATCATCACATATTATTAAAAAAATATTCGATTGTATTAACTTTCTATTAATCAAATTTGATAGTAAGTGGAACATTGATGTGATTCACCTAGAACAATGTAGATATGGAAACTACATTTTTCCTCAAGAAAAAAGAATGCATTTGTGGTTGAAAATACCGAGGTTTATAACATGGGTGAAAGATTAACATCTAAGAATCTTAGGAGTGCTCAAACGGTTAAAATTGACAGGAAATTATAAAAGTAGTTGATGTAATCTAACTATGGAAGTTTGATAGAGAAAGAGAGAAGTAAGAAAGAAGAGGATAAACGATGTTTACTAAAATCAACAGAATTCAGAATTTCTGGAAAATACAAGTATTATCATGGATCATGAATAGTAGATAGCCCCACTATATATAACACCGTATTTCGCCCTTATTATATAATGCATATATTATATAATATGTATATATTATTTACATTTTTTCTTCCTTCTTTTTACAGGCCTAGACATGGTCGTTTTCCTCTTCAGCAAGGACTCCCCACGGTCGCACGCTTCTCCTCCGCTTTTCACGCAACACACCACCATTCGCGGATCCTCCGACGCAAGGAAAGCAAACAAACAACCCAAATCTATTTGAGTTCTATTAGGAGTCTAACTCGACTAAAAATAGGGATTGTTTCAGATTATATATATGCACATATCAACCAAACAAATGGGGAGGACGGAGAAATTTCATACGAAACACACAAGAGAAAACAAAGCAAGTGAGTGAAGAGGGGTCGGTTTGGTTACCTTAGTGGTCTTCTCTTCATGTCGGGGAAGAGATCGTCGTTCGTTGGGGTAACCGGTCGGAGTTGAGTGTTGCCACCATAGCAGTGGTCGGCGTTTGAAAGGTCGTGGAGACTGTTGTATAGTGGTCGGCCATCCGTGTTGAAAGGAGAGAGTATATGATTGCTTAGGTGACTTGCGAAGATTCCAGATTTGAGCTTATTAAATGGCAATTTGGCAGCCTCCTCTTATCCAGAACATGCTAAGGTCTTTTACAAATTTAATAAGAAAAATTGCCTCTCAATATGTTTAATCTTTAATTTTCACCACGTTTTTATGAGGACCTCTGATTGGTATGATTGCTTTTAGAGAAAATCGCCTCAGTGACCAAAAATGCCTTATAATATACGATTTTAACCAACTTTTTTTGGATTTGCCAAAATGACCAACAAAATCGCAACGCGAAATAAAAATCGCAACGCGATCCCCAGAATCGCAAATCAGTTTCCAAAATCGCAACGCGATTCTTGAAAATTGCAATGCGATAGTACAAATTCGCATTGCGATTTTCAAGAATCGCAACGCGAATATGAAAATCGCAACGCGAACACATAAATCGCAACGCGTATCCGTAAACCGCAACGTGTATCCGTAAATAGCAACGCGTATCCGTAAATCGCAATGCGTATCCGTATATCGCAACGTGTATCCGTAAATCGCAACGATAATCCGTAAATCGCAACGAGAATCTGTAAATCGCAACGATAATCCGTAAATCGCAACGAGAATCTGTAAATCACAACACTGAAATTTTGGGTATATAACTACGCAACAGCAGCAAATCATAAACTAAATCCCTAAATCGCAACTCATTCCATCTCTATCTATCACTCTCTCCGGCGACATCCGTTCCTATATCCAACGACATCCTTCCCAATCCGGCAACAGGTTTTAGTTTCGCAGCTCGTCTGTTTAGTAAATTAATTTACAACCATGAAATCATCTAATGTTGATCATGTTTGGATAGATTTGTGTTTTGGAGGGTCATGGGATAATGTTCATGGTGTTTTACAATATATGCCTTTACCCATGAATCTTCAACTAAAATTGTCTTTAAAAAAGTTAACTTATGAAACTCTAATGCTACGTGTTTCAAATAAATTGAATTTAGAGCCCCTAAGTGGATTTAGGCTATCTTATCAGAGAAATGGTAAAGTTTATTTGTTAACCGACAATGAAGATGTTGAACGATTCATTGCTTACATTAGTGTTTCACAAGATGATGTTACATTGTATGTTGTTGAACCTAGAAGTAGTATTGTTGGGTCAGTAGCGGGTAGTAATCAACTAAGTTTTTCTCAAAACCCACAACCTTTCTCTAATCCAAATCCCAATCAACTTTCAGCACCAAATTCCGGTTTTCGTATTGACCAGTTAGACGATGATGAGCCAACAGAAAAAATTGTGAGTACTAGTCAGTATTCGAAATTTGGTCTTGGTCAATATCCGAACTTTGATATTGGTCAATACACGGATTTTGATGATGTTTTAGAAGAAGAAACAGACCCTGCGTGTAATGATTTTGATATTGGTCAATACCCGAATTTTGATGATGAAACAGCCGTTGCCGAAGAATGGATTGTTGATGATAATGAGGAGGAAGTTACGACTGTGAATGAACATGTTGAACATCCATTCTGTAATTCATATAATCCTGAAGAAGAAAAAGAAGAAGAAAAAGTCCCCGAAGAAAAGAAAATGCCACGGGCGTATAACTGGAATATGCCAGAATTACTTCAGATACCGGAAGAAGAGTTGGTAAAGAAAGCAGTTGATTGTTACACAAAAGTTATTCGTATCAAGAAAGATGATTGTTTTGATACAAAGGAAGACTTGAAGATAGCTTTGTATACGAAATGTGTGGAAGATGGCTATCAACTAAAAGTTAACAAATCAAGCAAAGATCGTTTCGAAACAAGGTGTATGATTGACAAAAACTGTACGTGGCGTATGATTGCAAAGAGAATAAAAGATTGCGAAATGTTTCAAGTTAGGACTTTTATTGATAAACATACATGTTCAAGAACCCAAGTTTTTCCTCACCATAGACAGGCAAACAAAAAGGTGTTGGGTGGTTTTCTGGCTGAGTTAATGTTTTTGAATGGCAGGGTATATCGGGGACATGAAATTATGACTGACATGAATGCTCGGTTCAAGATTAGTATATCATATTCTCAAGCTTGGAGAGCCAAATGTTATGCCTTGGAATTGTTGAGGGGGTCGCCAGAAGCATCGTTTGCCCAACTGCCGGCTTATTGTCACAATTTAAAGCTGAAAAATCCTGGGTCGGTAACTCATATCAAAATAGATAGAGATGGACACTTTGAGTTGCTGTTTATCGCCATTGGTGCTACGGTTAGTAAATCAATAATTTTGTTGACTCATTTTTGTTAGTTACATGCATTTCACATTTAAATGATTATATTTCTTGTGTATATTATTTTATAGATTCGTTCGTTTATTACTTGCATGCGCCCAGTTATTATAGTTGACGGAGCACATTTGAAAGGTCGATACCTTGGAGTAAACTTATTAGCAGTAGCCATGGATGCTAACAATAGGATATTGCCAATAGCTTACGGGGTTGGCAAATCTGAAACCTCTGATTCATGGACATGGTTTATGGGGCATCTTAGGGATTGCATAGGTCCTATTAGCAATCTGACAATCATATCTGATAGGGCAAACTCAATTGACAACGCTGTTAGAAGGTGTTTCCCAGATGCTTTTCATGGACTTTGCGGTGTTCATTTGTATAGAAATCTAAAATCAAGGTCTGCTGGTATAAAAAAGCACAAATGGACATACTGGAAGGCTGTAAAAGCTTATCGGGAAGTGGATTTCAATAAGCATAAATTGTTTAAGACGTGTTTTGCCTCAGTGTGCTCAAACACTAGAAGATGTCGGGTTTGAAAGATGGTCAAGAGTACATCAACTTGGAGCAAGATATGGTTTCATGACGTCTAATAGTGCAGAATCAATCAACGCTCTATGTCGTCATTCTCGGAAATTACCCATTACTATGTTAATGGAGTTTTTTCGAGCCTCTATTCAACAGTGGTACTACAAGAAAAGAAACCATGCAGGTATTATTTCTTTGAATTCGTAACTTATCATATTTATATATTTTACTAAGTATTGTTTATTTAAATTTACAGGAACATTGGAACATCGTGTTACACCATGGACTGAAAAAAAGATAACGAAACGTGTTGTGAAGTCAACATCATGGAGAGTTGAACCATGTTCAAACACTTTTGTTTCAAGTACTGGATAATAACTTAAATGGGCTAGTCGATCTAAATGCAAAGACGTGTAGTTGTATGAAATGGCAAACATCTGGTTATCCGTGTGACCATGTTATAAAAGTTGCTCTTCATTTAAACCAAGATGATTCAAGCGCATACGCTATGGATTGCTACACTACAGAAGTTTATCGACAGACTTATGCCGAGATTGTCTACCCTATTCCACATCCTTCTGAGTGGGACATACCAGATGACTTACAAACAGTTTTGCCACCAGCCATGGACAGAAGGCTACCTGGCCGACCAAAAAGTCACGATCGTATACCGTCTAAGGGTGAAGAGAAGAAGAGATCGACATGTAGTCGGTGCAAGGAAAGTGGTCATACAAGGTTGACATGTGGATCACCAGTGCCATCAAAATCATCTTTTCCTCTACCAAAATATGGATCCTCATCAAAATCCAAAGCTCATATGGTGTCAAGCAAAAGGCAATCATCTTTAAAATCCCAATCACAATTGGCTTCACCTTTTGGGACTGTTAACTTAGGTGATTTTTAAATGCAAACATTGTATTATGTGGATTTTATGTGTGAACTTTTAACATTTTCAGTTGAATTAATGACTCAGGCCAACCATTTTGACTTAACCAACTCTTGTTATTCAGTTGTTATCACTTATTAGGCATGCATTTGACTATCGCAACACGGAAATTACAATCGCAACGAGAGAATCGCAATGCGAAATGAAAATCCCAACATGAAAATCGCAATGCGGAAATGAAAATCGCAATGCGAAATGAAAATCGCAATGCGAAATGAAAATCGCAACGAGAGAATCGCAATGCGGAAATGAAAATCGCAATGCGAAATGAAAATCGCAACGATAGAATCGCAATGCGAAATGAAAATCGCAATGCGAAATGAAAATCGCAATGCGAAATGAAAATCGCAACGAGAGAATCGCAATGCGGAAATGAAAATCGCAATGCGAAATGAAAATCGCATTGCGATTCTCTCGTTGCGATTTTCATTTCCGCATTGCGATTTTCATTTCCGCATTGCGATTCTCTCGTTGCGATTTTCATTTCGCATTGTGATTTTCATTTCGCATTGCGATAGTCATTTTTGCCTTCAACATAATGCAGATTGAAATCAACAAAATCAACCATTACATTTCAATCAATTAAACAAGCACAAATAAGAATTATGTTCGCATCAATTACACAAATCAACTTTTACAAATCATCTTTTACAAATCAATTAAACAATAAAAAAATAAGCAATAATTCTTATTTCCAATCATCTACTATTGAATCAACTTTTACAAATCAATTAAACAATCAAAAAACAATCAATTAAACTATTGAATCAACTTTTGCAGCCATACATCATTTTCACGCAGTTCACTTCTGAGATTAACCTGCAGAAACCAAACATTTTCTCAAACAACACTTTCTACACATCTAAAACCTACAAACAGCAAATTATTGAATTCTAGGTACTTAACCAAACATTTTCAAACCAAAAGTCTATAAACTTACCAATTGTTTATGGACATTTTTATAACGCGGATGCAGGTAGGCAGCGTCTCGTATATATCGATTTAGCCATATAATGCCGAAACCACAAGCCTACTGCAGCTCTATCTCTATCGGTGGGAGGTAGATACTTGGTGCTTCCCGTTGTCAAACGCTCCAACGCCAAGCATACGAGAGGACCACAATCTCCTCTGGCTCCTCCCGTTTGTTGTGGCGCGGTCTCGTCTCTAATAACTGTAATATTGAGCTTCTTTGGCTTCTTGTTTCCAGAACGAGTCCAATAATTGATCGCATCCAAGAATTTAGCCAAATGAGAGCTCCATCCCTTAATAATATCTCTTAAATCAACCAATGATATGTAATTTATCATGCTGTCATACACTATTGTCTTAAGGGATGGGAGCTGAAGCTCGACGAGAATCCAATGTTTACGTTCCAAAACAGGGATAAACACCTGCAATCATAAGTAATAATTCATTCATTTGTGCACTTATTTCATAAAACATTTAAACTCAATCTAAAATAAATACTAACCTTATCGACCTCCCACCATGCAGGATAAAGTTTAGGTTGTCCATTACCCAAATCAAATGATTCATCTCGTGCATTCTTCAAGTGAACGGCGTTAAAAGACGTCGGCATAATTGTATATCGTATATTTTTATTTTTCTTAAGTTTTCTTATTATTAGAAGACGTGTCACCCACGCATCGATATGCTGTTTTACAAAAAAAGACATATATTAGTGACTTACATAAATTTAAAAAAAAATTAATCAAATTGAAATATAAGAAAAATATAAGACTTACCCCCCATCGAAATAGCCATTGTCTTCGACCCCTAATAATACGCCCCACCAAGACCGATCAAGCAACAAATAGATATCATCGGTGAGCTTGCATATGTCAGTGAAACACCCCTGGCTCCGCTCATGTAGATAAAAATCAACTGCGGTCTTAGCCCAAAGGGTGTTATCCAGAATTGTGTCCGGTAGTTGTTTCCTCTCCTCTTCAGATACCGGTATGGTACTGGCCGGTAACTCATACGAGAGCCAACTTGAATCCATCATGTCCGGCACGTCAGAGGGTTTCTCAAGAAGCCTACATATGACGCCATGTGAATCGGGCTCTTGAATGGTGGGAGGGACCTCTTCAATGATGACAGTGGCCTCTTGAACGGTGGGAGGGGACTCTCGAGGAATGATAGGGGGGCCTCTTCAACGATAGGAGTGGACTCTTGAGGGATGACAGGCGAGTCGGGCTTCTTCTTGCGGTGTCTTCACACTATTGGGGTGTACGGAGACTTAATAGCACGTGCACGCTGTCTGATGCGTGAACTCCGTCGTGCAAGCATAACCCGACGTAAAGCATCCACTCTATCGGGCCGCTAAATAATTAAATACAAAAATCAGTAAATAAACAGACATGATATTTAAACAGTGAAAACAAAGACAAATATGTTTCAAACTTGCATTGTATTCACCCAAGTCATTATTCTATCATAGTTCACAAAATGCATCAGATAACAAAGAAAAATATGTTTCAAACTAATACCCTGAAGTTAGTATTTGTCTTTGTTTTGTCTATTGGTTGAAGTAATGCAATCCATTCAAGTTTCAATTTGCAGAAGAAAATAGTTTACTTTCGCAACACGAAACTTAAAATCGCAACGCGAAATGAGAATCGCAACGAGAAACCAAAATCGCAACGCGAAATGAAAATCGCAACGACAGAATCTCAATGCGAAATGAAAATCGCAACGCGAAATTAAAATCGCAATGCGATTTTGGTTTCGCGTTGCGATTTTGTCGTTGCGATTTTTGTTTCGCGTTGCGATTCTGTCGTTGCGATTTTCATTTCGCGTTGCGATTCTCTCGTTGCGATTTTAAGTTTCGTGTTGCGAAAGTAAACTATTTCTTCTTCTGCAAATTGAAACTTGAATGGATTGCATTACTTCAACCAATAGACAAAACAAAGACAAATACTGACTTTAGGGTATTAGTTTAGCAGAATTGGTAGCAACCGAACAAATTTACTTTCAACCAAAAGACAAAACAAAGACAAATACTATTTCACAGTGTTAAAGAATACACAGTTTAGCAGAATTGGCAGCAACCGAACAAATTTACTTTCAACCAAAAGACAAAACAAAGACAAATACTATTTCACAGTGTTAAAGAATACACAGTTTAGCAGAATTGGCAGCAACCGAACAAATTTACTTTCAACCAAAAGACAAAACAAAGACAAATACTATTTCACAGTGTTAAAGAATACACAGTTTAGCAGAATTGGCAGCAACCGAATAAATTTACTAAGCAATCTAAGTGAAATGGCTAATCTAAGTGAAATTACGAGTAAATTTATCATTAAGTTAAATATGGAAAATCTTAAACTTACCTCGTTGCGTAGAGTATGAACCTCATTCTGCAACGATACTATCATCTCACGTAGAGCGGCAACCTCACCACGTAAAGTTGACACCTCCACACGCCATGCACCATCGTTATCGCGTAGAGTACCGATCTCCTCACGCAAGGCATTGACCTCATCACGTAACTCATCCCGTGGAGGTGGAGAACAAGGAGATAAATGTCGTGGCCTCTTTACCGGTCGCCTATCATGAGGTGATGGTGGAGAAGAGGCTCGATGATGTGACGGGATAGGTGATGGCTCTCGTTCTAGAGGTGTATAGTCGGGTCGATCGGGTGATGGCTCTGGGTGAGGTGATGGCTCTCGAATTGGAGGAAGTGGATGCTGCTCATCATCCGTGCCATCAAAAAAACTCTGACTAGCTTGCCACCAATCAGTGGCAAGCTCTTTCTCCGTGGGTGTCAGTCTTTGTAATGGAATGTTGGCCTCCTAACAATATAAAAACTCAAACAAAGTTAAACGTCTACTATTAATAACTTGTTTATATATTATATGAAAGTATTTGTGTTAACTTACATTATTTATTGTCGCATATGGTATTAAGTCTTCCCAATCCAACAGATTTTTCCTCTTCCAGGAAATAGCCCTGGGAATATCATTTGACGTTTTTATTGCATATGTACGCATGCTGGGGAAAGCCTCGAATATCCAAATCTACAAACAATATAATAACAAAATTAGTAATTGTTAAATAATTAATTATAATTTTAGAAACATTATATAGAAATTCTTACCTTAAAGGCCCAAACAAAGCCTGACAAAGTGTATTTCGACCCATCGCCACGCAAACTTTTGCGGTCATCAAAGGCAGTAGACAACTTAGTCCAGGTAGCTTTACATATATACGAACCCCACGGAAACAGATTCCATGCATTCAGGTCCTCTACCAATATTATTAGCTCCCGAGGAATAGGTTGTCTGGCCTCTCTGCCTAAAAAGCCGGCATACACAAGTAGTAGAAGGCATACTCGGACAACATCGACGTCATCCATCCGAGTGAAACCAGCTTTCTTATTAAACAATTTCTTCAGGTCGTCGACGTGTAGGTTCGGCTTCTCCATTTACTCATCCGGAAAAACCCGGGATAACCATGATGGGCGGGCGATATGACGAGTGTACCGGCCTACATCATCGTGTCCGAATCGTAGACCAGTGATTAAGCAGAACTCCTTCCGCCCAAAACAAGTATACGCTGGTGGAAAATGAAACCATATCTCTTCCTCACCACGTTGTATACTGTCGGGTAGATTTGATGTCATGGTCTGAAGCCACAAATGGGTCAAATTAGTATCTCCACCCGGATGCTGTACTCTCAGCCATGGCCCGAAGCAGGTTTCCTCAAACAATTGTCTTTGTGCAGGTGAAAGCTTCGAAGCAATTGTAGTGGCTAGGCTAACTTTATTCCTTAATGTCAATGAAGCCGAAAAAAATTTCTACAAAAACAATAAACATACCAAGTTAGATATACCAAAAACTACACTGTGAAGATATACCAAAAACAATAAAAATAAAAAGTAGTAGTTTATTCTTGAAACTAAAATTTGCAACACTGTTTTGTCTTTTGGTTGAAATGAAAATCGCAACGAGAGAATGACTGTCGCAACGAGAGAAATGAAAATCGCAACGAGAGAATCGCAACGCGAAATGAAAATCGCAACGAGAGAATCGCAATGCGAAATGAAAATCGCAATGCGATTTTGGTTTTGCGTTGCGATTCTCTCGTTGCGATTTTCATTTCGCGTTGCGATTCTCTCGTTGCGATTTTCATTTTTCTCGTTGCAGATAGTCATTTTCACGTTGCGATTTTCATTTATCTCGTTGCGACTCTTCTGCAAATTGAAACTTGAATGGATTGCATTACTTCAACCAAAAGACAGAACAAAGACAAAGACAAATACTAACTTGAAAATCGCAACGATAGAATAGCAACGCGAAATGAAAATCGCAACGAGAGAATCGTAACGCGAAATGAAATCTAAGTTAAATGGTTAATCTATTATTGAAATGACCAGTAAACTTATCATCAGTTTCAATATGAAAAACCTACAATAATGCAAAAATTTCAAAATAAAAATAATTAAAAAAACTAACCCTCGGAGGTTGATTTTCCATTTCTGAATATTGTGAGGGATTTCTGACCGTGAATGGTTGTGAGGGATTTCGCCGGAGATGGGGACGGAAATCTTCGGAGATGGGGACGGATTTCGCCGTAGAGAGTGAGAGATGGAGATGGGACTGAGTTGTGATTTTAGGTTTTAGGTTATGAGTTGCAATTACGGGATTTTGTCTTATTATTCGTTTTTGTAATTTGAAAATAAAATACGCGTAGCGATTATAATGGCGCTTTAAAAATCGCGTTGCGATTTACGGATACGCGTTGCGATTTTACGTATTGTCGTTGCGATTTACGGATACGCGTTGCGATATACGGATACGCATTGCGATTTACGGATACGCGTTGCGATTTACGGATACACGTTGCGATTTACGGATACGCGTTGCGATTTATGTGTTCGCGTTGCGATTTTCATATTCGCGTTGCGATTCTGGAAAATCGCAATGCGAATTTGTACTATCGCATTGCGATTGTCAAGAATCGCGTTGCGATTTTGGAAACTGATTTGCGATTCTGGGGATCGCGTTGCGATTTTTATTTCGCGTTGCGATTTTGTTGGTCATTTTGGCAAATCCAAAAAAAGTTGGTTAAAATCGTATATTATAAGGCATTTTTGGTCACTGAGGCGATTTTCTCTTGCTTTTATTCATTTTTTTATTTCATGTTTTTCTTAATAATATATTACTACTGATATTGAATTTTTATTACTAAATATGGAAATGTTTTATTTAGTCACTGCTTTATATATGATTTAATTATTCTCCCGATCTTTTGTTTTTGCAGCTCATTTTTGGTTCTGATTTAATCCATTAATTTTGATTCGTTTTAATTTGATCCTTTAAAATACTTATTTATTGATTTTTTATCTAACATATTTTACCCATTTTTTTTGGAAAAATTCCAACCAATCTAAGGTAAGTAATTTGAATCGGGTTTTTAAATTTCAATTTATTTTTTTAATTTTCGCAATTAAAGACAACCGACAAATTAATTGGTACCGAAAGGGCTGTTTAAGGGTGTTAATCATTCCTTTACTGTAACCGACTCCTGAACTCGACATAACTCTGGTAAAACGCAGATCAGGTAAGATGGTGTCCGACCCACCTAAATTCATTTTAAAATGCTGGTGGCGACTCTAACCCAATCAATCCAAGTCGAAGCCCAATTCCGGGCCCAACCGAAAGACGGTTCCGACCGCTTGGCGACCCTGCTGTGGACAGGTAAGTGAGTCAGGCCGAAATTAATCTGACTCATACATGAATTTCTAAACAGAAGAGACTATCTTTAGATTTCATTCCGCCAGTAGGATTAATCTTTATTTGCAGAAAGTTTTTTAAAATCTTTAATGCATGATAGAGAAAAATAACAAAGGGGGTTCAAGACGTAAATTCTGAATGACGTCTTGAAACCAAAGGTGGATTCGAGTTGAAAATCTGAAAAGGCGGCTCGAATATAAAAATTGTGCAACTGAGGCAATCGCACAAATTAATTGATAAGGCATCGCACAATTCGACCGTGACCATGAAAGGTGGGAGTCGGAGAACACTTCCAGTAAAGGAGCATATAAGCTACCCCATCAAACCTTTGAGCATCAAATAAAAAAATGTCAAACCTTTGACCAAACACAATAACTTGAGACTTTTTTTTTACTAATTTTCCAAAGATAGCTTTGATCTTGGCACTTGTCAAATAGCTATAATTTATTGAAGGATTAACAATGCAATTAATTCTTTGATGTCCAATGAACTCTAGTTTTATGATTCTTCTCAATTATAAAACCATGAAATGGGTAATATTTTCAAAACTTTTGATTAAACAGTTTTTTTGATTAAACATTTTTCGAAACTCTTTTAATTGATATTTTCAGAACTTTGAAAATAAAAGAGAAAGAAAAACATTTTTTCAAACAAGACAATCTCTCTAGAGTGGATCTTGATAAATGAAAAGTGGCTCTCAAACACAAAGCTCATGCTTAGAATCAATGCTGAAGCAAAAATGAGGAACAATAGAGGCATCTTTGAAAATTCAACACCATATGTTGGTGCATTTTTTGGAGATTCAACATCTAATATTGGGGCATCTTCAGGGATTCAAAATCCTGATGCGAACGAGCAGATCTTCCGAAGGCTTTTCCTCCACATGCAGGAACCAACAGACAAAAATGAGATTATGTCTGAGGAATAACACAATAACTAGTTCATTATGCATACATTTTAGAGCATCATATTTGTCATTTTTTCACATACATACTTTTTGCAGCTTTAGAGTCAAGTTTCAACTTCAATGTGAAAGATACCTGATTCAAAAGAGTTTGTAAAAAACTGATGGTAGTTGCTTAACTCAGCAACGAGGAGCTACACCTCAACTAATTTAACGTATTGAAAGATCGACAGATCTTATAATAAACTTCGCACGAGTTCGAGAGCTAATTCAGAACCGATCCAGTTCACATTTTCAAGTCAGATTTCAACTCCACAACGGAGGATATACGGCTGATAAAATTTGGCGAAAGGGACCATCATTCATTTACAGGAAATTTACAGTACAACTTAAGTCAAGAAAAGCTGTATGTCAACAAACAACTTTCCAATTTCATTCAGAGTCTATTTCAACTTCGCAACGAAGGAAATTGGACTCGAAATGACACAATTTGCTCAAGAGTAGATTTCACCTTCACGACGAAGGATATCTAGCTCGAAACCAAACTTCACAATAAAGGGGTCATACACGGTTTCAACTTCACAGCGAAGGGAATCATGTCCACCCGCAACATACAATACTTGGATTTCAACTTCACGGCGAATGATATTCAAGTCAAGGCTCAACTTCACGATGGAGGGGCTATCTACGATTTTCAACTCCACGATGGAGGATATCGTGTCATTTGAGGCTCAACTTCACGACGAATGGCCTTTTCAGTTTCAAAGCCAATTTTAACTTCACAGCGAAAGATATTGGACTCAAGACAACACAAGCTCAACTTCACAACGAAGGGGCGACTGGTTGTCAGCAAACAACTTTTCAGTTTCATTCAGAGTCAATTTCAACTTCATAGCGAAGGATATTGAACTTGAGACAACACAAGCTCAACTTCACTACGAAGGGGCGACTGGCTGTCAACAAACAATTTCCCAGTTCCAGAGCCAATTTCAACTTTACGGCGGAGGATATTGGACTCGGAGCAATACAACTTACATGGATTTCAACTTCACGACAAAGGATATCCAATTTCAAGGCTCAACTTCACAACGAAGGGGCCATCCATGGTTTCAACTTCACGACGAAGGGAATCGTGCTCACTATTGTCTCTCTTGAGACAATTTCCCTTGAAATAAATTTTGTCTCCCTTGAGACACCTTCTCTTGAAACATAAACATTGAAAACATTTTCCTTGAAATGAATTTTGTCTCTTTTGAGATAGTTTCCCTTGGAACAAATTTTGTCTCCCTTGAGACGATTTCTCTTGAAACATAAAACTTTGAAAACGTTTCCCTTGAAACACAAGAACAAATTTTGTCTCCATTGAGACGATTTCTCTTGAAACATAAAACTTTGAAAACGTTTCCCTTGAAACAAATTTTGTCTCTTTCGAGACAATTTCTCTTGAAGCATTATCTGAACTGTGTCATTCAGATCGAGGGCCTTTCAATCACATGTTGGAGTCAAAGAACTACTTTCCAGTCAAATCTTTATACCAAGGTCTTTAAATCAAGAAGAAGATCGAAGTGGACTACAGTTTGGCAATAAGAAGTCACATTCTGATTCTGAATTGTGGCTTCAATTCCATTTCAAGATGGACCCAACTTCACGACGAAAAATTTATCTGCAACATAGCAACACTGAAGTCTTCAGGACAAGTTCCACCTTCATGACAAAGTATCTTGGGCTAGAAGACAATCCAGGAGTTACTTTCTCTGAGTTCAATTTCAACTTCACGATGAAGAATTTCATGCTCAGAATTTTCTAGTTTCGACTCAACCTCACGACGAGGGAGTCATTTCATATTTTAGTCCAAATTAACAAACCAATTTCAATATCGGATTTCAACTCTACGACAGAGGACATTCGATATGGGCGAAATTGGTGTCTTTTAATCTTTGCTCTATTTTTGTTACACGATAATGAGCAAAGAGGGGCAGCTGTAGACACCGTATTTCTCCCTTATTATATAATATATAAATTATATAATATGTATATATATTTACATTTTTTTCTTCATTCTTTTTACAGGCCTAGACATGGGGCTCAGAATCATTACACCTAGCCCATTTACAAGACCAAGTGGCCCAGTAAATGAACATGTGAACCCATCCAGCGTCGTTTTCCTCTTCAGCAAGGACTCCCCACGGTCGCACGCTTCTCCTCCGCTTTTCACGCAACACACCACCATTCGCGGATCCTCCGGCGCAAGGAAAGCAAACAAACAACCCAAACCTGTTTGAGTTCTATTAGGAGTCTAACTTGACTAAAAATATAGATTGTTTCAGATTATATATATGCACATATCAACCAAACAAAGGGGGAGGACGGAGAAATTTCATACGAAACACACAAGAGGAAACAAAGCAAGTGAGTGAAGAGGGGTCGGTTTGGTTACCTTAGTGGTATTCTCTTCACGTCGGGGAAGAGATCGTCGTTCGTTGGGGGTAACCGGTCGGAGTTGAGTGTTGCCACCATAGAGGTGGTCGGCGTTTGAAAGGTCGTGGAGACTGTTGTAGATAGGGATGGCAACTCAACCCGAATCCGACCCGACCCGATCGGGTCGGATTTTTTTTTAAAAAATTCGGGTTCGGGTCGGGTCGGGTCGGGTTTTTTTTAAATGTACTGTTCGGGTCGGGTCGGGTTTAGGGTGAAAAAAATCCGACCCGACCCGACCCGAAAAATATATATAATTTTATCCTATATATTTAGGGATAATTACAATAATGTCCCTCCATATATAATTTTTTTCAATTAAGTCATTGTTTTCATTGAATAAATTTTTTTTATTATTATTTCGGGTCGGGTCAGGTCGGGTCGGGTTTCTAAGTCATATATTCGGGTCGGGTCGGGTCGGGTGAAACCTTAATTTCGTCGGGTCGGGTCACGGGTGAAAAACCATTTCTTCTCGGATCGAGTCGGGTGGCCCAAAAACCCGACCCAACCCGGCCCGACCCGGCCCGACCCGGCCCGACCCGACCCGAACCGACCCGGCCCGACCCGACTCTTTGCCATCCCTAGTTGTAGAGTGGTCGGCCATCCGTGTTGAAAGGAGAGAGTATATGATTGCTTGGGTGACTTGCGAAGATTCCAGATTTGAGCTTATTAAATGGCAATTTGGCAGCCTCCTCTTATCCAGAACATGCTAAGGTCTTTTACAAATTTAATAAGAAAAATTGCCTCTCAATATGTTTAATCTTTAATTTTCACCACATTTTTTTGAGGACCTCTGATTGGTATGATTCCTTTTATTCATTTTTTTATTTCATGTTTTTCTTAATAATATATTACTACTAATATTTAATTTTTATTACTAAATATGGAAATGTTTTATTTAGTCACTGCTTTATATATGATTTAATTATTCTCTCGATCTTTTGTTTTTGCAGCTCATTTTTGGTTCTGATTTAATCCATTAATTTTGATTCGTTTTAATTTGATCCTTTAAAATACTTATTTATTGATTTTTTATCTAACATATTTTACCCATTTTTTTTGGAAAAATTCCAACCAATCTAAGGTAAGTAATTTGAATCGGGTTTTTAAATTTCAATTTAATTTTTTAATTTTCGCAATTAAAGACAACCGACAAATTAATTGGTACCGAAAAGGCAGTTCAAGGGTGTTAATCATTCCTTTACCGTAACCGAACTCGACATAACTCTGGTAAAACGCAGATCAGGTAAGATGGTGTCCGACCCACCTAAATTCATTTTAAAATGTCGGTGGCGACTTTAACCCAATCAATCCAAGTCGAAGCCCAATTCCGGGCCCAACCGAAAGACGGTTCCAACACCAACCAAAACGGTTATAACAAACTAACTGTTACGTAATACTCTAATAAAAATTGCTATCGACTGAACTGAATAATCATTAATCAAATTAATCAAAATTTTTCTTTAATCGTTAACTGAATTAAACTTTTTTTAAAAATATTAACCGAACCGAATAAAGTTCGGTTATTTCGGTCAGTTAACCGAAATTAACCGATTTTTTATATTTTTTCTAAATAAATTAACTTTAATGTAATAGAACTAGTTTTTAAAATTTGGGTTAAAGTTTAATTAGGTATTAATAATTTTAACGAGTCTAGTGTGGTTAAAAAATAATTGGATCCTAATTCTTAATGAGTTTGAGCTTATAATATGTATTTAATATATATAATATATTTAATATTTAATAATTTCAGTTAATTCGATTAATTAATCGATTTTGAATCAAATTAACCGTTAACCGAATATAGAAAGATAACATTAATCGTTCCTCGACTGAACCAATTCAGTGGCTGAACGAATTAACCAAACTAATTTGATTTGGTCGATTAATTCGGTTAAAACCAAAAAATAAACACCCTTAATCAACAGCTTGTAGCGGCATTGTTGTTTGGTCCGTGGATCTATCACCAAGAAATCTAAACCCTGACCTTAAGGATTGTCAGAAGCCCAAAAGGCTACTTGGTAAGGATATTTTGTGAGGTGAGATATTACATTTATAAAGTAAGATTATAGTTTTAAATTATGATGTTTAATAGTAGAGTAAATTAAGTTGGGATGATCGTCTTCGTTTGTGCAATATTCAATCTGGATTACTCGATTAATAAATAGGATATTGATAATTATATAAAAAGAAAAACACTTGTAACTTGGACCCTCTCCTATAAAATTTTTATTTATCTGAAATAAATTAAATTATATTTTCATTTTATAATATAAAAATAAATATATTATATCTTAAATAGTGAAAGTAATTTAAAATTATTATATAAGAATTTTTATTTATTATTTTTATTTGAAAAATAATTATTTTAGAAATATTTATAAAAAGACATTGAGATTTTATTAAACAACATTAAAAATTGTTTTATTTTAAATATATAAAAGTTATATAAATTTATAATATTTTACCCATAAAATCATGAGAAATGATATAATCATTTTATTTTTTTCTAAACTAATCATTTTGATAAATTATATAAAAATACATTAAAGACACAAATAAATAAATTGTTAACAAAATTAAACTATAGTATATGAAATAAAGGGTAAAGTATAGTAATGGCCACTAAATTTTTTTAAAGCTTTCATTTAGGTCCCCCAACTTTTAAAACTTGCAATACAGTTCCCCATTATTTAGTCTGTTTGCAATACAGTACCCAACATTTAGTCAGTTTGCAATACAGTCCCCCAACATTTACCGGCCGTTTGACACTGTTACACTGCAGTTAGTACGTTTGCAATATAGTCACTGAACTTTTCAGGCGCTTGCATTTAGATCCCCCAACTTTTAAAACTTACAATACCTTAATTTCATTCTAAACCCCAAATTCCTTTTCGATCTCAAATTTCATTTTTCGCTTATCTCTTCTCATTTCTAACGTAACTTTTCAGTCGGGTTGCATGGGAAATTCTAATCTAACTTTGAATTATGTGGAGGTGTTGACTTGAATAATGGTCTATTGAGAGAAGACTCGACCAAGGGACTATCAGGACCATCAACGATTCAAGGTGTAATGTTAGATCCAGGTCATCTTAGGTGAAGCATAGATGTTCGATGAAATGCTTGTGAGAAAAAAATGGAGTTATAAATGCAGAGTTGACAAATACTACTAAGATGAACTAAGTATCATTGTTGAAAGTCACCAACAAAGCTGGAATTATTTTGTATAAATGGCATATAATAATTTATTCGTTTAATCCTTGTGGTTAATGATTTTCTAATAGATGATCAAATATAATAAAATCCCAAACAACGCATTCAACTCTCAGTTTCTTTCGTAACTCGAAAGGCATCATAACAGGGTCAAGTAGCTGCTCCAAATATACTACCTTGTCATGATGCCTTTCGAGTTGCATGCATGCAAAATTGTCTTCTAAAGCTATAATTCAATACAATTCAACTGTAAAATTTCCAAAACATGCAAAAAAAATCCAGTTCGTTCACGATATATCAGTCTCATAATCAACATGAACTTATTAAAAAGAATACGAGCTAACAGGAAGCCGAAAACCATAGGTCGGATTAATACAATTTCTAGTAAACTAGTATCAGTAGTCTTTCGGATTGAGCCTGACGATTTCACTATGTCGATACTCACAACCAATTCTTTTATTTAAAGAAAAAATAAACTAGAAGATAAAAAAACATTTAGCTTAGGACCTTCTTTCACTTTTATTCTGATGGAATGAATATCTTTCATAGTGAGTACTAAAAGTTTTGATTAAGAAAAAAGAAAGAAAATTAGATGGTTTTGGTTCAAAACTAACACTGAATATCCAGATCATTGACATGTAGTTCCAGAAACATATAAATTTCAACAAAAAACACACAATGTGAGCTGAAAATGGGAAAGTGCGAAAGAGGAAAAACTTACTTCAGAATAGCCCAAAATAGAAAATAAATACCTTTTTGCAAGTGAGGGAAGAGGTTAAGAAATAAATGCAATCGGTGTTGCGTTCCAGCAAATCTTCATCCATTTTTCTTTGCAAATAAAAAGCTGAAAGACAGAGCACTGCTTGGGTTTATAATTTTAAATGGCGGAAAATTGAAGAACAAAAACAAAACGAGAGTGTATGTGAAGGAAAAAGACTGAGAGGTGAATGTGTTGTTTGGGATTTCATTATATTTGATCATATGTTGGGAAATCTTTAACCACAATGATCAAACGAATAAATTATTATATGCCATTTATACAAAATAATTCTAGCTTTGTTGGTGACTTTCAGCAATGATATTTAGTTCATCTTAGTAGTATTTGTCAACTCTGCATTTCTAACACAAACATTTCATCGAACATCTCTGCTTCACCTGAGACGACCTGTATCTAACATTACATATTGAATCGTTGATGGTCCCGATAGTCCCTTGGTCGAGTATTCTCTCAATGGACCCTTATTCAAGTAAACACCTCAACATAATTCAAAGTTATATTAGAATTTTCCATGCATCCCCGACTGAAAAGTTACACTGGAAATGAGAAGAGAGAAGCGAAAAAGGAAATTCGAGATCGAAAAGGAATTTAGGTTTTATAATGAAATTGAATAATGTGTTGCAAGTTTTTAAAGTTTGAGGACCTAAATGCAAGCGCATGAAAAGTTCAGTGACCATATTATAAACGTACTAACGGCAGTGTAACGACGTCAAACGGCCGGTTACGTCGAAGACCATATTATAAACGGACTAAATGTTGGGGGGACTATATTGCAAACGAACTCAATGTTGTGGGAATGTATTGCAAGTTTTAAAAGTTGGGGGACCTACATGAAAGCTTTAGAAAAGTACAGTGACCATTACTATACTTTACCCTTAAATAAAATACGACCTTAAACAAAGTTACATAATAAACTATTTTCAACATATAAAATTTGGTAACAAACAAGGATAGGTAAAATGAAAATATTCGAATAACGATAGAAAGAGGGTTTGATCCTCCAACCTTGTGGCCAACTGAGCCATTCCAGCAATTGACATGAACATGCATTTAGGGGGTGCTTGGTTCAAGTAATCTGGGTTACCAGGTGAATGAAATGTCATTCCCCCATTTGGTTGACAAACATTCCCATTCCCCGATAATCGTTTATTCCCAACAATGGTATTTTGGGGGTATATTACCAAGAATGTGATTACCCATTCCCTTAGGTATTGTTGGATTACCGACGTTTTGGACTAAAATGCCTTTATTTTTTTTCAAAAATATCATTCTTCTGTCATTGAATTTTAAAAATTCTACGAAGGTTAAATTACAAATTTATCCTTAAACTATTTTAGATTTACAAAAGAAGTCTATAATTAGAATTTTATATGAAGTTCAGGGGTTAAAATAAAATTTTACCCTTTCATTAAACCTTTTTGTCTTTTCAATTTTGTAAAAAAAAAATCATATAATTTTTTTGAATTTAAATTTTTTAAAGAAAATATATAAATTAATTATAGTAATATTATAGTAGAACTCAAATTGTTAAAAACAAATATATAATAAGGACAAATTGATAAAATATACATTCCAATAATCTTTTATTCATTTAACCAAAGATTGTAATCTTACATTCCTGTTAAACGAACCAAACACAAAATAAACATTCATAGTAATCTTATTCCTGTCGGTAATCATATTCTCACTGATAATCTTACATTCCGTGAACCATACACACCCTTACAGTTAAATGATTATGACAAAGGATTATGCTTTATTCCAATAAATCAATTTCATATAAAGATCTATATAAACGCATCAATTTTATTATTATGAAATTAATAATAAGGTAGCCTAACATAAATTATTAATAAACATTCGGTACAAAATAGTATCTCACATAGTTTTATTAATTTTTAATAAAATGTAATTTCAATTTTTTCATATTTCATATTAATAAAAATTATTTCAATGTTTGGTTAAATAATTATTTTAGTTTATATATTTTGAAATATTTTTATTTTAAAACTTTTTTATTTTGGATCAACATTACCCATAATTGAATAAAAAAGTTAGTAATTAATGTTCATCGTCAATGTGATACTGTCACGTGTACATAGGTGATAGTGTGTTATATAACAAGTATTTGAAATGATGTAACATATTTATCACATCAACTATATAAGTATTAGTTAAGTAACAATTTTCATCTAATCAAGAGTTATTTTGGTTCAAAATAAAGTGTTTTAAAATAAAATTAGGAACCAAAATCACTATTTAATTATTTACTAGTCTGAGATGATTACAATGTAATATTTATTCGAAAAATTATCAACCATTTGATAATTAACTCATTTGATAATGAACTCTCAAATATTCATGTAGACGACATATTCAAACTTAAGACCTTAACCGATAGCAACTATCTATTTAATCACTGAAATTATTTATTTAATTAATTCGTATAGAGTCAGTATCTAATTAAATATTAGGGCTGAATTTTATCATTATACTAAAAATTCTACCTTTTAAAATCAAATAAAGTTTTTCTTATTCGGAAATACAAATCAGTGAGGTTCATAATTGGACAAGCGCAGATGGGACCCTGGGGTGGCTTTTTTACCGCACTGACACCGTTTATTTTTATTTTTACTTTTCTAACACCGTTCGACCAATATTTCTAAAACTATCACCCTTTCTGCTGAGTTGGCAAAGGCGCGTCCCCGGGGGCGCGCTTTACCCGTGTTTTCGCTGAGTTGGATGCCACGTGTGAAAGGCGCGTCCCCGGGGACGCGCCTTTGCCATATCAGCAGACACGTGTGGAAGGCGCATCCCCGGGGACGCGCCTTCCATTAAATTTCATTAATGCCCCCATCCGTTTTTCCTAACTACCCCTCCTCCTCCCCTATATAAACCCCCTCAACCCTCACTCATTCTTCACACCAAAATCATCTTCTCCTCTCTTATATAACTCAAATTCTCCAACTATTTGAGTTTAAATTTGTTATTAGTGGTAAGAAATTTATTTTTATGTTAGTATTTTTTAAATAGTTATTGTTTTTTATATTAATATATTTATGTAAATATTATTTTATTATTAAAATAATATTTATATAATTATTATTTATTTAGAATTATTAATTTTTTTGCTAATTATATTGTTTTGTCTACAGTTATAATGGAAAACGAAATGCTGTTGCGATTGGATAATGATCATATCTCCAGACATTTTAGCGATATGGTAATATTTTTATAATTAATGTTAATATTTAAATTTATTTTTATTTTAAAGTTATTATGAATTTATATTAATTTTTACTTTTTATAATATATATTATTTAGGATGCTGATCGTATTTTAGAAACTTTTATTAAAAATCCACGTATACCAACACCGGAACGTATTTTGCCATATTTGGCTTCTGCTGGGTTCGGGTATATTGCAACAATTATAGGCGGTTGCAAACTCGAACCTGTCCTAATTTATGCACTGATTGAGAGGTGGAGGCCCGAGACACACACTTTTCACCTTCCATGTGGAGAGGCAACAATTACGTTGGAGGATGTCTCTATGCATCTGGGGCTTCCCGTCGACGGAAATATGATGTGTGGTATGGCGGATGGTGATTGGCAATCAATGTGCATTGATTATCTTGGAGCTGCTCCGCCAGAGTTTAATGGAGGTAGAATAGCTTTATCTTGGTTGAAAGCTAATTTTGAGGTTTTAAATGAAAATGCTTCAGAGGATCAAGCAAAGGCATGTGCTCGGGCATATATTCTACGAATAATTGGAGGAATATTGATGCCCGACAAATCTCGCAACCAGGTGCATTGTATGTGGTTGCGGCATCTGATCGATTTTGATGAAGCTGGAAGATATAGTTGGGGTGCTGCAGTTTTGGCATTTCTCTTTAGAGAAATGTGTCGGGCGACGAATTATAAGAAAACTGCTATCGGTGGATGTCTTCTGCTTCTACAATCATGGGCGTGGTTCCGCATGCCTTTCTTATGCCCGATCGTGAATGAACCATACGTATTCCCCTTATTGTTGAGGTAATTTTCGAACTAAATTTTGATTTAAATATTTTCAATTAAATAGGGTGATATTTAGTTTATATTATATTTCATAGGTGGTCGATGAAAAGAAAGGACCATAAAAGTATACCTACTGTTTTAGAGGAAATTCGTTTACTTATTGATACGAAAGCTGGGTCTGAGGTATGTTTTTAAATTTGTTTAATTATTAATATTTTAATTTAAAATGTTAGATATAATTAGAATATTTTATTTATTTGAATTGTATATTTATATTTCAGTTTCAGTGGATACCTTATGCGAGCGATGAAGTGAAAGCTTGCATCCCACCCCACCTTAGAGGGTCATTAGAGGTATGGATATCGGTTATACCTCTTATATGTTATGCTATTATTGAGTGGCATCCAGTTGATCGCGTGCTCCGTCAGTATGGTTGTACGCAATATTCCTGGAGCTCCTAGAAATTTAGACGACGTGCATAACATAGATAGACGGGGAAAGAAAGATGTTAACTGGGTGGTGAGACACAGAGATTGGATTGCGCTTTGGGAGAACCGATATACACTGTTGGCCCCTCGACAATATTACGCTGAAACTGGTCATATGGTTACGGATAACTATATGGACTGGTTTAATGAAAATGGGAAGCCGTTTCTACTTTCGGCGGAAGCACGAGGGGTTAACATTCCTAGGCGCCGAGAAAGACGTCAACCGTCTCAATATCATCGTCCCCCGACGCGTGGACGGAGAGAAGGCGCTACCGGTTCTGCATCAGTTCCACCACAACATCCTTATTCGTCGATGCCGCAGGGGTACATGCCCAGCCCTCCACTTCATATGCCAAGCCCACCAGTTTATATGCCATCTCCGCAGGGTTACATTCCGAGCCCGCAGGGTTACATTCCTAGCCCGCCAGGTTACATGCCTAGCCCGCCAGGTTACATGCCTAGCCCGCAGGGTTTTATACCATATGGAGGTGCATATATGACTATGTTTAATGATCCAGCATATGCTTCATATGCATCTTATTTGGCTGGTGGTGCTTCTCCGCAGACACCTCAATCTTCATCTGGATCACATACATCGATGCCAATGTTTCCACAGTTTCCACAGTTCCCGGGGAGCGGTGGGATTGTTACTAGCACTCCTCCAGGGTCGTTATTTTATACAGGCCCTTCAGCCCCTTCAGCGTCATCTGCACCAAATGAAGAAAATGCTGCTGATGATGATAGTGAAGATGAGGAGACTGAAGAACAAGTTCCACGAAGAAATCCTCCACGAAATAGGCAACCACCGCCATGTGGAACTCATTCGAGACGACGACATCGGTGATCCAGTTATATTTAATGTTATTTAAATAATTAAATTTCAGAATTTTATGTAATTTGGTTATGTTATTTAAATGTTTCATGGTTGTTACATACATATTTTTTTTATGTTATTTTTTATTCACATTTAACATTAAATGTTTGATAAATTTTTTTTAAAATACAAATTATATTATTCGAAATTTAAAATAAAAATAAAAATAATATTATTCAAATTTAAATTTAAAATATAAATTATAGTATTCGAAATTTAACATTAAATTTCAACTTAATATTCCAATTGTATTCGAAATTAAAAGTTATATTCCAATTATAGTTCACAATACTTAAATTGAAATTAAAGGACTCCATACATATGATTTTATCATTAACATATATATTAAAACGTATACATTAAAATCAACTTATGTTGAGTTCATCGATCGACGTAATCAACCAAGAGGGGGGTGAATTGGCAATTTATTCAATGTCACATTTCAATGCTCATTCCATACAATTTCAATGTCACAATCAACTTATCACTTCACATTTATTCAATTTATCAATAACATTTTATCTAATTTATTCAAACTTCACATAACGTTTTAATTTAAGTTATTCTTAACTTGTTGAACATTCAAAAGAAGTTAAATTTAAGTTATTCCCCGAGGGACATGAGTGACATAATAGGGCAATGATAATATTCTCTGACGAAATAATGGAAGGCGCGTCCCCGGGAACGCGCCTTCACGTGAATAGTGAAATAATAGGTACTGATATATCTAGTGACCCCGAGGGACATGAATGACATAATAGGGCAATGATAATATTCTCTGACGAAATAATGGAAGGCGCGCCCCCGGGAACGCGCCTTCACGTGAATAGTGAAATAGTAGGTACTGATATATCTAGTGTCCCCGAGGGACATGAATGACATAATAGGGCAATGATAATATTCTCTGACGAAATAATGGAAGGCGCGCCCCCGGGAACGCGCCTTCACGTGAATAGTGAAATAGTAGGTACTGATATATCTAGTGTCCCCGAGGGACATGAATGACATAATAGGGCAATGATAATATTCTCTGACGAAATAATGGAAGGCGCGCCCCCGGGAACGCGCCTTCACGTGAATAGTGAAATAGTAGGTACTGATATATCTAGTGTCCCCGAGGTACATGAATGACATAATAGGGCAATGATAATATTCTCTGACGAAATAATGGAAGGCGCGCCCCCGGGAACGCGCCTTCACGTGAATAGTGAACCGATTATAGAAACTATTATATGCAACGTATTATAAACTTTCAAAACAAACTTCAGTTCACAATCTTTCAAATTCTCAAATTCCCAAACTCTAAATTCTCAAATTCTCTGAAAATGAGTCGTCTTTCTGCTGTTGTTTTGTATGATGGAGAAATTAAGGAAGCTGAAGAGGGGGTTGTTTTTGAGTCAGATCATTATATCCCCTTAACCTTGAAGAGAAACATCACAATTGAGGAGTTAATCACAAAAATTTCGTTAAAGATTCGTGTAGCAGGCCAGAGAAGACTATCTTCACTTCAATACAGATTTCCTACTGAACTTTTTCCGCTCACGTATACATCATTTCAGCTTTCAAACGATGATGATGTTTCTATGATGGTTGATGCTCATATGGGGAGTTCACAATCTCTTATTGAAATGTATGCCACTTTTATTGAGGTTCGTGTAACTCGTGGTCTCTCATATTCCTCTCACTTTGGCATTGCATATCAAACTGATCAAGTTGATAGCCCGACACAACTTATCTGTAATGATTTCACATCATTAATGGCGGATCCAACGCCATATACCATGCCATCAAGTTCAATAGGAAGGCATTCATCTGCAACTGCTTATGATCTCAACCCACGTGGCTTCACCAATAATCCATATGGCAACATCTCTTCTACTTCAAGGGGCAGACATTCATCTGCCAATGTTTTCGACTTACATATGGAAATGCCAACGAGACGACAGTCTATTCACATCCCACATGATACAATGGCCTCAAGTTCAAGGGGAGGACACGCAAGCGGGAACTTATTTGACCTCAACATTGGATTATCGGAGGAACCCTCATCTCCACCAGAAGAACCTCTTCGGGAGCCAGGTGCAGATGGTGCTGAAACGGGATTATTCGTTGAACCTGACTCACCACAGTTTAACGTACATTCTGATGATGACGAGGATGACGTTTCGATAAATACAACACCAGCCGAACTTCCTGCACATATGTATGAGGCTGATTATGATGCAATGTATGAGCCTGAATTTCCAGATCTTCCTGATGTTGGAAACTATGGACTTCAATCATCAGTCAATGACGGTAATTTACATATTGGAATGGAGTTCGCATCGAAGGAGGAAGCAATGATGGCAATAAAGAGTTACAATATTCGTAACTCAGTTCAGTCCCGAGTTGATCGATCTAACACGGAGAAATATGTCTGCTACTGCGTCCAACGTCACAACGGATGTCAATGGATGGTCCGTGTATCAAAGAGGAAGAGGAAGAACAACTTATGGGAACTAACCAGATACAACGGTCCTCATACATGTTGTGCAACAGGTATAAACCAGGATCATCCCAACTTGGACTCCAACATTATTTGTCAAGCAATCATGCCCATTGTGAAGCAAAGCTCTCATATAGCTGTTGCAGTGTTGATTTCTGCTATACAGTCCCAATATGGGTACACTGTCTCATATAAAAAAGCGTGGTTGGCAAAACAGAATGCCATTTGCAAACTTCATGGCGAATGGGATTCCTCTTACAACGAGCTGCCCAGTTGGTTTCATGTTGTGCAAAGACTTAATCCCGGGACAATTGTTGAGTTCGAAACTCAACATCATTACGTGAATGATCGAATGGTTCACGATCGCTGCCAATTTTACCGAGTCTTTTGGACTTACCCTCAGTGTATTAATGCAGTCAAGTACTGTAAACCAATTGTCCAAATTGATGGTACTTTCTTGTATGGGAAATACAAGCAAGTTTTATTATTGGCTGTGGTCCAAGATGGAAACCGCAATATTCTTCCTGTTGCGTTTGCCCTCGTTCAAGGAGAAGACACTGAGTCTTGGGCTTTTTTCCTTAAAAATTTACGTTTACATGTTGTCACCAGGGAACGAGTATGCATTATTTCAGACCGAGGAGCCGGGATAAAAGCAGCAATGGACTCTTTGGGTACAATGTATAGACCTCCACATGTTCAACATCGTTATTGTGTCCGTCATATTGCTGCAAACTATTACGGAAAATACAAGAAGAACGATGAACGTCAGTTAGTCGTGCGGATGGGTATGTTACTTTTTCCCAATTTTTCTATCAATTTCTTATTACTTATTTATACTTCATATTAACTATTACATATTCCTAATGACTTAGGTTACGAACTCTTACCTCAAAGGTTTGAGTCGATGCTACAAGAGCTGTTTGGCAAAAATAAGAAGGGGTGCGAGTACATTATGGACATCAGCAAAGAAATGTGGACAAATGCATATGACGGGGGGTATCGCTATGGTCATATGACAACAAACTTGGCTGAAGCAATAAATTCAACCTTAAAGGGGGCGCGTCATTTACCAGTCACGGCGTTGGTCAAAACGACTTATTTTCGTTTGGGTCAACTCTTTGCAAAACTCGGTGGACAAGCTCTTACTTGGATGCAAAACGGACATATTTACCACCCAAGACTAGTAGCCGATTTACAGAAAAAAATGGCTACATCAAATGGGATATTAGTTACAAATTTTTCTCGCACCCGTGAATTGTTTCGTGTAACCGAAATGCCACGTCCGCTGCAAGGGATTGAAGCTAACTCTTTCAGAGTTAATCTGCAAGAGAGGTGGTGCGATTGTGGTTTCTTTCAAGCACTCAAATATCCATGCTCTCATGTCATTGCTGCTTGCTCACATTCGCATTTGGACTACAAAAATTATGTTGATCCCGTATACCAACTTTCACAAGTTTTCAAGGTATATGAATTTGAGTTTCCGCCCATAGGAAACGAAAGAGACCCAAATGAGATTCAAACTTGGCTTACAATTGTCCCAGATCCATTGCTATTGAGGGACTCAGGTCGTCCAAAATCTACTAGAATACATTGTGATATGGATATTCGGGAGAAGTCAACAGAACAAAAACGATGTGGGCATTGTAGAAACATCGGGCACAATAGAAAAAAATGTTCAGCTCTGTTATCATCATATAACCGTTAACTCTTATGTAATTAAAGTTTTTAAATGAATGTTTTTATTTCTAATAATTTAATGTTATTGCATTTATATAATTTGTCAATGTATGTACACCTAAATAATTTTTTTAACTTTTAAATACATAAATATATTTAATATATTTATTTAATATAATATTTAATATTATTAGTTATAATTTTACATTATAATCGAAACATTTTACATAATATAATCGAAACATTTTACATAATATATTATTAATTTATAATAATAATAAAAATAAACTATTTATTATAAAACAAAATACGTGTCTGCTGAGTTGGCAAAGGCGCGTCCCCGGGGACGCGCCTTTCACACGTGGCATCCAACTCAGCGAAAAACCGGGTAAAGCGCGCCCCCGGGGACGCGCCTTTGCCAACTCAGCAGAAAGGGTGCTAGTTTTAGAAATATTGATCGAACGATGTTAGAAAAATAAAAATAAAAACAAACGGTGTCAGTGGGATAAAATCACCCCCTGGGGGTGGGGCAGGCACTCGATCACAGTTCCACAATAACCTAAAAAAAAAGGGGCGCACCAAACCCAACCAACTTTGGCAACTTAGCCCTAACCTTTCCCCCTTCCTGCACCTGCAGGCTTCTCACTGCCCAAGGCCGCCGACCTTAGATTCCATCGACCCCAAAACCTGGTTCGACCCCATGATCCTGATCCTTGTTGACCCGGTTGTTTTTCCATATGCTTTGATCTTTGTTAAGGTTCGATGTTTCCACAATTGTCTTGTTTCTTATTATTTGGTAGCTTGATGGGCCTTGGTTGGACTTAGGATAAGAAGAGAGATCTACAGGTGTCGGTTTGAATATCGTTTCCTTTTAGGCTTGTTGATTTTTTTTCCACGGCTGCCATTTTGTTTAGATTTATTGGCTGAAGGGTAAATTTGGTGCCAAGTGTTGTTTCTTTATGATATTTTTGTTTGCCAGTTATGGTGATCTACATTCTTCTGGAGGAGAACTTGATTAGGAGCGAAACCGTCACTTCGGTGTTTGGAGTCGGCTTTCAATCTTATTAGACTTCTCGTTCTGGATCATGTTGTTTAGTGCTCATAGCTTATTTGTGTATGAATTTTGAGAGATTAGCTGTCAATTTCAAATCATTAGTGTTTAGTCGGTTATGTTTCTGCGTTTTTGAGCTTTGATTTTGGAGATGTTAGGTTGTATCGTGGAGAGATTTCGGAATTGAATGTTTTTAGGTACGTTGTTTAGCCATTGGAAATTTTAGAGGTGAAGTGTATTGTTAAGTTATCATTGGATTTTAGAGGATTAGGAGGCATAGATGTCGTTTAAGAGCATTATCCATGACATGAAGGGAGAGTTGGGGAGTATATCGAGAAAAGGGTTTGATGGGAAGTTTGGGTATGGCATGAGATCGAGGTCACACAGGGTAGTTCAGGATAGCTCAGTTCCAGTTGATGTGTTTGGGCAGAGCTGTTGGGCAAATATGCCGCCTGAGCTTTTGAGGGATGTGTTGATGAGAATAGAGGCATCGGAGAGTACTTGGCCTCCACGGAAGAATGTGGTTGTTTGTGCTGGTGTATGTAGGAATTGGAGAGAGATTATGAAGGAAATTGTGAAACCCCCAGAAATTTCTTGCAAGTTGACATTCCCAATCT